>NW_027202382.1:35635849-36155849 GCF_024711535.1 Dipodomys merriami
GCTCATGGTCCTGCCACAAGCTGACTCATGGCAGCGTCTGGTGACGTTGGTGATCTTCCACAGGAAGGTACCATCAAAGCAGGCCTCCTCCATGAGGCGCAGGCTCTGCTCTAGCTTGCCCAAGGCCTGGTCTTTCTGGGCCAGTGTCTGCTGCAATTCTACCACCTGTGGGGAAACTAAGTCAGCTAAGGAGATCAGAGCCCAGTTTCAGGGTCAGAGGGGAATGGTGTGGGGATAAGTCTGCCCTAGATACAACTTTCTGTCCCATGTACATTCACATGGCTGCTTTGCAGGGCATTTCTCTCCTGTCCCTTTCCACTAGTCAACTCCTTATGACCCATCCGGAGCCCTGTGGCCCTGCCTGTGTAAACCTTCAGTTTCAGTCTTAGCTCAGCTGGTCACTCTAACCTGAGTTCTCACAATGGGTTGATAAGGTATATTTTCTGTCTCTCCTTCTAGGTGGTCTCCCTTTGTGAGCTGTGCCCATGTTCATTTGATTTCCATCTGGGCCTTGCACAGTGCTAGGCTGTAAGAAGAGAGCCAGGGAGTTCATGGTGAATGAAGACACCATTGCTGCCCTGATGGTGCCTGCCTTTCAAGGGCAAGTTACACAAAGACAGGCTTTACTTGGCCAATTGAACTTGGTGTCCTTCTAGAAGGTTCCTCAACAACATTTAAAACATTTAATACTGGGTGTGTGATCAGATAAAGTGATTCAGGACTAGAAACGAATATCTTTTAAGGAATTTAATCTGAATGCTGGTGGTTCATACCTGCAATCCTAGCTACTCAGGAGGCTGAGATCTGAGGATCATGGTTCAAAGCCAGCCCGAGCAGGAAAGTCTGTGAGACTTTTTATTTCCAATTAGCCACCAAAAAACTGAAAGTGGAGCTGTGCTCAAGTGGGAGAATGCTAGCCTTGACTAAAAAAGCTAAGGGACAGTGCTCAAGCCTGAGTTTAAGCCACAGGACCAGAACATATGTGGGTGTACGCGCGTGCACATGCGCATGCACACACACGTACACACACACACACACACACACACACACACACACACACACAGCCCAGCAGTATCCTATTCTAGAAGTTCAAGCAAAGGAACTGGAGTATGGAATGGCTCAACACTCATCCTGGGTTGTCCTGGGACACAGGAAGTGATACAGGATGGATGGCTAGTGTGAAGGCCGGTTGCTACTTTGGGGATAGGATGAGACAAGGCAGGCTGGGGGGACATGCACACCTCTCCCACTCACCCTGCGTTCCAAGCTCTCGATGTGCTCCCGATCTAGCTGGCTCTGGTGGGCGGAGGCGGCCAGGGCCAGGTGAGAGGCCTCTACCTCCTTGTTGAGGACTGCAACGATGTTCTCAAACACACGCAGCTTCTCCTCCAGCTCAGCCAGCAGCTTCTCCTTCAGGAAGCGCTGCAGGACCAGCTCCTCCTGGCTCTCAGAGCTGGGGGCCTGGTAGCAGTCCACCTCTACATCCCCCGTCACCTCCACAGCTGTCTGCAGCTGTAGGTGTGACAGGTTCTGCTCCAGGGCTGTGGGTCCGGAGCCTGGGCTGGAGCTGTGCTGGGCTTTCCACTGTATCATGAAACCCAGCAGCAGGTTGAGATGGGAGGCCTGGGAGGTGGCTGCATGATCCTGTGTGGACTGGGTGCTCCCCTACCAAGAGAAGAGGATCATCAGTAGAAAATGGAATAGAGAAAGGACAGGGGAGCCATAGGAAGCCCTGGCATCGAGTCAAGTCCATTCCCCCAGTACAGGAGAACTGGCTCTGTGCACAGTGGAGGGGTTCAGGCAAACTTGGCTTTGGCTGTGCCCACGGAGAGCACATGCATGTGGCCCAGGCTCAAGTGAGTGCAATGGTCCAGCCCTGCTCTTGAACACAGTGATGATTCAGGACCATGGAGAGGGGCATGGAGGCTCATTCTTGTGAGGCAGCTACACCAAGGCTTAGGTGAGACATTCAGGAGACCTTCCCTAAATACTACAAGGACTTCAGAGTGGACTGTGAACTTGATGTCATAGGAAAATGCTGAAGGGGCTAGAAGGGAGATCCAGATGTCAGGAGCATAGTGACAGACTTCCTTTCTCACATGCTTACCTTGAAGGAGCAGCCCACACTTGCAAAGGGACACACAACGCCATCCTCAGACACCTCTGGGGCCACCTGGAAATAACAAACATGTGGCTGATTGTGATGGCTTCCCCTCAGGATCTCTGCAAAGCACCAGGATCCACCAAGGCAGGAGCTGGGCTGGCTTATGACTTCACACACACTGTTCCCTCTGTCTAGCTGATTCCTTTCCACCTGATTCCTATCCTACAACCCACCCACACTACCCCTAGGAGTTTAATCCTTTGTGACCATCCTCCTGAACAGGACTAGCACAACTGGTGTCATCACAGCAATGCTACTCTTTGTCCTGTCTGGACACCCTTCATACAGCAGTGAACAGAGTCAGCATTCACTCTTCAGTTGCTTCTACTGGTTTGCAGGCAAAACACTGAACAGGTATTTCTCTGAAGGAGACTTAAGAACGGCAATTAAGCCTCTGAGAAGGTAAGCCACATTAGGACTCACCAGAGAAATGTAAATTACAACTACAATGAACGATCATTCCCCATGTGCTAACATAGATGATGATAATAAAAGCAATGATGACAGCAGGCCATGGCAACGACGTGAAGCGGTGAGAACTCCTGTGTCGCTGGAGGGGGTGGGGATGAAAATGGTACAGACATGGTGGGACCATCTATGCAAGTGTCTCATAAAGCCAAATCATACTTCTAAACTCACTCATAAACCATCCTACAACCCACATCATTCCATCACTTGGTGGAATGTCCAAGAGAAATTAAAACCTGTCTCCACCAAGATGTGGATATGATAGGTCACAGCAGTTCTATACAAGATCACCCCAATGGAAGGCATCTGGGCATAATCAAAGGGTGAATGAATAGACTCACTGTCAATGTCCCGTACCACAGTCCTACTTGGCAATAAATGTAACTAAATACTAATGTATTTAGTTATGGCATGGATGAACCTCAAAAATGTTATACTAAAAGCAAGAAGCCAAACACCAAAGGCTACATACTCCATGATCCCATGCTGAAGAGGTTTGAGAAGAAGCAAACCCAGTGACCTCCATGGTGACAGAAGGCGGGTGAGAAGTTCCTGAATAGGAAGGGAAAGGCTTGCTTTACAGGGACACAGAGGCTTTTTTTTTGTGTGTGTCTGAGACTGGGACTTGAACTTGGTATCAGACACTTTTGCTCATTGGCTGGAGTTTGACCACTGGAACCATGCCTCTAACTCCAAACAGCTTTTTCTTTCTTTCTTTTCTTTTTTTAAAGGCAGAAACATCTGCCATCTTGACTGAGTGTGTACATTAACCGGGATTCCTCAAAGTGGATACTTAATGAGTGAATTTGCTCTCATGTGAATAAACACTTGATTTCATAAGAGCTTTTTTTTTGTTTTAAAAAACCCTACAATTTGAAAGAATAATGTGGTGGAATGAACTAAAAATGAGACTTGGATGAAAGGCAGGGAGTATGGGAAGAGAGGTGTCTGGAGAGGAGCAAACAGAAAAGCCACACAAGTGATTCCTGTCTAAAAGTAAAATAAGCAGAAGGCTGCAGGGCTAATGAATAGAGTTGGTTGGGACACAGAGCCCAGCCCAACAAAGGCCAATCCCGCCTCGCCCCAGTGCCCTAAGCCTCAGGAACATGCTGTTCTCAACATAGAATAGAAAACAGATGTGCCATGGGAGTGGACTGATGGCGGTCTTGGCAGAAGATACACTGGCTTTGGGAAGTCTGGAGTGGTGAAGCCTCTGGTTATCGCTCGTGATGATTTATGAGAACAAGAGAGTCTGATGTCACGTGTGGATCTGAGGCCTGGGTGGATGGACCTGAAACCATCTCAGGTCCTCCAACTCCTCCTCGTCCATGGTTGTAATCCTTTGCATAGTCCAAGGCATGGAGCTTGAAGTGGGTCTTCAGAAGAAGGACAAAGCAGTCAAGCTCACATGGGAATCCCAGGTGTCGCCTGTAAGGCAGGAACTGTAGTGACAGTCTACAGGGGGGAATATCACCTGCGTGTCTGGCTCATCTTTATTACAGTGCACGTCCAGCCTCAAATGTTTTCTCAAGCCCCGATGACCATCCAGGCCACCCTGTCTCTGTGGAGTCAGCCTGCCAAGTTCAGAGCCAGTTTCTGTCATGTTACATAGTAGCCAAGTAGCCTTGGGAAGGTCATTATCTCCTCTACGGAAATGGGGATAATAGTACCCCCTTTGGAGTTATTGTAATGCTTAAGTGAGGCAATGCACACAAGTTGTTAGTATTAGTTGCCTATCATTGCTGTAATAAAACACCATGAACTTGCTGGTATAACACAACACAAGTTTAGTATCACACAGTTCTAGAAGCCACAAGTTCTCACATCAAGGTGTTGGTACACCACGTTCCCTCTGACGGCTGCAGGGGAGAGAATCTGTTTCCTTGCTTTTCTCAGCTTCTATGAGCTGCCTACATTCCTTGGCTCAGGGTCTCTTCCTCTAAGTTGAAAGCCAGAAGCACAGTATCTTTCAACTCTTGCTGACTCTCCTGTCTCTCTTTTTGGATGCTGCTTGTGACTACACAGTAATTACTCGAGTAGTCCAGGGAAACCTCCCCATCTCAAGAGCCTTCCTTTAATCACATCTGCAGAGTCTTTCATGCCGTCATTAGGGGCTGAATATACTCTCTCATTCTTTAACTATTTTTTAGGTCTGAGATTGGGACTCCAACTTGGTGTTTGCCGCTTTTCTCCCATTGGCTAGCGCTCTACCAAGTCACGCCCCCAATCCCCAATCTCTCATTCTTATGTTCAAGTTTGAGCCTCTAATTTCTAAGAATCTAGAGACAAAGCCTCTAAAGAAGCTCATTAAGTTAACATGGGGATGATTCCTAATCTAATAGAACTTACAAGAAGAAATGTGGACATCAGAGACCATGTGAAAACAGAGAGGAAAAAATAGCCATCTGCAAAATGAGAGGTCTTGAAAGAAACCAACCTGCTGACTCCTTGTCTTGGACTTACAGTTTCTAGAACTGAGTAAACAACCATCTAGGGTACTTAGTTATGGCGGTCCCAGTAAATGTACGTAGCCATTGAGGTCACGTGTTCACAGGTTCTGGGGATTAGGATGTGGACACTGTGGAGGGACATTTTTCCACCTAATAGAGTTCAATCAGTGTTAGTAGCAGCATACCCATGGATTAAACACTACCTTTGGCTCTACTCCAGCAGCTGCTGGCATGTACATACATCTCATTTAGTCTTCACTTCAAACTCTTAATAACCAATTCTACAAAACTCTACTTTCCCTTTGGATTTCCTTTGGGAAGGGGACATCCTCTTAACTGTGTAAGTTCCAATAATATTTTCTAATTCTAGAGCTCCCAACATCTTTATACGCTCTCTCCTAGGATCCCAGCAAAAATCTTTGCAGTAGATGGGATGTGATTAGCTTCTTAATAGAGATGAGACAATGGCCTACTCAAGGTCATATCATCCTTGTGAGCTGAGTCTGGGTCTTCTTGTCCCTGGGGTCTAGCCTTGGCAGGGCCTGTTGCTTCCACTGCATTGGGCAGGCTCTAGCCAATCAAATCTGCACATCACCACGAGGAGGGGCAGGGCTCTGAGGTCCTGCTCTCTCATGGAAGAGAAGTCAGAGCTGAGATGGCTGGAGACTTGTAGGAGGCAACAGAGACAAAGGAAAGCCAAGAAGCCTGGAGTCCAGTGTGGTGTCTACCCACCACAGTCCTCACCTTGATCAAAGAGTGGCCCTTCTTGAAGGCCAATAACTGCAGAGGCAGAAAGAGATCAGACTCAGGGTGCAGAGAACAGGGATGTTAAGAAGAAATAACCAACCCTTTGGGGTTGGAGGCGTGGCCCAGGTGCCAACGAGCAAAAGTGTAAGATACAAAGTTCTAGACAAGGAAAAGGAATTAAAAAAAAAAAAAGAAGAAAAGAAAACAGAAAAAGAATGGGGACCTCTGCCCTGTGTGGTAAGTGACCCCTATGCGAATGATTTCTCTGCTTACAAAGGCTAAACATAGCTGAATTTCCTCCGAGGAGAAAACCAAAAAAGGCAAACAGAATCCCAGCCCTGAAGGAGTGCTTGTTCCAGTGCGGGGTCTGCAGAGCCTCTGGTATGTAGTATTCTGGCCACATCAGCCACCAGGGCTCTTTGTGGTCCCCCTAGGACCTCAGTGACAGCCGGTCCCAATGGGAGGCAGCAGGAGGCCTGCCCCTGTACAACCCTGCACTGAAATCAAGAGGTCCTGAATACCACAACCACCAATATGTGGGGCAGAGGCCCACTGAGGTTCTGGAGGCAGAGGGAAGGCTGGTTTCTATAAGAGCCTCAGCTGGTGCCAAGGGAAGGCACTCTATAGTCCCAGGAGGTACTGTCCACCAGTTAGCTCCCTCTTCTGTACTGTTCCGGTCTGCTGACCTCTCCCACCTCCTCTAGGAAGACCTGGTAAGAGTCTTCTCATTGAAAGTAGCCTTGCCCATTCCTGTTTTCCCATAGCACTTGCTGGGATCTAGCACTTCTGGCAGACTGTTGTTTAATCATGCATAAAGCAATTGGGAGAGGGGTGTGCCACAGGCACAGAGTGGGGATGCACGGATCAGAATGACCCCTGGGGTCAGAATCACTCGGCCTTTTGTGGCTCTCAAAGGAACCAGACTTTAGCTTGGTGCAGAAGAATAAGAAATAGCTGTATGACCAATGAGGTCACTGGCATTCCAGGGAATTAATGAGCTCCCAGGCTTTGGAAGGGCCTAAAACTGTGTGACAGGAACTCAGTATGGGATGGAAATTGGACTACTTAGCTCAGAACTCCAACTTGCTTTTGACCTTTTGTTTTGTGTGTGCGTGCGTGTGTGTGTGTGTGTGTGTGTGTGTGTGTGTGTGTGTGTGTGTGTGTGTGTGTGTGTGTGTGTGTGTGACTACTGGGGTTTGAACTCACAGCTTCATGCTCTCAGTTGGCTTTTTCATTCAAGGCTAGTGGCTCTACCACTTGAAACATATCTCTACTTTCAGCATTTTTCTGGTTAACTGGATTTTCTGGTCTCTTGGATTTGTCTGCCTGGGTTGGCTTGGAACTGGGATCCTCAGATCTCAGACTCCTGAGTCATGAGGATTTCAGTCATGAGCCATCTGCACCTGACTACGCATATTCTTGATGTTTCCAGAGGGAAGAGTGAGGGAAACAGTCTCATGGAGGTCTCAAAAAAAAAAAAACCAAACCAGAATTAAATGTTATTTTTCCAGCCACTTGTTTGTCCCCTACTTCACTATTACTTCATCATCATCCAGACAAGAATCAGATCTCTAATTAGGTCGACATTAATCCTTTAACAGCTGCTCCTTACATTATATAACTGGCTAGTGGGTTTGGGCCCTTCTCTGGGAGCTATTAATTTAATAAAGTCAGAGGATGAGGGCAAACTGATAAGCAGATGGCGTGGAAAGTGTTGGCAAGATGGGCATCTTTGGGCTTAGTTCAGCTGCTATCCAGCCAGTAAAGGCTTTACCATAAACTCTGCCATCTACTGATTACATCATTTCCCTGCTTCCCTGCCTCCATGTCTCAGCTTCCCTCAGATGATTGTTTTAGCAATTGCCATGTATTGACGTATAACCAGTTACTTTCCTTTGGTCAAAAGTCTTCCAAAGTTCTCATAGGGCCAGGGGCCAGAGAAGTTCTTGATGTTGCTACTATGTGGCTTTCTGCAGGTATTCAGGCCATTGAGTTGCTCCAGCCCCTTCCCCCTGGTAAATGCATTGAATGGGGAAGTCAGCAGGGAGGGGGAGGGCTGGCACCTCTCTGTGGACTGTCTAGCCTCAAAGGGGCCTTTGCGCTGGGCACTGATGGCTCACTCCTTTAATCCAAGCAATCAGGAGGCTGAGATCTCAGGATCCCAGTTTGAATGAAGCCCAGATAAGAAAGTCCATGAGACTCTTAGCTCTCAGATTGACCACCAAAAAGCAGGAAGTGGGCTTGCGGCTCATGTGATAGAGGAAGAGCAGAAAAAGCTAAGGGACATCACCCAGGCTCTGAGTTCAAGCTCCAGGGCTGGTGTGTGCATGCATGCACGTGTGTGCATGTGCGTGTGCGTGCGTGCGTGCGTGTGTGTGTGTGTGTGTGTGTGTGTGTGTGTGTGTGTGTGTGTGTGTGTGTGTGTGTGTGTGTGATTTTGTTCCCAAGTACAGGCAGCGCCACTTCCTACTACTCCTCAGCCTTATAAATGTTTACAGTTCCACCACGGAAACCACTTCATTTGGATTAAGACAGCAAACTTCAAACTGTGCTCTGCAGAGCCCAAAGTCACTAGAGGCCTCACAGGGGGGAGGCAGGCGGGCTGGGATAGGAGGGAGAAACAGGGTAACTACACAAATGGGGAGCCAAACTCCCCTTCCATGAAAGTGCTTCTATTTCTTCTATTATATAGGATTTTACTTGACAAGCATACAAAAATTAAAGCCATTGGGTTAAGTGATACTAAAACCTATCTAACCTATATTGTCTGACATTTATGATTAAATATTATTTTTGCCAAGAATTAAGAACAATATTATAAAGCAATAGCCCTTGGGTATGCAAGCAGCAGCGTCTCAGAAAGCACACAGCCCATACCCTTCTCTCTGCTTATGAGATATGGTAGTTTACAGTTAGTGGTCTGCTTCTGAGTCATAGGTAGTCCATGGAGACAAGCAGGGAGCAGAGAAAATTGTTCCAAAGATCAGTGGATCATCTTTGTGCCACTCCTGGGGTTTGAACTCAGGGTCCTGGAGCTTGAACTCAGGGCCTGGGTGCTGTTCTTGAGCTTTCTTTTTCTGTCTTTCTTTTTTTTTTCTGCCACTTGAGCCACAGTCCTACTTCTGGATTTCTGGGTGGTTAATTGGGGATAAGAGTCTCTTGACTTTTCTGACTGGCTTTGAACTGTGATACTCAGATCTCAGCACCCTGAGTAGCTAGGATTATAGGCATGAGTCACCAGTGCTTGTCAGGACATTAATAACTCTCTGCCCCAGAGAGTATAAAGTTCCAGAAAAAAATACACTTGATCCTTATTATTCTTTTCTGCAGGCCTGATGAGAAGGGAAGGGAAAACCCTTCTAGCCAGCTCTGAGAGGGGCAGGAATTATCCTAAACCTTCTGAATGACAAGAGAAAGGGGAGGAGACCTACAAACTTTCTTTCTTCTGGTTCACCAGATGGGAAGGAGATGGGGCCTGGCAGTTAGTGACCTATAACCTGGACATCACAGATCCAGAGAAGAACTTGGAGAACCAACTTAACCTTCATTACAGAGGGAGGAGCAAGGCCTGGATTTGCCTCGAGCCATGCAGAGGATCATACAAAAACCATCTCAGGACACCAGGCTCTATCTGTGGTCCACTGTGTTACCACTGTGGTGGTAACATGGAAGGTTGTGCTGAAAGACTCAAGCCACTTGGACATTGCAGTAGTGAGATCCCCCAACGTAAATAAGGAGGCTCCATATGTAAATTAGGAGGTTCAGGTTTGCACAGTGATTCCAACGTGTTTGGACTCATGGACTCATAAATTTTTGTTTTGTTTTTGTTTTTAACTCGAAGATTAACATAAAATTGCCATCGTTTTATTGTACCTCGTAAAGGCTTTATCCAAAACTATCATCTACTATTGCATCATGTCATGTTTACAAAGATATGTGGAAGAAGCACATAATCTCAGAGGTTGATTCTCCAAAATGAGATAATATAGATATAATAGAGCTTTATAGAAATTTGATAGTTTCTATATCTTTAAAAATCATTTTTGTCATGAACTGTCAGTTCATAGAAGAACTCTGTGTTGGACAGATACCTCCCTTCCAGCTTGAATGGGCTAGAGATGCACGCTCTATTTTCTTTAACCCCTCCTACTTCCAAGGTCTATCTTGTTTGTTTGTTTGAACTGTATTTTTTTTGTCTTTTCTTTTTTGGTACTGGGAATCGAACCCAGGGCATTGTACTTGCAAAGCAAGTGCTTTGCCACTACGCTACATCCCAGCCCCCAAGGCATAGCTTACTCCTAGAAGCTCATTTGTGGTAGAACCCATGGCTGAACTGATAATGGCTTCTCCTTGCATCAGAGGCTGGCTGACTGTTTTGTTGTTGTTGTTGTTGTTTATTTGTAAAAAGCCAGAGAGTAGATATTTTTGGCTTTGAAATTTGTTGTAAATACTCATTTTTGTCCTGTGAGGCAGATAATACATAATTGAGTTGAGTAGTTTATATAACAAAAAAACTTTACTTACAGACATAGATGTCTATACTTCAAATAAAATTTTCATGTGTTCCAAAATACTATTCTTTTGATTTTTTTTTTGTGCCAGTTCTGGGGCTTGAACTCTTGGGCCTGGGCGCTATCCTGAGCTGCTTTTGCTCAAGGCAAGCACTTTACCACTTGAGCCATAGAGCCACTTCTAGCTTTTTCTCTGAGTAGCTTATTGGAGATAAGAGTCTCATAGATTTTCCTGCCTGAGCTGGCTTTGATTACAGGCATGAACCACTGGTGCCTGGATTCTTTTGATTATTTTTTCCAAGCATTTAAAAAAATAAAAGGCATTCTTAGCCTGTGGGTTATACAGAAGTAGGTGGTAGGCTAGATTTAGCCCATAAGTCAGTTTGTGGTCCCTTGATTTAAAATACTAGTTTTTATCTTAAGTCTATCATGGAGCTGCCAGGTGGCTCTGGGCAAAATGCTTCCCCACTGTGAACATCAGGGTCCTCCATGCTTATGAAGTGAACTTAGTCCAGGCTCAAGACAAAGTAGGGACTAGGATGGGGTGGGGGGTGTTCTCCTAGGCAGCTGCCTTCTTGGACTCCATCTGGACAAATCAGGAAAAGTATGTGAAAGCTCTGGTGTGCCCACGTACCTTCGCCTGAGTCAGACTGTCTGAGGTTCCAGGTTGTAAGTTGTTCCCTCCGCACTTGGGACAGATTGCATCTTGGGTGTTCCTAGGGAAATGAGCAAATCCTCTGAGTGAGGCCCAGCCTGGTGGGCACCATGGATCACACGGAGCCTTCATTCATAAAATCTGAAAGCCCTGGACATCACTGCTTTTCTGCCGTTTGCAGAGCTTCTTTGGCAGTAAGTACCTCATGGGAACATTGACACTTCGGTAGAAGTACTTGGTTACTTGGTACTACCCAGGTTCTCATGAAAGGAGTATGCCATGCTCTAACTTGCTTTCTTTAAACCTGAAAAAATTCTGAATTCCAAAACATGTCCAACCCTGGGGGACTCTGGACATATAATTCTATTTTCTCCTTTCAGTGGCCTATATTTAATACGGTTTTGTTGCTGTTGTTGTTCTGTTGTTTGGTTTTTGTTAATTATAAGTGATCATGGCCTATCAGAACCAGAAGGGACCATCTAGCTGGGAGATGGCTGTGGGATTCTGATTATTGTGTAAATACCTGTGTTTTACAAAGCCCCTGTGTTTTACAAAGTGGGGACTGCTGGCCTAGGCCATTTTCTAAATGAGGAAAATGAGGGCCTGGAGGCCAGTGGATGGGCCGAAGGACAGTGAGAGCTGGCTGTCAGACTCTTCAAGCCTCAGGCTGGGGCCCTTCATTCTCTGACCAGCTCCTTCCTTTCCTCTGCCAGGCTTTCAGAGAATGGAGAGGGAAGCACAGATTGAACAGAAATCAGCTTGATGGGAAGAGGTCAGGCTGTATCTTTCCACCCCCTCCCCCAACCTGGCCTTTCCACCACCCTGACATCGCACTTATTTCCTGCAACTGCCCCCTTGGTTCCCCCTATTTGAACTTCTCACTTGCCTGATTCAGTTCTCCATAGTCCTAAGCTGCAAAAACCCCCAACAAAAGGTCACACTGGTGATGCATGGCCTTTTAAGGGAATCTCTGCCAGGAACTGATGGGGGGGGGGGGAACTGACTTAATCTCTCTCTGAGGCTTCACTGTCTTCATCTATAAAGCAGAATAATAACACCCACCTCTCCAAGCCTTCCTGAGGATGCAAGAGCATTTTTGTATATAGCAGGTGCATAATAGTTGCTTAAGGTGCAATGCTAATGTTACTCTCAAAGTCACACACATTTCTGAGTGACTTCTACTTTAACCATAAATGTATGCATAAACATATACTTTATGTCTATATCTGTGCCTTTTATAGACTTCTTTGGAAACAAGATTAAATATATTTGTACAAGTTTGTTATTTACCAAGGAGGTTTTCATTCATTATAATTTTTGAATATTATTATTATTATCATCATCTAAATGACAGGGCCTAGGCGCTGTCATTTAGCTTTTTCACCCAAGGCTAGCTCTTTACCACTTGAGCCACAGCTCTACTTCTGGCTTTTTGGTAGTTAATTAGAGATAAGAGTCTCATAGACTTTGCTGTCTGGGCTGGCTTCAAACCATGATCCTTGGCTCTCAGACTCCTGATTAGCTAGGATTACAGGCATGAGCTATAGGCACCCAGCTCACATTTTGAATATTATTGACTGGGCCTTGTAACAACTTGGTGAGGGAGAAAATAGCTCTAGGTCACAAAGCTGAGACTAAGAGCCATCAACATTTTGCAATGGCCCACACAGGAAGTCAGTAACTGAGTGGGCCTCAAGGCTCTGCTTCAGACCGTCTTTCGTGACTACTTCTAACCCACAGCCAAAGGGGCAGTGTCAGGAGAGAAAGGTAGGGAAACTGCGGCTCAGAAAAGTGAAGTCACCTGTCCAAAGTCAGTGGCTCTTTCGATCCCAATCACCTGTCAGGAATCCCTCCCTTGTACCATCTTCCCACCCACCCATCATTCATGGGCCTCTCACCTCAGATTCTCAGAGAGACAGGTTGCACAGCAGAGCACCCTGGGTTCTGACGGATCCTGGCACACGGTGAGGGGACAGCCAAAGGGAAACTCATTCTCCCCAGGTGCTGGGTGAGGGCTGCTGGCTGAGCTGGAGGCCATCTCTGAACCTCAGGCTGGCCAGGGGATGTGTAAACTGCTTCAGAGGATGGAGGGCCAACCCTGTGAAATCCGTGGAGGGAAGCAGAGGTGGGTCTTTGCCTGGGCCACCCTCTCTAGTGAGCAGGAGGTCTCTGGTGACTTTATCTTCCCCTCTCTGGCTTGTGTAGTTCCACGTCACAAGCTGAGTCACAACAAGGATGGGGTAGGAATTACCCTTTGTGGTGCAAAAAAAAAAAAAGAAAAAAAATCCCCTGGACGGTGACTGAAGGCTTTGGGAGTGTCCAGTTATTTTTCAGAGTGAAAAAGGAGAAAGAGAAGCATGTCACAGATGCTGAGTTTCCCTGTCTAAGAACCACAGGGCAGATGGCTGGGGGCTTCCTCCACCTCGTGGGGCTGGCTTGCTGTCTGAGCCCCTGGAGGGCTCTCAGTGGGAGCACTCACCTAGGCAGAAATCCCCAGCGCTCTGGAGGCAGGTCCAAAAAAACCAAGTTGTAGACCCTTCAGTTCTATCCTCTTCAGAGTGTCTGGTTGACCTCGGGGAAAAGTCACTTTCTTATGGTGGGTCTTGGTTACCTCATCTGCAAAGAAACAAGTCTGATGGTGTCTGGGCTATATGACCTTAGGAACTCAGGACCGGAAGTAGCCAGAGGCATGAAGATAGGGCTCAATGATTTAACCAGGCCTTGTGGCATTCTGCATCAGCATGACAGTGACAAACAAGGTCCTCCCCTCCTTTGAAGTCCAAAGCTCTGGGACTCTGCAGAGCCTTCTAGCTACAACCCTACTCAGGAAGTCATAAGCAGCTCCCTGCTCAGCTTTGGAGGTCACCACTTCCCTGTCCCCCGGAAAACAAAGCATTAAATGAGGCCAGAATTAAGTGGGCCATAGCTTCACATATATGGGGGGAGGGGGGAATAAGCATGCTAACCAGACTGCTGTGTTCTGGCCAGTGGGTTTTTTTCCCCCCTTCCAATCCTTGCAACATTCTGTTGGGAATTCTTCTGTACTCATGAACAGCACAGAGATGCAAGATGTGTGTTCTGACATCACACAGTCTCTGGTGGTGGTGGGAGATTCAAAGCAGGGTTGTGGATTTCCAGATTCAATGTGTTTCCACTACACAGGGGATGAGAGCCAGGCAGCTTGGTGGAGCCTTGGAGACCAGGATGAAGGTCAGAGCATCCAGATCATCTCATCAAGCAAAGGCAAAGATCCCTGAACACCCTTCAGGGCTGCAATGAGGGCTTTGCAAATCCTGGCCCTTTGAGTTCAGACAGATCGGAGTTGAGATTCTGGGTCTACCACTGACTAGCTGTGGGTTCTGGAACAAGAGCCTTAATTTCTCTGAACCTCAGTTTCTGCATCTGTAAAATGGGGATGATAATACCTACTTCACCCAATTGCTGTGAAGATAAAACAAGATAGTGGAAGAATGTGTAGCAAGTGACAGGCCTGAAAAGCTTCGATACTTTACCCAGCTGATTGGCAACACAGCCAGGCTGCTCCCCCAAAACCAGAGGAGAGGATTTAAATGACAAGTTACATTTATATAGTGTTCCATACCTACCCACTTAAGCCCAAGTCTCCCAGGTAGGCAGGAGAGGTTGCATGTTGTCATCTGACCCTAGAGAATTTCAACTGCCTGCTTTCCCTGGAATGGTATGTGGCTGCCCAGGCACCAAGGGCAAAGAGCTCACCATATCCTATGGCTACAGAGTAAATCAGGACTTCCACCTTCACCTGGGCCTTCTCTGCAAACTGGCTTGATGAGCCCTAGGACTGTGAGGAAGACATGCCTTCCACTTCGTGTCCCAACCTGCAAACTCTTGTTCCCCCCCCCTTCCTCCCTTAGCCCCTCCCTCCCTCCCTCCCTCCCTTGCTCCTCCTTCCATTCCCCAGTTTGGGACAGAATAGACACCCAAGCTTTATTTTCTCCCTTACCTGCTCCTTCCCAGCAGCAATCAAAATACCCCCAGCCCCCCCAGGCTGCTCTAATACACACGAAAAATAATAGTTACCACTTCTTCTTCTTCTTCTTTTTTTTTTGTCAGTCATGGGGCCTAAGCTCTAGGCCTGAGCGTTGTCCCTGAGCTCTTCAGTTCAAGGCTAGCAATCTACCACTTGAGCCACAGTGCCACTTCCGGCCTTTTCTGCTTATGTGGTGCTGAGGAATCGAACCCAGGGCCTCAGGCATGCAAGGCATGCACTCTACCACTGAGTCACCTTTCCAGCTCCAATAGTTACTTCTTTTTACTGATGTGTTAAGTACTTTTATAGACACCATCTCATGGGAGTTTCTCCTGGCCCTCCTGAGGTGTCCCCCACCCCCATCTTATAGTTGAAGGAACTGAGGCACAGAGACAGGTTAAAGGAATAAGAAACACCCTCAAGGTGCCACAGCCGGTGAACCAAGGAGGCCTGATCTCAGAGCCTGTGCGCTAACCACAGAGGCTTTAAAAGGCCCTCCACCCTCAAACCAGATTCCTCTCCTGCATCCGTCTAGTCTCCTCACCCAGTGGTGAACATCCTAGAAAGAACTGTGTGCTCACCTGCCTGAATCTCCACAGAACCCTCTTCTCAGCAAGTAATGGATGTCAGATTGTCAAATGCCTCTGGGCCCCGTCCCAGCTCTCTTTCATTCTTTCTCCTCCAACCCCATTTAAAGATCAGGTCCCAAAAACAGTCCCAGCTAGCCTGGAACTCACAGTCCTCTCTCCTCAGCCTCAGCGGCCCTGGTATTACAAGCGTGCCACACCAAGCCTGGCCAGCTCCTTCCTAATTTCTGCCCTATTGCCCTCTGGCCAGCCCCTGTCTTCTCCTAGCCCTTGGGGTGGGGTCGGGTTTTTCTCTGGCTTCCTGCACCCCCTGGAAGCGGGGGTGGGGGGGGGTCTCTCTTTGAGCCTCCTCCAGCTGATCTTTGAGCCCCTTCCTTTCCACCTGGAACCTTCAACAGTCCCATCTCTGTGGCTCCATCTGCTCCTGGGACCCCCCCCCCAGCCTCCTAGGCGGCTTTTTCGGGTGCACCTGGGCACCTTGTCCGGAAGTCTCTGGGTTGCGCCTGGCTGACCCCAAGGCAGCCCCCCACCCCGGCTGCTGCTGAGCCCCCTGAGCCCAGCACCTCTCCATATTCAGGTATGAAGGGGCCCCCGGGTGCCCAGACTCCGCAGGAATGGAGGTGCACAGTCAGGGGCTCGCTCGGCAGCGGGGGATCCCCGGCTCTGCCCCCCTCCAGACACGGTGGGGCACGCGCAGTGGGGGCGGGGGGCGGCGGAATGGGCGCTGTCCCTCCCCGCCCCGTCCCCCGGTGGGGGGGGGCGGGAAGGGGGTGCAGGACAACCAACCTGGGCGCCAGGGCCGCGGCGTCCTCGCAGCCCTGCCGGGAGGCCTTGGAGGGAGGCCGGGCTGGGGTGGGGAGGTGGGGGGAGGGCGGTCCCTGGGGGCGGGGCGAGCGCTCCCCAGCTGGGGAAACTGAGGCCAGGTAGCTAACCCGCTTATGGCTTCCTCTGCACGCCGTGCTCAGCGCCCCGCGTCTGCACCTATTTAGGTGCTCAGTAAAGGAATAAAGCAATGCACACCTGGCCTTGGAGGTCTCCCCTGCTCCCCGCCCACAGTGGGCGCCTGACCCCCCTCCTGGGATCCGACGCCCCTCCTGGCTCCCAGGCCTGATGGGTTGGCACAGTCGGGGGCAGGGGGAGCAGGTGCTCAGCTGTTCTGCAGGCCAGGGGCGCTTTGTAAAACCGGGTGCTTTAAGGACCCGTTTCTGCTTTTCAGTCTAAACACACCCCGTGCACCCAACCCCCTCTGGGCCTCTTCTCCCCCGTGCGTCTGCAGGGGAATGTCAGGCAGGGACATGTGGATCCGACCTCCAGAAAGCAGGCTTCCCAGCTTGCTGGTTCTATTTGAACTTCTCAGAGGCGCTCTTGAGCTATTAGGTATGCTTGTGTCTTGACTTTTCTAGATTTGGTGGTGGTTCTGAGATTTGAACTCAGAGCCATGTGCTTGCTAGGCAAGCCTTCTGCCACTGGAGCCAGGCTCTTATGGCTAAGGTTATTTTTTTCTTTTTTAGCTGGGCACTTGACTCCCCCACCCCCCAAGTGGCCCTGGACCACAGTCTTTCTATTTATGCTTCTGGCAGCTGGGTGGCAGGTGGTGGCCCCACCCTGGCTGCTGCTTCTGTTTTTCATTTGGGGATGCTAGTAAGTCTCTCTCCCAGGGCAGGCTGAGCTGCCATCTTGCTTCTGGAGTGGTCAGTGCTGTAGGAAAGCCTCTGGCTGGTACAAGGAGGACTTTGGAGCCTCACAGGGAACGGATGCCTGCTTGAAGACCAAGAGAAAATTCACGTAACCTGTGCATGGGGCCCAGAGGTGGCCTCTGTGGGGCTTTTCAGGGGCCTGTTAAGTAGGTCAGGTTGGACTTGAACTCAGAATCTTCTGGCCTTGGTCTGTCAAGTACTGGGTTCACAGATGTCTGTCTCCATTCACGACTTGGACCTCTGATTTTAAGATTCATTGAATCATACTCTAATCCCTCACGTGTTGTGTTCTGGTCCCCCCGTGGTTCCACCCCCTTCCTGTGTGTCCCATGCCAGCTTCAGTGAGAAGAGCAGACAGTCTGATCTCATGTCCTTTGTGTGCCACATCCTGTTTTCAGATTAGTGAGCTCATTCACTGGAAAATCACCAAGGGAGACAGTTTGATTTTGGAAAGTACCAAAAACTTATCTGTACTCACTCATTTTAATTTGAGGGGCCCTTTAAATACAAGGGGGGGCATCACCAGAGGGCTTGTGAATGCCCAGTACTAGCAAAGCTATAGAAACTGAAAGTCAAACTTGATTCAGAAAGGAAATAAAACCTCTTCGTTACCACTCATTTCTCTACCCAGTAGAATTTGTGTGTGTTTGTGTGTGTGTGTGTGTGTGTGTGTGTGTGTGTGTGTGTGTGTGTGTGCGCGCATGCATACGCTGTTAGTGGAGTCTTGAACTTGGGGCCTTATACTTTTGCTTGGGTTCTTCACTCAAGGTTGGTGCTCTACCACTTAAGCCACACTTCCACTTCCAGCTTTTTGCTGATTAATTGGAGATAAGAGTCTCAGGAACTTTTCTGTCCAGGCTGGCTCAGAACTAGAATCTAGCCTTCTGAGTAGCTAGGGTTAAAAGCATGAGTCCATTTGGCTAAGGCATCAGAGCTGGTGTCTGAACATGGGACCATAAATGAGGAGCAAGAAAGTAAATAACACAGAGAAGTAGGTGATGTCTGAGCTTCTGTCTTCTCTCTTTGTATCTATATTTCAGTTCAGTTTGGTCTCAGAACCACCAAGTTCAAGTGTTCATTCTCCAGTTTTGTCCTGGTCCTCCAGCTGTCAGACTCATGTCATTGAAAGGACATGTGGGGCATCACAGCTCTCAGAGCTTGTGGGTTGAAAACAAGTGAGGGACCAAATGGAAGGAAGAATTCTGGATCATTAAATATTAAATTGTTGAAATATATAGAAATGAGCCCTGGCCTACAAGTCAGGAATCTTGTGTTCAGTTTTGTTTTCTTTTTCTTTTTGTCAGTCATGGGGCTTGAACTCTGGGCCTGGGTGCTGTCCCTCAGCTCTTTAGCTCAAGGTGAGCGCTCTATCCCAGTGCCACTTCCAGTTTTTCTGGTGGTTTATTGGAGATAAGAGTCTCATGGAATTTCCTGCCTGGGTTGCTTTTGAACCACGATCCTCAGATCTCAGTCTCCTGAGTATCTAGGATTACAGGGGTGAGCCACCAGCTCCCAGCTTATTTTATTTTTCTTAATTTAGGGCCCTCATTAGTTGTTTTGGAGGAAGGGATAAATAAATGAATACTTGAATCTATAGTAAATTCAAAATTCACTATACGTTTATCTTACAGCAGAAGATGATCTTAGAGATTATAGAATAACTGAGGGTTGACCAACTTTGTATTTGTTGTAAAGCCTTGTCTTCAAATACATTTGCATATGGAGCCAAGATCTAGAAGCTGAATGGAAGCACCGAGACTCTGTGAATCAGGGCTTTTTCACCCTTTCCTTTTTTTTTTTTTTTTTTTTTGCTGGTCATGGAGCTTGAACTCTGGGCCTGGGCACTGTTCTGAGCTCTTCAGCTCAAGGCTAGCACTTTACCACTTGAGCCATAGCACCCACTTCCAGCTTTTTCTGTGTATGTGGTACTGAGGAATCGAACCCAGGGCCTCATGCATGCAAGGCAAGTACTCTACCACTGAGCCACCTTCCCAGCCCCTTCACCCTTTCCATTTTGACCTTGGTCCCCACAGCACCACATAATTGGAAAATCATCCACCTAATTAGACCTTCTCAGATCCCACACATGGAAACGCTTGAGGAGGGACACATTACACCGGCCTAGGTCCTCTGCCTTCCACCCGAACCTAAACATCTGGAGGACTGTCACCTGTGGTTGTGGGGAAAGTAATAACGAGAAGAATAGTGACTTCCTTTAACTTAATGTCAGACACGGTTCTGACATTATATGCATTGCTCTGTTGAGTTATCACAGTGCTGAGAAGCGGTGAGAAAACATTTTTCTCAGCTGAGCACACGAAGTCTGAAAGAGTTAAGTAATTTGGTCAAGGTCAAGCCGCCAGTAACTGGTAGTGTTGGGGGTGTTCACTTCCTGCTGTGTGTTTTTCCACTTGCACTTGTTTAGACCAAGCTGGGCTCTTACCTACTTACCTCTGTGGCACTTCTCACCTTGAACTCCTGCTCTGGCGCCTCTGATGTCCTTAGTTGTCAGGTGACAAGGATACAAGATAGAATCGATTCTAAGATGTTTAGTATGATGACCCTTAAGGTTCCAGATAGTAGAGGGACCACCTCATCCCTTATTCCAGCCCAGAGCACTAGCCTGTTCTCTAGGCTCTTAATTTTGGACATTAAGAGAATGATCAGTGAGTCAGCTAGACTCATATTTTCATCCAAGTGTCATATTTCCATTCTATGTGGGTGGGTTGCGAAGGAAGGAAACCAAGAGTCCAATAGAGGAAGGTAATGCTCTGAAAAGGGGTGAGTTCTCATTGACTTTGCCCCATGCATATTTATGGGACACCTATAATCTGTTAGGTTGTAAGTAGGACCCCACCTAGAGCTGCCTGTGAGACAGACAAGGTCTTCCTTTGATGGAGGCCTCCTAGAGCAGGACAATGTGAATGGAAAAGCAAATGGATTGCAGTAAGTCAATCGCAGCCATCTTGGCATACTACCTGTTTGTCATCAGTCCAGAGTGGGCTATTACTGCTGAAACCTAACAAAGCCAAATGTTCCCTTCTCTTCATTATCATTCCCAGCTATGTGCCCCATTTCTGTCATGCCCATAGCTTGTGTTTAGTAAACACATTCAGAGAACAGCTTTCCTGTTGCGACATCTTGACCTCTTCTCACCATATCTGATTCCTAAACCGGGAAATTTAATTAAGCAGATGATCACAGGCTATCAACAACCAATTAAATTAGGACACCAAATGGTACTAGGTTCTGTGACCCAAATTCAGTATCTTCCCTAAGGAAGAGACCTTAACCTAACTGACATCAACCACACAACAAAACACCAAAAGATCTTACAAAAACAAAATTGCAGCATATGTATTTTTTTTCCTTAGAGTGAATGATTTAAAAAATGTCCTGTTTCCTTCTGTGCATTTCCTTCTGGTTTTTTTTTTTTTTTTTTTACTGTTTTTATATAACTGGCAATTTTTTGAATGTGCCTGTTCATGAGTTCCCTTCCCCCCTTTTTGTCCCAGTAAAATATGTGAGCCCATGAAATGATAGAATACATGAAATCAGAGATATAAAGGCATGAAATGAGGGAAAGTCATGAATGGGAAACTGCAAGTCTGACATCGCCATTGTTACTTCTCCTGGCTTAGCTTAGGTAGGCATGTTTTCCATGAGTAGTGACTCTGTAAGTCACTATTCATAATTTCTTTGTTAACTTTTAGATAACAATAGTTAAGGATTTCACTGCTATCAGGAAATATTTCTTGTTTATCTTTGACTTGGTCTTCCCTGGGTGTTGTGAAGTTAAAACTAGCTTTCTAGATTAAAAAAAAAAAAAGCCTGGATTTGTGTTTCTGGAGCTCAAGCTGCTTTTAAACAGCAAAACCAATGCTTAAATTGCTTCTAAAAGTGAATGGGAAGGAAGTTCTGGCTGAGAGTTTTATGTGGCCAGAACTTTCTGCAGGTGGGCTGTGGTATTACTCAGTCACTTGGTGTGAAACTAATCATGTTCAAAATACATTTTGAATGTGTCATTAAAACAATATGACCAGGATCTATAGTTAGGTGGTTACTTTGATGTGTTCATTTAATAATTTTCTAAAAAGGGAAATTTAAATTGTCTAATGCATTATTCATAGGTTGCTTATTGTAAACACCTTTAGATTTGTGTTTGACTTTTTGTCTCAAATTAGAAAGAATAAGATTGATTTAAAACATAAGACCTATTTTATTTAAGTATCCACTTTCTGAAATTCTGATATGGGCAAAATTTTAAAGGACATTTACTCAAATAACTAAAGAAACCAGTATAAAAATAATACCATTTTTTTTCTTTCTAGTTAGTATTCTGCATGGACTTATACACAAATATACTAGGTGTCAAAGTTTTGGTTGTTATAGTTGTTTGACATTTTAATGCTATTTTATCAATTAAATTTTATAAAAAGGAAAAAAAAATAAAAAGAAGCCTGGATTGTTTGGTGAAGGGAGTCTCTATATCTGATTATTTTTTCCCCCTATTTCAAGGTATTTCCAGACTTTAAGGAAAAAAAGAAAACCCAAAAGAAACATTTCTGAAGTTCTTGGAATAGGTCCCAAGCTGTCCCTGGGTTTTTTTTCCCCCAATAATGTATGGGACTGGCTTTTTGAAGACAAGGGAGATTTCATCTTCTGATAGGAGAACCATTATGTGTAAATGATATGGTCCAGGGGAAGATAAGGACAAGCTTTAAGATACCCATAAGCTCTAGGATACTTTTTTTTTTTTTTTTTTTTTTTTTTTGGTCGTGGGGCTTGAACTTTGGGCCTGGGCACTGTCCCTCAGCTCTTCAGCTCAAGGCTAGCACTTTACTACTTGAGCTACAATGCCACTTGCAGCTTATTGAGTGGTTTATTGGAGATAAGAGTCTCATGGACTTTCCTGCTTGGCTTTGAGTCACAATCCTCAGATCTCAGCCTCCTGAGTAGCTAGGATTACAGGTGTGAGCCACCACCGCCCGGCCTAGCTCTAGGATACTTTGATCCTAGCCTATCAACTGTTCTCTTTGCCTTCTCTGGCCACCCACAAGTCTTGCTCTAGGAGAGGTTTTGTCATGGATCAATCCATTCGTTCATGGTCTCTGAAAACAAAGATTAACTTCAGAGTGAATATACCCGTCTGGGCCTTTTGCTGAGTCTCAGAATAACCACTCTCCTATTATACTTACCTATGCATTATCCTGGCAGTTGGCTAGTGCAGGAGAATGACATGCGCTCTAAATCAACAGGTCAACATCTGGTTGAGGAGGGATTCAGCCCGGTGCTCCTCCCTTACGGTATCCTGAGGACCCAGCCTGAGAGACAACAATCAAGAAGGAAGGAAAGGTATTTCTGAGAAATCCGATCTGTTTTTCCTTACTTGTAGGAATGTGGGGAAAGGTCCACCTATTTTCAGGTCTTATTTTCTCACCTGCAAAGTAGAAGAATGACCTCAGAGAAAAAAAAATTTATCATGAACTCTTTAATCATTGAATTTTCTTTTTTAAAGGGAAGCTTTGTGGAAAAACCTTCTGTGAAGGATTTCTTTTAGGGCTTACGCCATCTGAATTCTCACAGCAAGACAAGACTTGGGAGCAGGAATGCGGGGTGGGTGTAAAAGGCTGAGAACCAGGGCTACCATCCTATTCGTCAAAGCAATCCCAGCTAGGGCCCAGGAGGGTTGTCAAAGTGTGGCCTTTGCTTCTCCCTTCTGACATCCACGATGTCTTGCAAAAGGGAAGGCAAGATCCAGAGAGGAAAACCAGCTTAAGGTCAGACATTTTTTTCCTTGTGTTTTGTTGCTCTTTAGGGCCAGAAGTCTTAGAAACACCTTGTGCTTTTGTTACTGCATTCATTTCTCCTCGATTTGTCTACACCTCTGGCTTCCCTAAGGACCAAGGAGCAGGGTATACATATCTATAGCCTCCCTTGTGCCCAGTCTACCTCTCACATACAGTAGGATTATTCTTTATTAAGTCCAGTTACTCTTTATTAAGAGGACCCAGTAATACTGGAAGAGATTGGTCTTCTCTGTCTGTCTATCTGTCTCTCATCTCTCTCTTGTGCTGGTACAGGTGCTTGAACTTAGGGCCTGACCACTGTCCCTTAGCTTTTTCTGCTTAAGGCTGCTACTCTATCACTTGAGTCACACCTCTACTTCCAGCCTTTTGATGGTTAATTAGAGAAAAGAGTCTCATGGATTTTCTTACCCAGGCTTGCTTTGATGCTCAGAGCTCAGCTTCCTGAGTATCTAGGATTACAAGCAGGAGCCACTGGCACCCCGCTTTTTGCTTATCTTTAAAGGAGAATGAGCACATACATCTAGCAAAACTTTCAGATCTATTTTGCAACATTGCTTGATGCCAACATCAAATAGATAAAAGCTGTTCTGTCTATATTGCTAGTCTTAATTGCTATTGTCTGTAACCAGTGTCCAGCTTCACAGCTAGCAAAACTTGGGCAAAGCCTATGGTTGTCTCTGGCCCTCTGACTGCTGAAACCAGAGCTGCCGGGGGGAGCCCCAGGGTCTTGGCACCAGCTCCTGCCCTGTCCTTCTTCTCTCACGGAGAACATGTCTGCACACAAGCTCTCCTGAGCTCTTGGCAGCCCTCCAAGGACAGCCCTGGAGCGTGGCCAGGGGTGCCCCTGGGAAGGACAGATCTGTCAGGAAGCAGAGATGGTGGCATGCAGGCACGCACATGCATAAGTTGGCAGGATGGTTGACTCTTCCAGTGTTTCAAGAGAAACTGAAAATCTGGATTTCGACATGAAATATCTTGATTTTTTTTTTTAAGAACATACCATGACCTCCAAAGCAAATCCAAACCATGTGAGATGTTCTCCCAAAGCATGTCCACGGGCCACGCTCTGTGCACCTGTGGTAGAGCCTGACTCTCCGTAAGCACATCCTGTGTGGATGTATAGATACGGGATGGCAGGCCACTCATCCTAACTGCTTACATCCTCCATGCGTTCATCTCTGCTAGGGACTGCCCTTGGAAATGGACGCACACAGCATACTCTCTCCTAAGGTATGGCTTTAATATTTGCATTGCTAAGGAGGATGAATAACAAAGGGATCTTCAAGGTCACCTAACTAATGGGTGGCTGGTCTAGAATCCCAGGCTGCCTGACCCCTAAAGCCAGTGTTATGAATCAGTATCTAGACCCTTCCCAGGCGCTTGTCCTGTGAATTGAGATTGCCTGCTATTTTTGCATTCCTCACTAGGCTAAGCTCTGGGAGTTTGGTCTTATTTGCTGTGTCTTCCCCTCCTCACCTTTCACTATGCCTGGAAGAGCATAGAAATGGGCCCATAAACATTTGTGGGCTTATCTTCATGAAGGTGAACACACAAACACATATACAGACATGATGTGTGCAGACTCACAGGCATAATCTGGATATGCCCACCCATGGATTGCTACCACTACATCCTGCCTCCCAGGGCTTTGGAACCTAAACTGGGCCACCCCAAGTTTTCCCTACTAGTCCACTGCCAGCCAGGCCCAGGAGCCTTCTTCATAAGTCATTTCCTGGAAATCTTAAGGCAGCTGTGGTGTTCTTTTTCCTTAACTCAGGAGACAACTCAGCAGTTTTGTTTTTCAAAGTCTGGGATTCATAAACCTGGAATCCTTTCTTCATTTTTTCCACTAGAATTTTCCTTGGCCCACTGCCTTTCCTCAGGGCCTTGGCCAAGAGGTTACACTTAGAGCGCCCTCTTCTGGGCCCCCATCCTCTCAATCAAATGGGCAGTTGAGGAGAAGGGGACCATCTTCAGACTGCTTTACAGAGGAGGAAACTGAGTCAAGGGTAGTTGGGAAGTGGGGAGAAGCTAGAGGATGTGGGCTCATTCCAAGTGTATGTTACTAGGAAGTGGCCTTCTGTGATTTTTTTATTGTTGGAAATAATAAACTAAGAAATAGTTCCCAGAGGTCAGGCCCATGGCCTTCCCAGAGGCCATGACAGAGGTTTGGGAATGTCACCGGACATAATTTTATTCTTGAATCTCCATCACATTAAACAGATGAAGCTGAGACACAGAGATAGATTGGGGGAGTATTTATGGAGAATCTGCTCGATGGTAGTTGAACTTGCAAATCTCTATCATTTAATCTTCACAAGCAACCTTGTGAGGTGGGTGATTTTATTTCTCATTTTGCAGATTAAGACAAAGAGGCTCAGTGAGGTCTCAGGATCCGAAAGAGAAGGGAAAGGCCTGGGATTTGAATCTAACTTGCTGTTTTCTTGGCTCCACAGCTTCTTGGGTTTTTTCCCATTTGGCTCCAGGTCTGAATTCAATGAGGCCCAGAACAGAGTTTGTGGCAGTACACATGGTAGGCGAGGGTTCCTTGGTCTTCTTGCTCAAAAAGAGAGGTCCCTCTTCCCAGACCTTAGAGTACCGATTTGGGGCTCTGGAGGGTGCTGATAAAAAAACCTATCTAGCCTCTTCCAACTTTTAGAGCCAGGGAACTCAGAGATGGGAGTAGGGCCCCAGGATTAGCAGCAGAGCCAAGGCCCCTAAGGAACAAATTAGCTTGGATGTCTTATAAACTGAACCCAAGAGGGGCCCTACAGGGCAGAAGTTTTCCTGGAAAAGAAAGAGGGTCCTGGAAGGTTTTTGTTTTGTTTTTCTTCTTAATGGGATCCTGGCTAATGCCTCAAGGAAATGAAGAACACATTGCACCAAGGCCTAGTGCTGCCCTCCTGCATCCGGCCTCCGTTCTTCTGTGCTCTATTCAGAAACCTTTGAACCTCTCTCTTCCTGCAAGAAAGACTCCAAGTCTCTTACCCGGTTCAGTTTTGATCCTGCATGGCTCTCTTTCCCATGTGTTGCATTTACACAGATACCCTAAGGGCTCTGTTCATATCTCCCTTGATTCCTGCAGCTGGACTTTGCTCTCATTATTCCTCTCCCTGAAATGACTTCACTTTTGTGTATCTAGATCCAGGTCATTCTTTAAGACTCAGCCCACAGGTCAGTATCCCAGAGCCTTCTCCCTAACTCCCAGCAGGAACTGTCTTGCCTGCCTGTCCTGGATCTTCTAGTAGATGGAAGCTCTTGAGCAACTGCTGCATTCATCTTTGCTTGTGTGTAAGTGCATGTGTGCATGCGTGTGTGAGCGTGCATGTGTGAGTATACATGCACATGTGTGTGTACAGCATGCATGCTCTGTACCGCTTAGCTGTATAATAATGCTATTGTAAGAGTCCTGAGACCCTCCACTATGTCATGAGGAAATCCAAGGTTGAATGAGGATTTTTTTGAGAGAACAGATGACAAAGTAGACCTCTCTATTCCTTCTTCAGTCAAGAGAAAGGGACTTCATAGAGTTTACGTAGAGAGCATAACATACATCCATGGAGACAATGGTGACATCTAATAGTGTCCTGAGAAATCTAAAGCCAAACAAGGCAAAGGAGAGGTAGCTCTATTTGGATCCTCAACTTCCAAAGTTGATTGGGCTCCTATTCCTGGGGATTGGGAGTGGGCCATACATACACAAACAAAGAAGATGTAAAATGTGGAGGTATGTGCCTCCAATTCTAACTACTCTGGAGGCAGAGGCAGGAGGATTTCAGTTTGTGGCCAGCCAGGGGAAAGTTACCAGTGGATCCTTCCTGAAAAAATAAAAATAAAATCTGAAAGGCTGAGGACTTTTCTAGCAAGTGCCAGGTCACGGGTTCAATCCTCAGTGTATATATATATATATATATATATATATATATATATATATAGAGAGAGAGAGAGAGAGAGAGAGAGAGAGAGAGAGAGAGAGAGAGAGAGAGAGAGGGAGAGAGAGAGAGAGAGAGAGAGAGAGCCTCTTATTTTTCTAGGGCTGCAGAAATGAATGGTGCTCTCCTGGTGGGACAATGTTCATGTAGAATGAGAGTCCTTGGAGGTCTCCATAAAAGTCTGTTTGAATGCCTTTGAAACCATTGGACAATGTTTTGGTTAAGCAAGAACTCTGACTCCCCTTTCCTCTCCTTCCCCACCTTTTTTCCTTTTTTTTTGTCAGTCACGGGGCTTGAACTCTGGGCTTGGGCACTGTCCCTGCGCTCTTCAGCTCAAGGCTAGCACTCTACCACTTGAGCCACAGCACCACTTCTGGTTTTCTGGTGGTTTATTAGAGATGGGAGTCTCATGGACTTTCCTTTCCAGGCTGGCTTTGAACCCGAGATCCTCAGATCTCAGTCTCCTGAGCAGCTAGGATTACAGGCCTGAGCCACCGGCTCCTGTCTCCGTCTCCCTTTTTTCACTACCCTGCCCCTTCAGTTCCTGAAAGAGCAGAAATCACAGCTCGCACAACGGTATGAATATATTACTGATACGATTAGACATGGTTAAGATAAACCAGGTACTGGTGGCTCACACCTGTTAACCCAACTACTTGGAAGATGGAGATTGGAAGGACCATAGTTTGAAGGCAGTCTGGGTTGAAACCCCAGTACCATAAAAAGGTGGTGAAGATGGTAAATTTTATGTTGGACATTTTAAAGTTATTGGCATACTTAAAAAAAAAAGAATCCAGTCAGGAAACTGATTAGTGGCGGGGTGGGTGGGGGAGAAACATAGCTGTCTGTGGTTCCTAACGGCAGGAAGCCCTGGTGGGGGCAAGGGAGAAGCTGGCATTTTAAATCACGTTTGAGATTGAGCATTGCTTTTGGGAATAGTGTGGGAATACCTGGGGTCCTGTATAATTTATCATTTCTGAGGGGGATTCTTATATCCGCTGGTTGAGGGGTTCAGGATCAAGTACATTTGTTTTGAGTTCTTGTATGACAATCAAATCCTAATTCTAGTGTTCTGGTAAATATCTTTCTCACGAACCTTGATTTTAGTTCTCTGCAAGGAATTTACTAAATGGATTATTTTCTTAATTTATTTTATCATTCTTTTCTATAGTTATAATCTCCAAGAGACCAGAGACCTTGTTTATCTTGCTCACACTATTTAGAATTGCTCACACTATTTAGAATTGCATCTGGTTCTATATAAATAGCCAATGATTATTTAATGAATGAATAATTAAGACCTTTGTATATGAACTCTTTTTGTTTTGCTTTGGGGAATTGATCTATATAAATAATTCAACAGAAGGAGGATTACCAGAACAAGAGATATAAACCATTTTGGTTCTAGAAATGTATTGTCAAATGACTTTTCAAAGGGGTAGGATTGGTTTTCATTTGTTAAGCAACCTTTTGAAGTCTAAATGCTGAGGTGATGGTTTCTGGGACATGAGGATAGAGGGGAGCATGGGCCAGAAATGGGGGTGACAGGTCAAGGTTGCTACCTATAGCAGCAACCAATCAATTCATCAGGGCTGTCAGGAGAGGGGACAGCTAGATCAAAGGCCCATGTAGGAGTTTGGATCTGATGTTAAGGCCCCTTTTAAAATCAATGTATATGTTTGTGGTACTTGGAATTGTACTCCGGATCTCATACTTGCTATGCAGGTGCTCTACAATTCTAGTCATACCTCCAGTCTCTTTAAGTGTTGGATATTAAAAAAAAATTATTATTATTTTTTTTTTGGTGCATGTTCTGGGACTTGAATTCAGGATCTGGATGCTGTCTAGGCCTTGTGTTAGTGCTCTACCACGGGAGCCACAGCTCTATGGCCTGCTTTTTTGGTGATTAATTGAATATAAGAGTCTCACAGACTTTCCTGCCTGTGCTAGCTTTGAACCGCGATCCTCAGATCTCAGTCTCCTGAGTAGCTAGGATTACAGGCGTGAGCACTGGCGCTCAGCTAGTATTATTTTTGAGGCAGGATGTCCACGTATGCCTGGGCTTGCCTTGACTCCAGTCATTCTACTTGTGCTTTCTTGTGTCACTGGGGATGACAGGTGTATGCCACGGCACCCAGCCATTGTTTGAGATGGAGTCTAGAGACCATCTAATTACTTAGGCTGGCCTCAAACCCCTGATCTCTGCCCTCCAAGTAATCAGGTTTATAAGCCTGAGCCCCCATGCTTGGTAAGCTCTATGTTTAGATTGAAGATATTTTGCTTAGTGATCTGAGCCCCTATGCATAAACCTGTAGGAAGAGAGGCCTGTTTAACATAGTTCTTAGCAGCGCCCGGAACTGGCACTCCCTGAGCCAGTTGTGTTTGTGCAAAGACAGGAACTTCAGGTTCTCATTCACATATGGAAACTGGTATCTCATAGGAGTAGAGGTAGGAGGGTAGTCATGAGAGGTTGCTAGAGTCTAACAAGCGATGTTGACAGTGGGACAGAGGAACTCTGGTTAACATGTACCAAGATACTTAGAAAAGAATGAGTTCTACGGCACAGCTGACAACAACTTATTATATATTTCTTAGAGAACCACTGAGATTTCCCAACAAAGAGGAATAATACATGTTTGTGGATATGGACATGCTAAAGACCAAGATTTTTGTTTAAGGGTCACCATCTTTAATCACAAAGGAAATGTATGTCAAAACTACATTAAGATTCAACTCGTCACTCTATTGAGAATTCCAATAATCAAGACAATGAACAACAAATGTTGGCCAGGATAAAAGAAATATGAACCTTTATACACTCGGGGGAAATTAGTGCAGTCTCTATGTAAATCAGTAAGGAGCTTTCTCAAAAGGCTTAACATTTAATCATCATATGTCCCTGCAAATTCTATCCACACATGCTAAGGAATGTAAGTCAGCATCCAAGAGAGATACCTACATGCTTATGTTTCTTGCAGTGTTATTCATAATACCCAACCTATCTAATGACCAAGATTTGAGCATCACATAGTACATACATAGTGAAGGATTACTCGGTACCTCATAAATACATACAATTGTATGTATCAATTAAAAATTAAAAAAGAAAGAGGAAATTGTGAACACCAAATTTTTTAATTAAAAAGCAGGCAACAAAAAAAGATGGAGCAGCTGAGAAGGTGGCTCAGTGGTAGAGCGCTTGCCTTGCATGCATGAAGCCCTGGGTTTGGTTCTTCAGCACCACATAAGCAGAAAAAGCTGGAAGTAGCACTGTGGCTCAAATGGTAGAGTCTAGCCTTGAGCTGAAGAGCTGAGGGACAGTGCCCAGATCCAGAGTTCAGGCCTAACGACCGACAAAAAAAAAAAAAAAAAAGGTGGAGAATGTTTGATAGAAGTATTATTGAAAAAGCAAAATGAAAAACATCCCCAAAGAACAGAATAAATCAGAAGGAAGAACTGTATATATAACACATAGCAATTAGGAGAAAAGGGTGAATTACTGTAACAGTGCAAAAGCAAAAGGCAAAAGCTAAAGGAAAATTACAGAAAGGTAAAAGAGCAAATGGTTTTAAAGGAGAGCAAAAAAAAAAAAAAAGAAGTAGACGGGGGTATCAGGAAGAAAGGCAGGCAATTTCACTGGCATGGCAGCATGGCCAGGATCCTGGACTGGGGACAGGGGTTCAGTGGACCACCATACAAGTCCTCATGGAGTCCTCTGCCAGAACCTGGCCAGGTCAGACGCTGGGCAGCTCTCGCCACAACAGACAGCCTGGTGGTCTCTTTCAGTTTTCAATCTCCATTCACCCCTCCCCCCACATATACACACACCTAAAACTCCTACGATCCTCAGATCTCAGCCTCCTGAGTAGCTAGGAATACAGGTGTGAGCTACCAGTGCCCAGCTTTTATTTTTATTTTTTTCATCAGACAATTCTGATTTCTTTCATCGCGTCTGTTGAAAATGTTAGCTTGGACCTCATCCACTCTCAGGCTCTGATCTCTGATCAGGTGTGGTTTCCTGTTAGGTTCAGTTAGTAGGAGAAGACGCTAGGATGCTACTAGAAGAGGGAAAAGGAGGGGAAGGGAGGAAAGGGGAAAGGAGGAAAGAGGAGAGGGAAGGGCAGGGGGAGAGGAAGGGGGGGTACTTTTGGTCTGACACTGCTATGGTGCCTTTACTAAGGCCTTCCTTCCCCTGGGCCTGTTCCCTCATTTGTGGAGTGAGGAAGGGTTGCTTAGATGTCTTCCAGGGGATATTTAAAGCCATCAGTTTATGCTTCTCAGTAAATGTTCACAGGGAAAACAATGACTGAAGTTGTCACCTATAGTGTGTCCAGGGAGGTATTATGAGTCAGCCTTCAAGTGATTTTCATTGTGCCAGGCATTGTTCTAATCATTTTATATTCATTCCATATACTGTCTCATTGAACTCTTTAAGAAATCCTATGACTTAGCAATTACTAGCTTGTCCATTTTTCAGATGTGAAAATCTGAGGTTTTAAGAAGGAAAACCTATGTTTTCCTGAAAAGGACATTGAATCATTCTTGGGACCAGGCCCCCACCCCCACCAACTTAAATTGCCCTGCAGCATTTCTGGAAGGTGGCACCTGACCTCTTATTGACTTTCCCCAGGATAGAGGCTCTTAGTCTCCCCTAGAAAACTCCAGAATGGTTTTGACTACAAGAACATGCTTCTTTGCAGGATACCAAAACTGATTTCCCTGTAACTTCTGCTAACCGGCATGCTGGAAAGAACACTGGGCCTTGGGCTTGTGTCCCAAGCCTTCCAGCCAGCAGAACCATAACCACAGGTGAGAACTACTTTAGTCCTGTTTCCCCAGGTGGAAATGGAGGTTTGGATGAGATGAACCTTTCTGGTTTGGACATCTTAAGACTATATAATTTATGACTGTATAGGTCACATGCCTGTATCTGATTGTAATGATGGAAACAGTGAAGGAGTGAACATTGTGTTCCAAGGAACAGATCTGTCTCTGCCAACATGTCTGCAAGAGTGGGGACCCTGCCAGCTGAGAAGAATCCAGAAGGTTCTTAGAAATGGAGTTCTCATTTTGCCTTAAAACCAAATCCCTCCTTTCTCTCCCCCTTTTTCCTCTCCTCTCCTCTCTCCTTCCACTCTCTCTCCCTGTCTTCCTGATTTCCTTCCTTCCCTCCCTTCTCTCCTCCCTCCTCCTCCCCCCTCCTTCATTTCCTCCTTCCCTTCCCACCTCCCTTCTTCCCTTCCTTCCACTATGAAAGCTATATAAAAGAATATTTTAATCTCTTAATCAGAGATAAAGGGGGACACCTCTTTCTCACCACACAGAACCAATCTCTTTTCAGGAATAAAGGAAAACTTGCAGTTGTTTGTGTCTCTAAGAAGCCACAAATTTGGCGCTTGGGATGGGGATGGGGGCTTTCAATTAGGAGATCCCTGTGTGCCCTTTCATGGGGGCCCCTGAAGCAGTATGCATGTTTTATGAATGTGAATTTTTCTGGAAAAACAGGGAGGGTCTGTGAAAGGGCAAAGACCTTGACATTGGAAGTAGATCTCACTGTTTATAGGAGCTGGCCTGGCCCTCAGGAGCTAGGCTGCGGCAGTCAATGTTTGATGTCATACAACACCAACACCAGGGACAAAAGCCTACTTGGTAATGATATCTGAGCAAGAATTAAAAAAAAGGACATTGTCTAAGTCACAAAAATGACCACCATACCCAGGTATCCATGGGTGTTTTCCCCCTCAATCAGAAGTTCCTCTTGTTTCCTTCTCTGGGCGTCTTTCACACTTAAGAGACAGCAACTCATGATGTTTGGATGTTTCCATGCCATTTGGCTTTGTTTCTGTTTCCCATTGTAAAACTGGAAAATGATCTTAGAGCTATATAAAGGAAAGTCATCAGAGTGTTTGCATCCCAGGTTAGCAAAGTGATGAAGGGTCTTGTTCCAAATCACCACCAAGGGGCAAAGTCAAGACTAGAACTTGGGTCCTCTGATGCTTCACTCACTGCAATTTCATGCTGCCTTGATCTTAGAAAATTAAACCTCACAAACCACATGATGTGTCAGTAGGTGGAACACAATAGCCTTGCTCAGATTAGGAAAGCCCTAGAGATTGACATCTGTCTAGTTCTGCCTGTCATTGGGTTGGAAAAACTGCTTTGTGTTTCTGAGCCTCGATTTCTGCATCTGTAAATGGGGATAATAATGATTCCTATAATTTGTGGGATTTTTGCCACATCCAATGGGAATTCTGTTTTTTTAAGAGGTAAAAGGGCTATGAAATGTCATGTAACTATTTGCCTGCTTGTATGAGACAATCTCCTCCCCCCACTTCTGCCTTCCCCCCCATACTGTCCTGGGGCTTGAACTCTGGGCCTGAGTACTATCTCTAAGCTTCTTTTGTTCAGGCTAGCACTCTAACACTTGAGACACAGCCCCACTCATCCTTTTTCTGAGTAGTTTATTGGAGATAAGCGTCTCACAGACTTTCCTGCCCAGGCTGGCTTCAAATCAGGATCCTCAGATCTCAGCCTCCTGAGTAGCTAGGATTACAGGTGTGAGCCACTGGGACTTGGGCTGGGGGGTTTAAAATAAAGCTCAAAGAAGGAGTTGGATAGGGATGTAACAAAGGTCTTCTGACTCCCAGTTTCTTTGGTCAGGGGATGAAGAGAGCAGTAGAAGGGGAGGGCGTGATAACCTCTCCTACCTTCTCAGCGGGCTGACGCGCTCTGAATGTCGGCTTTGTCCCTGTCAAGGCTCTCCATCACTCACTCTGTGTGCCTGTCTTTATATAGTAGTCACCAACCTACTATAAAATAACATGCTTTTTAGTACATTTTGAAAGAGAAGTCAAATTTTAATGATCACGTCTGTTTCTTGGTGCTTTCTTTCAGGTGAAGACCACGTTTTCTTAAGATACTGCATGTCCGTGGGGTTCTTCTTTTGGTTCCAGCAGACATTCCCACGTGGTCAATTTTAGAATGTGGTGCATTGGATTGCTCCTGATGTCCACTATCCTTGGAGCATCTGTTCTTCAAGGCCATGTTATTCCAGAGAGTGACAGCTCTTCAAGCTCTTCTCTAATAAAAGCAAGTGCTACTAGGAAGCTTCCTAAGTAAGACCAATTGTGAATGTTTACAAAAAAGAAAGGAGAAAAGAGCAACTTCAACAACAGGAATTTGTAAGTGAAAATTACACATAGTTCAGGCTTCGCAGCCATTTAAGAAGATGTCTTCCGCAAATGCGTCTAAATTAGCTAGAAATGCTTGGCATGAAGGACATGTTGTGTCTGTAGGCCAATATTCAATCCACGTAGAGGAATCTAAAGGGTAGATATACCTGCAAGAACAAATGATACCAAGTGTTTGTGATGATGGCATGATGGAGAAAACCTGTATCTTTTCTTTCTTTCTTTGTTTTTTTTTTGAAAAGCCCAAGTGTGGGTAGATCCCCAGGGGTTAGACTGTCAGCCACACAGAATCCTCCTTCTCTCCCTCCCTCCCTCCGTCCCTCCCTCCCTTCCTTCCTCTCTTTCTTCCTCCCTTCCTTCCTCCTTCCTTCCTTTTTTCCTTCCTTCCCTCTTTCACTTTCTTCCTTCTTTCCTTCTCTCTATCTCTCTCCCTCTCTCCCTCCTTCCCCTTCCTTTTCATCCTTCACCAGTACTGGGGCTTGAGCTTAGGGTCTCAACTTTATCTCTTAAATTTTTCTTTCAAAGCTGGTACTTTGCCAGTTGAGACACTTTCTTTCCTTTTTTAGGGTGGAAGGGTTTACTGGTCCTGAGACTGAATGCAGGGCTTGAGTGCTGTCCCTGAGCTTTTGTGCTCAAGGGACAGCTCTACCACTTGAGCCACAAATCACTATCTACTTTTTGGTAATTAATTGGAGATGAGTCTCATGGTCTTTTCTGCCTGGGCTAGAATTGAACCTGCACCCTCAGGTCTCTTGAGTAGCTAGGATTACAGGCATGACCTACCAGTGCCTAGCTTTATTTATGTTCATAATGGTTTGATGGTTAGCCTCAAGGCATGTAAGAATTATATAGCGTAGGCAGAAAATGACTCTGTGATTTAGCATGCAAATCAAATCAGTAATTCTAAAATATTGGTGACTTACTTGAAACTGAAGTTGTGCTTTATCTGCAGAGCTTCTTTACCCATAATTAAATACTGCCTTCCTTTCACCAGGTCAGCGTTAGCACAGGCCATCTTTTTAATGAAGGTGATTTCGGAGTCTTTCTCAGCAGCAGCTTCCCCTGAGAAATACACATTTATGTTTTAATGTGGCGACAATAAACTTTCTCAGGCTGTCAAGTTTCTTATAATTGCTGAGAGTGGCTACTAGAAAATGGCAATATCCACATGGTTAGACTTTGGAGCCAGACTATCTGGCTTAAACCACAGCTTTTTTATGGCTGTGTGGATCTAGCCACTGATCAGGGACAGTGACCACGTCCTGAGTTCAAGCCCCGCTACCAACAATAACAACAACAAAAAGCTAATTGGGTCCTGAGTTCAAGCCCCAGTAACAGTGCACATACATAAAAAAAAGTTGGAAAGTATTTTTAACCCTAGGAATAGGGTTAGAAATAATCAAGCATCAAGTCTTGAAATACTTGACAGAATTTCAAAAAGAGGACAAAAACAATGCCAGCATGTTATTGAAATTTAGAGTTTTTTTTTGCCTTACTTATTATAGAATTTATATCCACTGAAGTGAGAAGATAACTTTTCTGGAAGATAAAAATAAGCTAATAAAATAAAATTCATTCATAATTATATATACAGCAGCTCTTTCATTTAAAAAGTGCCTTATGGCTGAGTGTTGGTGGCTCATATCTGTAAACCTTGTTACTCAGAAGACTGAGCTCTGAGAATCCCAGTTCCAAGCCAGCCCAGGCAGACAAATCCAACAGACTGTCATATCCAATTAACCAGCAAAAAGCTGAAAGTAGAGATGTTTCAAGTTGTAGAGCGCTCGCTTTGGGTAAACAATAGCTCAGGGATATAAGACTTGAGTTCAAGCCCCAAGACCTGCACACACAAAAAAGTGCTTTAAGTAGCTTAAAATGAAATGTTGAAGACTGAAGATAGTTTTTGGCTTTTGTCAGTCTCAAAGTCCTGGAAGGAACAATAGAGATCTGAACAGTAGAGATTTGACATAAAAAGTGTGAATGAGGAATATTTATGTGAATACCTTTAAAAATGTATCTCTCCAAGTAGAACATAAACTTTTGGAAGGCAGGAATGTTATGTAAGTTCTATCTTCTGTATCTAGTATAATGTTTGGAACACAGTAAGTACTACATATTTGTCAAAAGGGAAGGAGGGAGAGAAAGAGGGGGAGGAAAAGGAAGAGAGGGGGGCAAGGAGGGCTGAAGGAATTCTCACCTGTTTTGTAGATATCCAAAAGTGTTGCTGTATACTTGACAAAAACATTTTCTTCTGTCATAGACTTGATGCTAACTTTATAAGCTGGTAAAAAAAAAAAAAAAAGACCCAAATCAAAATCAGTTTAGGCTGAATACCATTGATGTCATGCCTAATAAAAAGCCACGTTTTGTCAGAGAAGAAAGGAAGCTTGACAAACTATTGTAGACACCCTGAAGTGGATCTTATTTCTTCTAGGGAACTTTCCCAAGTTCACTATCAGAATCATTGGTCCTGGCCACTGTGTTAGAGCTGGCTGATAAGGATGAAGACCTACGTTAAATAACATAAGCACACAAACAAACAGAATAAACTTCAATCAGATGTACAGTTCAGAGGGGAGTGGTTTCAGAGAAGCAGAATCATGTTGGCAGACACTTCCTTCCCTGGCGGTGGAGGGGCCTCCCTGTCTGTCAGCATTGCTGTGGGAGCTGCACTGTTTCCTGGCCTTGCTTCCTTGCCCAGCTCTACTGGTTTTGATATTTAGGTTTTGGTAGGATTCTATTTCCTTATCCATCTTTGCTTGGATTGGCAATTCTCTGACAAGAGCTCCCCCTTTCAACTGCTGTTTTCACAGCTTTAGGAATTATTGTGTGTTTGACCTCAGCTCTGCAGTGATCAGCTTGAAGGGGATGACCCTTCTTCTGACCTCAGAAAAGACCTCTTTCATTTTTGCTTCTGATGGAGTAGACAACCTAAAAGGTTTGTCTATTTTGGAGATCCTTCTGATCTCAATCTGTCCCTAATATAAATATCTACATTGTTTGATACACAGATAGGGGAACTCACTGTGGCAGGATTGACTATTATGGAAATTAGTTACAACATGAATGAAAATATCCTCAATTTCTGATTGACAAGTCTTTGTGGTGAATACAGGCAATGGTATAATAATAGTAGAAGGTCAAGAGAGAGAATTATAGCCAGCCGCCAGTGGCTCACACCTGTAATCCTAGCTACTCAGGAGGTCGAGATTGCAGAAAAAGTCTATGAGACTCTTATCTTCAATTAACCACTATGAAGCTGGTTCAAATGGTAGAGTAAGGATGGGGTGGGAGAGAGAGAAAGAGGGATAGAGAGAGAAAGACAGAGAGAGGGGGTAAATTATTTTATTTTTTTATGTTATCCTAGTAATAACCTATTTTCTCCGGAAGAAAAGTTTTTTTTTTTTTTTTTTTTTTTTAAAGACTGGTCCTGGAGCCCATAGCAGACTCCAGCATTTGGGAGAGTGCATCCAGTGCATCTGTTCTTCACAAGAGCACCCGTAGGAGCAAACACAAGCAGTCTAGGCTGCTCAACCCTTCCAAAGGCGGGAACTGCCAGCAATCTACAGCAGAGAGCTGAGAATCCTAAGTAAGTCAGAATAGCAGCTGGAAATAGGCTCCCAACAGAACCCAGATCAGGCACAGACTCTCTCTACCAATACAGAATCAGCAACCAAGCAAAGACAGACACACCAAAACAAAATTGAAGAGCAGTCTCCTGAACCTCCATGCGAAAATCACAGAGAAAAATCACAAGGTTTACTACCACCCAGGACAGCAAGCTCACCTCAAAAGCCAGCAGCCACACAGGGGAGAGCCCCAGTGGGAGCAAAGCAGGAATGGAAGACAAAGGCTACTTCCAAGGGTTGCTGGAGGCAATGACTCAAGAAATAAAGCGAGAAATTGATCAGAAATTGAAAGAGCACAAGGATGAACTATCCAAAGAGATACAGGGTATCAAACAAGAGATGCATGCAAAAATAGAAGCTGCACAAACCTCAGTAAGAAGTGAGATAAACGCCAAATTAGAGGTAATGCATACCTCATTGAGAGGTGAGATCAGTACTCTGAGAACCAACATTGAATCCATAAAGGGATCCATTTCCTCCATGCAAACCACAATAGAAGCCACTGTCAACAGAGTGAATGAAATGGAAGGTCGAGTGTCAGATACAGAAGACAGAATACACCAACTGGACCAAAAAGTGACAGATATGGAAAAATTACTCAAATTAAACCAAAGGGATATTCAAGAGCAAGCAGATAATGCTAAAAAATTTAACCTTCGCATAATTGGAGTGGACGAAGGTGAGGAATTCCAGAGCAAGGGAATGCAACACCTATTTAACAAGATAATCAATGAAAATTTTCCCCACCTCAAAAACGACCATCTTAACTACATCACAAAAGCTTATCGAACACCCAACAAGCAAGACCCCAGGAGAAACACTTCTAGACACATTATAGTAAAAATGATAGATCTGAATAATAAGGAAACAATCCTGCATGCAGCAAAAATGAAGAAGGAGCTATACTACAATGGGAAAAAAATAAGAATTACTGCAGATCTCTCCACACAAACAATGAATGCAAGAAAAGCCTGGGAAAGCACCATACGAGCCCTGAGAGCCAATAACTGCCAACCCAGACTGATCTACCCGGCAAAGCTAGCATTCACATTTGATGGAGAACTGAAAACTTTTAATAGCAAAGAAAAACTAAATGAATACATAAACATTAAGCCAGCATTACAAAGAATTCTAAGAGGGGGGACACAACCTGAAGAAAGCAGCCAGGAACTGGGGCCTGCCCCAAACAGGCGTTACTCAAAGTCTAACTGAGCAAGCACAGGAGGAAAGGAAAAAAGAAAAACTTAGGAAAACGGAATGGCAGGGACAACAATGCATCTCTCTATACTTTCTCTTAATATAAATGGGCTGAATTCGCCAATTAAAAGAAAACGAACTGAGGACTGGATAAGAAAACAAGACCCATCCATCTGTTGCCTTCAGGAGACCCACCTCTCAGCCAAACATACAAACAAACTCAGAGTGAAGGGGTGGAAAAGGATCTACCAATCAAACGCCCCCAGTAAGAAAGCAGGTGTAGCTATCCTGATATCTGACAAAATAAACTTTTCATTAAAATCAGTACAGAAAGACAAGGACGGACACTACATATTAATAAAGGGAACAATCCAAGAGGAGGATATAACCATCATCAACTTATATGCCCCAAATATTGGTGCACCCAGATATGTCAAACAAATGCTCTCAAACTTACAGAATAAAATAGATCCCAATACGATAATACTAGGAGACTTTAACACACCACTCTCACCAAAGGACAGGTCTACCAACCAGAGGATTGGCAAAGAAGCTACCGAATTAAGAGAGGCCATACTGCAAGCGGAATTAACTGACATCTACCGAGTATTTCACCCTAAAACAACACAGTACACATTCTTCTCAGCAGCTCACGGAACTTTCTCCAAAATAGACCATATCATAGTTCATGCAAGGAACTTAAGCAAATACAAAGGGATCGACATAATCCCCTGTATCCTATCTGACCACAGTGGAATCAAGCTAGCTCTCAATAACAAAGCATACCGCAGAAATTTCTCCAATACATGGAAATTGAACAGCACACTCCTTAACAATGCCTGGATAACAGAAGAGATCAGAGAAGAAATAAAGCATTTCCTACAACTCAATGAAAATGAAAACACCTCACAAAGAAACTTGTGGGACACAGCAAAAGCAGTCCTGAGGGGCAAATTTATTGCCCTCAGTGCCCACATCAAGAGAATGGAGACAGACCAAGTAAATAATCTCATGTTGCAATTAAAACAGCTAGAAAAACAGGAAAAAATGGGACCTAAAGCTACTAGAAGAAGCCAGATAACCAAATTAAAAGCAGAGATTAACCAATTAGAAAATCAGAAAACCATAACCAAAATAAACCAAACAAAAAGCTGGTTCTTTGAAAAAATAAACAAAATTGATGGCCCATTGGCTAGATTAATTAAAAAAAGAAGAGAGGAAACCCATATTAATAGGATTAGGGATGCCACGGGAAACATCACCACACGTACCCAAGATATCCAAACAATTTTAACAGACTACTTTCAAAAGCTATACTCTCTAAAGGAAGAAAATCGGGCAGAAATGGATGCATTTTTAGAGAAATACAAGTTGCCCAAACTGAGCAAAGAAGAAGTTAACCAATTAAATAAGCCAATATCCTATAATGAGATACAGGAAGCTATCAAAAGTCTTCCAACAAAAAAAAGCCCAGGACCAGATGGATTCACAGCAGAATTCTATAAGACCTTCAAACAAGAACTAATACCCATACTCCTCAAGCTCTTCAGAGAAACAGAGAAGGAAGGAGCTATCCCAAACTCATTCTACGAAGCCAATATCACACTCATCCCCAAACCAGGCAAAGACCCAACCAAAAAGGAGAATTACAGGCCAATCTCCTTGATGAACACAGATGCAAAGATCCTTAACAAGATTCTAGCTAACAGAATCCAGAAACACATAAAAAAAATAATTCACTATGACCAGGTAGGCTTCATCCCAGAGACACAGGGATGGTTTAACATACGTAAGTCAATAAATGTAATCCAACATATCAACAGAGCCAAGGTCAAGAATCACATGATTATCGCTACAGATGCAGAAAAGGCCTTTGACAAAATTCAACATTCATTCATGCTAAAAGCTCTGGAGAAAATAGGAATAGAAGGAACATTTCTAAAAACAATAAAAGCCATTTATGACAGACCAATAGCCAATATTATACTTAATGGGGAAAAGCTACAACCAATTCTCCTAAAATCAGGAACAAGGCAAGGATGCCCACTGTCTCCACTCCTCTTCAATATAGTCCTAGAACCCTTAGCCAGGGCAATAAGGCAAGAAAAAGACATTAAAGGGATCCGCATAGGAAAAGAAGAAGTTAAACTATCCCTTTTTGCAGACGACATGATACTATACCTCCAAGATCCCAAAAACTCCATCCCCAAACTCTTAGAAATCATAAATCACTTTGGCAAAATAGCAGGATACAAAATAAACCCACAAAAATCAGTTGCCTTCCTATACACTGATAATGTACAGGAAGAGAGGGAAATAAAGGGAGCAACCCCATTCACAATAACCTCCCGAAAAATAAAATATTTAGGAATTAACCTAACCAAAGATGTAAAAGAACTATTTAATGAGAACTATAAAAAGTTAAAGAAAGAAATTGCAGAAGACACTAGGAAATGGAAAGACCTCCCATGCTCCTGGATAGGCCGACTTAATATAGTAAAGATGGTAATACTTCCAAAACTAATATACAAATTCAACGCAATTCCTATTAAAATCCCAATGACGTACATCTCTGAAATACAGAAAACAGTCCAAAAATTCATATGGAACAACAAAAGACCTAGAATAGCCAAAACAATTCTAGGGGATAAAGACAATATGGGAGGGCTATCCATGCCGAACTTCAAACTCTACTACAGAGCTATAATAACAAAGACAGCATGGTACTGGCACAAAAACAGACCCGAAGACCAATGGAACAGAATAGAAGATCCAGAAATAAATCCACAGGCCTACAGCTAGCTGATATTCGACAAAGGAGCCAAAGACATACAATGGAAGAAACACAGCCTCTTCAACCGCTGGTGCTGGGAAAACTGGGCAGCCACATGCAGAAAACTAAAAGTGGACCCCAGCCTATCACCATGCACCAACATCAACTCAAAATGGATTAAAGACCTTAACATTAAACCTGAATCTCTGAAACTACTGCAGGACAGAGTAGGAGAGACACTTGAACTAATAGGCACAGGAAGGAACTTCCTGAACAGAGTCCCAGGGTCACAACAAATTGGAGAGAGACTCGACAAATGGGACTACCTTAAAATAAAAAGCTTCTGCACAGATAAAGCTATCGCAACCAAGCTAGAAAGACAACCAACTAATTGGGAAAAAATATTTACCAGCAATATATCAGACAAGGGGTTAACATCCTGTATATACAGGGAACTCAAGAAACTAATCCCTCCCAAACCTAACAAACCAATTACTAAATGGGCAAGGGAACTAAAGAGGGACTTCTCAAATGAAGAAATAAAAATGGCAAAGAAACACATGAGGAAATGTTCATCATCCCTGGTGGTGAAGGAAATGCAAATAAAGACAACCCTGAGATACCACCTTACCCCAGTCAGAATGTCCCACATCCACAAATCAGCCAACGACAAATGCTGGAGGGGATGTGGAGAACGAGGAACGCTATTACACTGCTGGTGGGAATGTACACTCATACAACCACTTTGGAAAGCAGTCTGGAGGGTCCTTAGAAAGCTAAAGATTGACCTCCCTTACGACCCAGTCATACCACTTCTAGGCATCTACCCTGAACAACAGGAACCAATATACAAGGACACGTGCACCTCCATGTTTATTGCAGCACTGTTCACAATAGCTAGGATATGGAAACAACCTAGATGCCCCACCACAGATGAATGGATCCAAAAATTGTGGTATCTATACACAATGGAATATTATGCAGCCATTAGAAATGACAAAATAATGGCATTTGCAGGGAAATGGATGGAGCTAGAAGGAATCATGTTGAGCGAGGTAAGCCAAGAACAAAGAGACAAACAGTACATGGTCTCCCTGATAAGCGGATGATAAATCCAAAATGTTAGGTGATATGACAAAACTAACAGGACTTAAGAAACAAAGAACTCCCACTCATCTGGTTGAACCACTACTAAATATCCCCATGCTGCTGATCACGTGTATGGTATATAACATATGAACACCGTTATATATTACAGACTGTGATAGACAATTTGCTCCAGGAAAGTTAGAATGAACGTGTGACTTTAAATGAGCATCATTATTCCACAATACTGTGAATTTCCGGAAATTAAGTAATCACTTAATCACAATCAAAAAAAAAAAAAAAAAAAGAACCTTGGGGAAGGGAGGGAGGGAGGGGATGGTAGGGAGAAAACAATGGAGGGGTAACAATGTTCAAGAGGAAGTGTACTCATTACCCCACTCATGTAACTGTAACCCTCTGTATAGAATCTTTACAATAAAAAAAAAAAAAAAAAAAAAAAAAAGAAAGGTGAGTGAGGCACTGAATTCAAGCCCAGTTCCACCACCAAAAAAAAAAAAAAAAAAAAAAAAAAAAAATTAAACTATGTAACTTCAGGGTAGGGATAGGAGGGAGAAAATGGAGAACTAAGGAAGGGGTAATACTAACATTGTACTCATAACCTGACTTATGGAATTGTAACCCCTTTGTACAACTATTTAAGAATAAAATATAAAGCAAAAAAAAAAAAATAAATAAAAAAAAAAATAAAGACTGGTCCTGGGGCTTGAACTCAGGACCTGAGCACTGTCTCTGATCTTCTTTTGCTCAAGGCTAGCGCTCTACCATTTGAGCTACAGCTCCACTTTCAGCCTTTTCTGTGTAGTTTATTGGAGATAAGAGTCTCATGGACTTTCCTGCCTGGGCTGAACTGTGATCCTCAGATCTCAGCCTCCTGAGTAGCCAGGATTATAGGAGTGAGCCAAAAGTGCCTGCCCACCCCTGCTTTTTTAAGGTAATACAATAAATTTGTGTTACATGTATTCTCTGTATTAGAATAAATTTTTCCCCGTGATTGAAAAGCCTGTTCTCATTTTTTAAAATTGTATTTTCTTATAAAGATGCTGTACAGAGAGGTTACAATTATAGCAGTAAGGTGATGAGTACATTTCTTGTTGAACATAGAATACATTTTTGATATGTAAGAGTTAATATACTTTTAAAATGGAAGGAAGAAATAACTGCATTATTTTTTGTTTGCTGAAAAGTATTCTCTTTTAAGTTCTGATGCATGTTATAAACTGAGTAGGTCTTGGCTGAGTCGGGCAGTTTCTTGACATTGTTTTTAAATCAAGTATTTCAAAGGAAAGAAATACTGGAAACCATTACAAAATGTATTCTTATGGCCATATTTGCATGAGAAGGATTCAGCTGACTGTGACGGAAATGATCTAGTTGCGTCCAAGGAACATTCTGTCCTACTGCTTCCTGAATGACCTTCCTCAAATTATTTAATGTCCTCAAGCTTCAATTTCTTCCCTGGCAAAATACTGGTAACACACAAGGGTTTTTATAAAACCCTTCATATATGAGAACACACATATGAAAACCACTGGTAAATACAAAGTACCAATACAATTGTACTTATTTTTATTTTAGCTTAGAAATGCCTTTCCAATTAAAAAAAATGATTTGAGCTAGTATACAATCAGATGTCCCCCACTCCTCAAAAGAAAGCTTCAGAAATAAAAATAAAAATGGGAAATCAAAGGAAACAATAGTGTTAAATTCTATACAAATACACTTGTGGACATTTAGTTCTGAGATGTTTTAGCTCCGAGCTCTGGACAACCAGCATCCTTTTGAGGATACTGGGATTTGAACTCAGGGCTTTGTGCTTGCTAAACAAGCACTCTACGATTTGAGCCACTCAGTCTAAAACGCTCCTTTTGAAGTAGAGAGACCTCAAGTGTGGACTGAAGCTCAACACTTATTAAAAATTATTTAGTTCTGTCTTTGTTTTCAAAAGATATTTTCTAAATCAACCTTTCCAAAGCACTCTCTGCTCTTGTCAACTGGATGAATTAAAAAAAAAACAAAACCCTGAAATGTAATACCTCTGTGGCTTCTCAAAAGTTCCCTTTGAATATGTTTTACTGCCTGTAATGCAAAAGGATCTATTAGGGTAAAGTCTCTTGGCTGGCTATGCATGTCACTTCCATTATTTTTAATGAAAATCACATTTCTTTGCTGAGGAATAAATAATCTGCACATTAATGTTGAAAATTGGTGGCATTTTTCCTTCAAGGGAACAAATGAAATGTTGAATCACGATGTAATGTTTTCTGATCTTTCTAAATGATCATGTATTCCTAAAAATTCATGTTTAAAAGAACTCCATTAAACTTTTGAACTCACCATATGCAATCTCTGGCTTACACGCTGTTTCTTTCCTGGTATCTGCAGAGATTGTCAAATCCAATTCTTTCTGCTTTTGCCCACAGTCAGCTGGATGGTATGAAAAGTGGTAAAAGTTATATTAATGTGAAAAGGCAAGGCCTCTTTTCTGGGGAGTAAAAATGATTTCTTATGAGCCCCGAGACAATTCAACATAATCTCACAAGTACTAAATTCCTAAGACCTGCCCATTTTCTCCTCTTCCATAAAGTGAAGCATTATTAGAGCAAAACCCCAAAAAATCAACCAGTCAACTAAAAAAAAAGTCTTGAACCTGAGACTTGAACTACGTCTTATTTTTTTTTGGGGGGGGGGTCCAGTTGTGGAGCCTGAACTTTGAGCCTGGGCGCTGTCCCTCAGCTCTTCAGCTCAAGGCTAGCACTCTACCACTTGAGCCACAGCGCCACTTCCGGCTTTTTTCTTTTTGCTTATGTGGTGCTGAGGAATCAAACCCAGGGCCTCATGCATGCAAGGCAAGTGCTCTACCACTGAGCCACCTTCCCAGCCCTTGAACTATGTCTTAGGATGGCTTTTTTTTGGTGCATGTGTGGGGAGGTGTCTTGGGATTTATAAGGGAACTGTGGTCCTGGGGGTGGGGAAGAATGAGACCTTATTCAAAACAATAACAAAAGCCAGAGGGGCTACAGGTGTGGCTCACGTGGTGGAGTGCCTGTTTAGCAAGGGGAAGCTTTGAATGTAAACCCCTACCATCAACCCCACCTGCAAAAAAGAGATGTTATAATCAGGACTCACTTAGGAAGTAGGAGGGAAAATAACCGGTGGAAAAAAAACAGTTACCGGTGTATTCTAGGTCTTTTCCTTGGCCAAAAGAGAATGAATGGAACTAGACAATTGACAGAGAATTCCATTTCCTGGAAGGATAAGGGAAATGAAGGAGGGCCTAACCCTGGCTCTGTTCTCTTGGGTTACAGTTGCATGTTAAAAAGACGAGGTGAAAGTAACACATCCCCTAAGCATCTGGATGACATTTTTCTGTTCCCCCCACAGTATTCTCCCAGGTTGTTGACCTGAGAGGAAGTAGCTTTAGGATTCTTCTCAATCAATCAGGATTACATTATTATTTCACTTCTGAGAAACAAAAGCTGGCTGGGCAGGTTCCCCAAGGTGATCTTTTATGAGTGCCGTTTGAAACAAGTATGCAGCCTGAACATGTCAAGGGAAGCTCACCTTCCACACATTTGCACATGGCTCCTTCGCAGACTTTCTGAAGTTTGGTATCAGAAGTGCTATAGAACATGGTGCACTGTTTATCTGTGGCAATAAAAGCATGGTCACAAGGAGTGGCTTGACTGATGTCTAACACATTTGCTGAGTCTCTTACAAAGGGCCTCAGAGACTGTCTATTCCAGACCCTTCTATTTATGGCTAAAGTCCAGGTTATATTATGAATTGGCAGTACTGGATGGGCCTCCCTGTCCCCCAGACGATCTCCTCTTGTTAGCTTAGTGCTGTGCTTGATATCTTACTGTTCAAAACTCATATCTTAGAAAGTATTCGGTGCTCCCATGCGTAAGAAGAAAATAAATCGTATTACATGTGAACCTATTGAAACAAACCTATTAAAAGTATTTAGGCTGGACAAGAACATATATAATGTGTTTAAGTATGCATGTACAATGTGTATATCAATGAGAAGAGCGTCTACATATGGTTTATAATGGCTCAGAAGATAACAATATAATGAACTCTAACAAACAGAACTACCCAAGGCAGAGTCACCTGTCTTGTAAGCCAATCAACTCTCCAATCATTTAACATTTCAGCAGTGGCCGATTAGTCAAATGTGAGATCATTCTGTCAACACACATTTACTGTAAACATAGCATGTATCTAACACTATATTAGGCACCTAAGCATGAGTGGATGAAAACACTTTGGTGTTGATGAGCAATTTCAGTGTCATGCAGAAACCACTGCGATAGATCTATGTGAGAAGTATGATACAGATACTATGAAAGTTGTCCTGGGAGGATGGGAGAATTCAAGGTTAAGTCACCTTCTCAAAGTGAGGGGTGGGCCAGACACTGGTGGCTCATACCTGTAATCCAGATCTCAGGAGGCTGAGATCTGAGGATTGTGATTCAAAGCCAGCCCAGTCAGGAAATCTGTGAGACTCTTACTTCCAACTAACCACCAGAAAATTGGAAGTGGCACAATGGTTCAAAGTGGTAGAGTGCTCACCTTTAGCAAAAATGTTCAGGGACAGTGCTCAAGCCCGAAATTCAAGTCTCATGACTGACAAAGAGGGGTGGGTGGGGAGGATGGGAACAGAGGAAGGTGTTCTCTTTGTGCAGAGATGGAATTTTATCTTCAGTTTCAGGAAAGGGTTTTTGTTTTTTTTTTGGTTGGTCATGGGGCATGAACTCTGGGCCTGGGCTCTGTCCCTGACCTCTTCAGTTTAAGGCTAGTGCTCTACTACTTTTGATTCACACCACTCCCAGATTTCTGGTGTTTTATTGGAGATAAGAGTCTCATGGACTTTCCTGCCCAGGTTGGCTTTGAACTGCGATCCTCAGATCTCAGCCTCCTGAGTAACTAGGATTACAAGTGTGAGCCACCAGCACTCAGCAGGAAAGGGGCTTTTATAGCATCTGGTCACCAAACGGTATGGCCCTCAGTTCACAGGTTCTCTCTTTTACAGCCACTGGCTGTGTTTGGGGAGTGGGGAGGAAAGGGGAGAAGATTCAGCCAGGACAGTTCTAACATACAGCTGTCGGGGGGGAAAGACGAATGTTTTTAGTTTAAGTCATTTTTCATCAGAGACACAATAAATATCGACAGCAAACACTACAGAAAAGTGTGAGGCAAAGGAAACTGAAGTGGAGGTCCATACAGTCCTGTTATTTTTTAAATGAAGGAACTGAGAAGCAAGACATGAAATTGTTTGCTTAATGTCATGAAATAGTTGTATTCAATATTTTAAAAACTTGTAAGGCCACGGCTGGAAAGTTTAAGTTGGGATTTTTATGAAGTGGGTTTTAAGACAATATATAACATTTATAGGTTAAGTGGATTTCTAAAGGTTGTGTGAAGACTACTTAAGTAGTCATTTGAAGATCTTAAAGGTGAGGTAGAGTTTTGATTACCTGGTCTGTGATATTCATACACTGTGAAAGTGGCTGGGCTCAGAAACCCAACTTGGAAAAGTTCAAATATCCGGAATCGGACACAAAGGAAATCGCTGGAAGGAATCTGTTGGACAAATTCAGGCATTTAAGAAAATTATAGGAGAGAAGATGGTTTTGGAGAGTTGATGGGAGGAGAAACGGGAGGAGGGGCAGCTTACAGAGTTCAGCTGCAGGATGATGTGCCCGTCTTTGATTTGGTAATCAGTTAATAGTTGATCCACTCCTTCCACAAGCTAAGGAGAGAGAGAAAAATGTTTGGATCCAGTTTCATTATCTTTATGTTTAATTGCATTCCCCTGTGGATGGGTATGAAACCACAGTTGTGTGATGTACTACTCAAGATGAAGAAAAACAAAATCTAAGCTCTTGAGCACAAACCAATTATTTTGGACCACGCAAGTATATGTTTTTGGTTTACATATATAGATCAAAATATAGATAGAGGGTTATTTAGTAAAGACTATTTTGGGAGATTGTGTAAAAATGATGTATTAAAATGAAAAGATGAAAAGATGTAAATTTGTCTATAAAAGAATGCAGGGGCTGGGAAGATGGCTCAGTGGTAGAGCACTTGCCTTGCATGCATGAGGCCGTGGGTTTGATTCCTCAGCACCACATAAGCAAAAAGAAAAAAGCCGGAAGTGGTGCTGTGGCTCAAGTGGTAGAGCGCTAGCCTTGAGCTGAAGAGCCAAGGGACAGCGCCCAGGCCCAGAGTTCAGGCCCCAAAAAACAAACAAACAAACAAACAAACAAACAAACAAACAAACAAAGAATGCAGAAAGAGCCAATGGCTCATGTCTGTAATCCTAGCTACTCAGGGGCCTGAGATCTGTGGATTGTGGTTTGAAGTCAGCACCAGCAGGAAAATCTGTCAGACTCTTAAAGCCACTAAACTACCAAAAAAGCTGGAAGTGGAGCTGTGGCTCAAGTGGTAGAGTACTAGTCTTAATAAAAGAAAAGAAAAGGTCAGGGACAGAGCCCCAGGCCCCGAGTTCAAGCCCCAGAACCCACACACAAAAGAAGAATGCACAAAAGCATTCACAACAAGATTGAAAACACTTACTGCTTCTAAGTCTTCTTGGTTTGCGCTGATTCCAGTGGGCAGAGAGATGTCCATCACAGCATGGGAAGACCCAGATGAAGACTCCTCCCTGCTGGGCTTGTAGCTAAAAAAAACGAGAGATTAGGCCATGAAAGAAATGGATAAGACTCTGTAATGAAGATCCCAATTCTTTAGCAAGCTTTCATTTATGAATTAGCATCTCCATTTTTTTTGTTCCTGGATAATGTATATATTCAGAACCTCTGCATTTTAGAGTTGTAAGATTTTTGAGTCACATAGTCTGTCTTTCCTTGACTTGCCCAATAAACTTAGTGGCTCATTATTCCAAGGTTTTGTTTTTATTTTGTGCTGGTCTTGGGGTTTGAATTCAGGGCCTGGGTGCTGTCCCTGAGCTTTTTTTTTTCTCTTAAGACCAGTGCTCTAGCACTTGAGCCACAGACCTACTTCTGGCTTTTTTTTTTAGTAGTTATTTGGTGATAAGAGTCTCACAGATTTTCCTGCCTAGGCTAGCTTCCAACTGTGATCTTCAAATCTCAGCCTCCTGAGTAGCTAGGATTACAGGTATGAACCACCAGTGCCTGGCTACAGTTTTAAATTAATTTTTAAAATTATTGTATAAAGGATTTCATTTTGACATAGGGACATTATTCTGGAACATAGAAGTTATCCATTCCAAGCAAAGAGAAGAAAATCAGTTCAGGGTTATACAGTTAGGTCATTCAGAGTTACGTATGAATCAAGATCTCATTTTTACTCTAGTTACTTTATGGCCTATATTCAGCATTAAAACATGTTTTGTACATTGAAAAGATATTCCACAAACATACTCAGGAACAGACAGGAAGAAAAATACACTAGAATGTTCGGGGAACTATATGATGACGCTAAGATTCTACTCGATCCCATGTCTTTTCTCCCCTGCTTTTCTCTGGTTTCTAAATTTTCCACGATAGACATTTTATTAAAAAAATAATAATCCAAAGGCTATAAGTAAGAAAAAAGTTGAAGCGGGTAAAATGGGAATTTTGTTTTTGTTTTATTTTGGTGAGAAAGGAGATAGCAGGAAACAGGCTGGCTTTTGAGAATTTTCCATAAATCATTTCTATTTTCTAAGCTCATTTTCTTATTTGAAAAATTAACTATGTCCCATGTTTTGAATGATCCTGAGGATTCTAAGGTTTTGGTTTGGGGCAGCAGAGCCTTGATGGAATCATTAGCAGAGCCAGAGGATGGAGAGGAGGGATAGGAGGGAGGGGCTGGAGGGGCTGGAGGGGCAGCAGGGGCGAGGGCAGAGAGTAAGTGTCTCCGTTATGTTGATCTGGATTCCAGATTCACCTCAAGAGCTTGAGAGACAGCTGTGCATTTGAGGTTGGAGCTGGGGAGCACAGTCAGGATGAATGTAAGAAACTGGAAGGACCATTTCATAAGGGTGAAATGGATAGATGGCACCCCAGAGAATGAGTATTAGTGAGACAGAAAACACTATATGAATGAGTGAGGTGGCGGGGCCTTATCATATTTTTTAATTAAGTTTTTTATTGTGAAAATACTCTCCAGAGGGGTTACAATTACATGAGCAAGGTAATGAGTGCATTTCTTATCCAGCATTGTTGCCTCCTCCTTTGTTTTTCCCTTACTATCCCTTCCCTCCCACCTCCTCAGCTATACCCCCCTCCGCCCCCACCCCCCCAACCTTATAATATTTTATCTCACCTTATAATCTAAAACAGTCCCTATTGAAATTTTAGATACAATATTTACCACCCCAATGTAAGTTAGAAAAATCTCTGGCTCAACAATCCTAACACTACTCTCCACCAACTGGTCCGTTTAGAGCAGAACATAAAAGGTTTTATGAACTGTGCTGTGACGTGTGAACATCCCCCTAATTGGATGGGGAGAAGCAGAGAATTCTTGCTCGCAGATGCAAATACTCCAAAGACAGGATGGAAAGGGCCCCCCGGGTGGAGAAGGCCTATGAAAAGGTTATTGGAGCCTCGATGACTCGTTGCCATGGAGACTATTTCAATCACGGAACAGAAATCCTCCTTTCAAGAAGCCTTTTGCCTGCTGCCAAAACCAGCAATTTTCCCCAAAGGCATTTTGTTGTAGAGAAATGAAATCCTTCTTCCCCCCATTCCTATCTTTCTTAGGAATACAACAGAGAGGTTGTGAAAGCTAAATACATGAAGGAGACCCTCTGAGCCCAGACACTGTGCTGGCATTTTTTTTTTTTTTAAATCAGGAAAGAATATTTGAAGGCAAAGAATTTCTTTCGGGAATGAGGACTGCAAGTTACTTTTGGAATTTACCCAACCTAACTTCAGTGTCACGGAGCCAAAGGCATATTCCACTAACTTTTTTTTTTTTAAACATTCTGTCCCCAATTTGTAAAAACCAAAGGATAGAATATTCAATATTGCATTTTCTTTCTTTCTTTCCTTCCTTCCTTCCCTCCTCCCCCCCGCCCCCTTTCCTTTTTTGGTCCTTCATGGGGCTTGAACTTGGGGCTTGGACACTGTCCCTGAGCAATTTTGCTCAAGGCTAGCACTCTACCACTTTGAGCCACAGTGCAATTTCCAGTTTTCTGATGGTTAACTGAAGATAAGAGTCTCATGGGGACTGGAAAGGTGGCTCAGTGGTAGAGTGAGGGCTTGCCTTGCATGCATGAGGCCCTGGGTTCCATTCCTCAGCACCATATAAGCAGAAAAAGCTGGAAGTGGTGCTGTGGCTCAAGTGGTAGAGCACTAGCCTTGAGCTGAAGAGCTAAAAAAAAAAAGTCTCATGGACTTTCCACCCCAGGTTGGCTTTGAACTGCTTACTCAGCCTCCTGAGTAGCTAGGATTACAGGCATGAGTTACCAGTGCCCAGCTTCTTGTTTTCTTTTGCACAGTACAAAATCTAGAATTAGGGTTCCTGACAATAAGTCAAATGAATGTTTTTTTAAAAAATTATCTTTCAGTAGTTGCACAAAGGGGTTTCAACTTAACATTCCAATTTATGAGTACAATGCATCTTGATTAGCGTCACCCCTTCCACTGTTCTCTACCAACGGTCCCAGTCTTACCCAACACCTCAAGTTATCTGATTCCATTTTCACACAAATGAGTTTTGATGAGCCTTTTTATCTGTAGCAGAGTTGTGGACAATTAGAACTGATAAGAGTCATAGAGATAAGGTAGTCCAGTATCTATGCCCTGTAGAAAACATCTGGAGAAGTAAGCTAACTTTCCGATGATCCTGTTAAGTGCTCACTGACAGAGGCTACTTACATAGTATCAATCTATCACAAGAGAGCCCTTCTTCAGGCCAACTCTAGGTACCACTCTGTTGGGTCCCATGCATGGATTCTCAGAAGTTGCTCGTACCTTTCATGTGACCACTATATGGCTTCAAACACAACTGTGATCATCCTCCCTTCCCACCCCAGCTAATAGGTTCCAAGTGTGGTAATGATAATAATGCCTGAGGAAAGGTGACCTCGATGGAAAAGTGAGAAAATGGGGAAAGATGTTGGAAAGGAATCAGAGAGCAGGAACTAGCCTAGAGAGGATGTGGAGAATGCTGGGAGGAAGGAATGTTGCCAAGGCAGGAAGTAGGGTAGGTTGGGAAGAAATTCCGAGAAGAGAGGGCATTGGGCACAGGTCAAAAAGATTGCTAGGGAAGAGCTGGGATTTGAAAGGCAGGACAATTCACTGTTTCTTGGGATCAATAGCCTCAAATTTTCCAAATTGAAGGAAGTAGTTTAAATATTGGGTTAGGAATCAAGGGGTCAGGGTTTGAGGCCTGGATCTGTCTCTAACTCCGTGGGAACTTGGTAGGTTACTCCGTCTTGTTTGATCTTAGCTTATTTCTGAAATTAAGGGACTTCTAGATTTCTATGTCATCACCAAAGTCCTCCACTCTAATCGATTAGATAAGCCCAGGGAATTTCCAGGTTCTTCTTACTGAACACTTTGGCATCATATAAAATTATAAATAGAAACAGGAACATCCTATCCATAGATACCACTACTATTGATAATATAAAGAGTCCAGGAGAACAGAACACAATAGAAAGGATTAAGGGGTGATGGAAGGAAGAAAGAGAAGAAGGCTGTTTTCTAGTCCTGGCTCTGTCATTAATGGTACACTCTGTGTCATCCCTAAACCCCAATGCACAAAGCTTTCTCAAAGCAGGTAGTGGCTATGGCTAGCAAATGAATGGCCTTCAAGGATGTCCATGTTTTAATTCCATGAGTCCGAGAATCTGTTAGTTTATATGGCAAAAGGAACGTGGTAGCTGTGGTTAAAGGGACTGAGACAGAGGGATGACTATGGATTATCTGGGTGGATGCTAAGGACTCAAGAAAGGTCTTTACATGAGAGGAGGAGGAGAGGGGAGTCAGAGAAGACTGTGATAATGGAAGCAGGAGTCAGAATCAAAGATGAAAACAGTGCAGAGTTGGCACTGAAGACAGAGGAAGAGGCTATAAGCCAAGGAACATGGGCAGCTGGTAGCCTCCAGAATGAGGAAAAGACCAGGAAATGAATTCTTTTCTAGACTCTCCAGAAGAAGTCCTTGATTTTAGGGTTTGTAACTCCCCCACATATTGTAAAATGTACCTAGCAGCAATAGAGAACTAATATTTGGCCAACTTGGGTCTCTGTGTTCAGTCAGCAGATGGGTTCGCATGAATGGTGTCTGTGCTTTGGACATTTTTGAAAGCTCTGATTTCCATGTGCAGACAGGGTGAGAACTAGTGGCTGATGACAGCCAGAGAGTTTGCTGGGTGAACGTGATTTTTTTTTTTTTAAAGAAGAAGAACCACTGTGAGAGATCTTTCACATTTTGTTTTGCTAATAATTATATCCCATAGCCACCCTTCTAAAAGACTGAGCTTATTATACTGTTTGAATAAGGAATCAGAAGATAAGATATGGGAGAGAAATATGTACATATACATATATATGAGCAAAGTAAAATCTTTTAAAAAAATAAATGGGTACATAATAATACCTCATGCTGGGTACTGGCAGCTCATGCCTGTAATCCTAGCTACTCAGGAGGCTGAAAGCTGAGGATCATGGTTTGAAGCCAGCCTAGGCAGGAAAGTCTGTGAGAATTTTATCTACAATTTAAGCACCAAAAAAATCCAGAAGTAGAGCTGTGGTTCAAATGGTAGTGTTAGCCTTGAGGAAGTAAGTACAGAGACAGCGTCTAGGCCCTTAGTTCAAGTCCCATGAGTAGCACACACACTCACACTCACACTCACACACACACACACACACACACACACACAGAATACCTCTTATATCTGCATATAAAAATAATAATTTTTAATGTCTTCTGCACCTACTAAAATGACCCAAATAAGACCATAGACAGGCACAATAGCATACTCCTATAATTCCAGCATTAGGGATACTGAAGTCTGGATGGTGACTTCAAGGCCAATCTAGACTATATATGAAACATGTCTCTAGTGACAACAACAGAGTAAGACCTTGAGATCTCCATTTCACTTTGTGGAAAAGGACTCACCTGGCACATGCTATTAGGCGCTTGTATCCTGAGTTACCATATTCACTGTGGCGGGATGCTAGCACAGAAGCAAATATAAAGCGACATAGTTTTAGTTGTTTTGGGACCTGTCAGAAGAGAATCATTAACGAACAAGTCTTGGAACACACTTAAAAATGATTTGTGACCTGGTGGCACTTTTATTGATTTTAATGGAAATATATGGCAACTGAAAGTACACAGGCATTTGTAAATAATGGTGGGTTTTTGTTGTTGTTGTTGTTTTTTATTTTTGTTTTTGGCAGTACTGGGGATTGAACTCAGAGCCTTTTACTTCTAACACAGATCCATACCACCAGTCTGGAAGTCTTTAAACAACTAGAGGACTTTTCTGCTCTCAAAGAACTTACAAATTAAGGAAGGACTTAATGAAGATAAGTATGTATTAGTAACATGTGCAGGGCTTTGGAAGGAGGAAGAGGAGCTGGCAGCCTATGGAGAGAGGAAGACAGCTTATGGAGGGAGGAAGAGATGACAGGCTATGGTGGTAGTTGGAGTGTTACTATAGGAATAGGACTCTGAACTACACCTGGATGATGTTAAGCCTACACACACTAGGGCAGAGGGCAGAGGAGGAGGATGGGAGGGAGCAAGTCTACCAGAAAGTGAAAACCAACCAATGAAGGCATAGGAGGCCACAGCTTTAAAGGGAAAGAGGCATTTTAAAAAAGAGACCATAAGCCCTGGTGAGACAGAAGTAAATAAACATGGAGGCAGAGAAATGTGAGTGCTTGCTGGAATACAGAAAACAGAAAGGCTAGGGATAGAAAACGAATAGAGTTATAAGAGTATTAGGGTCCTCAAATAGCATTCTGACACATAGAAATTCAAAATAATTAGTTATTTCTGTAGCTTTCCAATAGTTACTTTTTGTTCTTATTGTTTTTTTGTCAGTCATGAGGATGAATTCAAAGCCTGGGTGTTGTCCCTGAACTTTTATGCTCAAGGTTAGCACTCTACCACTTTGAGCCAGAGCTCCATTTCCTGTTTTCTCATGGTTAATTGGAGATAAGAGTCTCCCAAACTTTCCTGCCCAGGCTGGCTTTGAACTATGATCCTTAGATCTCAGCCTCTGGAGTAGCTAGGATTACAGGCGTGAGCCACTGGAGCCCAGCCTAATAGTTACATTCTTAAAACAATGTGTGTGTGTGTGTGTGTGTGTGTGTGTGTGTGTGTGTGTGTGTGTGTGTGTGTGTGTGTGTGTGTGTGTGTGTGTGTGTGTGTGTGTGTGTGTGTGTGTGTGTGTGTGTGTTGGTACTGGGACTTGAACTTGTGTGTGTGTGTGTGTTGGTACTGGGACTTGAACTTGGGGCCTGGACACTATCCCTTTGCTCAAGGCTAGTGTTCTACCACTTGAGTCACAGCTCCACTTCAGGCTTTTTTTGTTGTTGTTGTTTTGTTTGTTTTTAATTGTGAAAATACTGTACAGAGGAGTTACAATTACATGGGCAAGATAATGAGTACATTTCTTATCAAGCATTGTAGCCTCCTCCTTTGTTTCCCCTTCCCATCCCTTCCCATCCTCCCCCGCCCCCCCAATCTTCCACCTCCCCTCCCCCCGCACAAAAGTTGTAAAGTTCATTTTCAACGTAAGGACTTGTACATCTCATTGTTGCAATGGGTCCACCTGGATCCCTACTTAAGCGATTTGGTTTTTTGGAGGTTAATTAGAGATAAGAATCTCATGAAATATCCTGCCTAGGCTGGCTTCAAACTACAATTCTCAGATCTCAGCCTCCTGAGTAGCTAGCATTACGGGCATGCACCACCAGTGCCCAGCTGAATAGTTATATTCTTTAAAAGTAATATAAAAAATAACTCTACCAATAGTAAAATGTACTTCGTTGTTAAATTATTCAATATTAGTTTCCAACTATTATTAAAGAGGTACATCTATTATAATAAAAGAAAATAATGTTCACGTGGATGTTAACAGGCAAAATAATGTATTCAGAAATCTTGTTTCTTGAACAAGCATGTGTTTCCTAATCAATGATATTCTCTCTTTGACATTCTTTATGTCTAGCTAAAATTGTAAGCCCTGCTGTTTTACCTTCAAAGTCTTGCGTGTCGATTTTCAAATAAAAGTTGCAAACTTCCTCAGAGATACTGGTTTTGTGAACTACAGTTTTGACCTTCATTGGGACATGGAAACAAGAAGATTTAGAATGTAAAAGGTATTATGAAAGTACTGTGGTGTGAATGGGATGCTGATAGTTTCACAGCCAAGATCCAGTGCCAAGGATCCCTTTCGCCAGCAGCCAGACTTCCAGCACAGTCCACAACTTGAGAGATAGCTGAGAGGCCCAGAGTAAGCCTCTCCCCCAATAAAGACTTCTGGTTAGTTCTTGGTCTATACCCCAAGAAATCAAAACCAAGCATCTTACTCTATAAGAAAGTCCCATAGTGCCATGTGCTTTATCCAGTGTATAACAAGTCAGGAAGCATAGCTCCTCACACCTCAATCCAAACAACGCACTACACGTGTGCTTGGAGCGGGGTGGGGGGAGGCGGGAAGGGTGTTGTCAGAAATAAGTATATTGAGAGCAACCAGGAATAATGAAAAAAAATAGACAATCCACCTTCCCCCATGCAGTCTTTTTTTTTTTTTGTCGGTAGTGGGGCTTGAACTCTGGGCCTGGGCACCACTCTTCAGCTCAAGGCAAGTGCTCTATCACTTAAGCCAAAGCACCACTTCCAGTTTTCTAGTGGTTTATTGGAGGTAAGAGTCTCACGGACTTTCCTGCCTGGGCTGGCTTTGAACTATGATCCTCAGATCTCAGCCTCCTGAGTAGCTAGGATTACAGGCGTGAGCCACCGGCGCCCAGCCCCCGCCTCCCCCCATGCAATCTTTTTTTTTTTTTTTTGTCGGTCGTGGGGCTTGAACTCTGGGCCTGGGCGCTGTCCCTCAGCTCTTCAGCTCAAGGCGAGCGCTCTACCACTTGAGCTACAGCGCCACTTCCGGTTTTCTGGTGGTTTATTGGAGATGGGAGTCTCGGGGTATTTCCTGCCCGGGCTGGCTTTGAACCGCGATCCTCAGATCTCAGCCTCCTGAGTAGCTAGGATTACAGGCGTGAGCCACCAGCGCCCGGCTCCTCCCCATGCAATCTTATGGAGAGTTCTTGAAGGAATAAATGTCCTAAAGATAAGCCCATAATTAAATTCATAAATAAAATGTTTGTTTCAGAACATTCATTTTGAGACCACATGGACAGAACCCAAGAGCTTAGAAGAGTTTGTAACTATTCAAGTGGCTAATGCATATAATTACATACAGTCACGTGATTCAGAGTGACATTTCTGTCAATGCTGGGCTGCCTAGATGATAACTTAAACTCTTGCCTATAATATGTTAGTCTCTAAAGATGGTGGATCAATGAGATGTGAATGTGAGGGACTACAGAAAACATATATACCACATACCTATATATGCACAGATACACATAGAACTCTAAAAATCATACGCCTATATGTGGTTATCTACCACATGAAGATGGGAGCATGTCCTAAGAAATAAGTCATTAGGTAATCTTGTTACTAGGGGAGCATCATGGAGTGCACTTACATAACCTATGGCAGCTATGACATCACCAGGTGATAGTCTCCTGTAGACCAGCCCAGCCTGGCTAGAAATGACATCTGCAGCACATGACTGGATATAAGAAAAACCAGTATGGGCTGGGAAGGTGGCTCAGTGGTAGAGCGCTTGCCTTGCATGCCTGAGGCCCTGGGTTCGATTCCTCAGCACCACATAAGCAGAAAAAAAAAATCCGGAAGTGACGCTGTGGCTCAGTGGTAGAGAGCTAGCCTTGAGCTGAAGAGCTGAGGGACAGCACCCAGGCCCAGAGTTCAGGCCCCAAAACCAGACCCCCCCCCCCAAAAAAAGAAAGAAAAACCATTAGACAAATCCTATTTGAGTCAGTTATTAAAACTGAGATTTCTTTTTCCTCCCCATGGAATATGTTTATTTATTCTGCTTAATGAATGAATACAGTTTATGGATATATTATTAATGAGACTATTAAACTCTTCAAGATGATCAGATTCAACTTCCAGTTTTGATTTGATTCCTCTTATTTACACTTTATAAATGTAGCCATGTATTTAGGGTTTTTTTGTTTGTTTGTATTTGTGCCTGTCTTGGGGCTGGAACGTGGCCCAGGCACTGTCCCTGAATCAAAGCTCAGATTTCTATGACTTTCTTGCAAAGTCCTTAACTTCTGTGCTATTTGGTGAAACAGACTCATTAGATCTCCACTAAATACTCACATGTACTGTAGCCAGGCCATTGCTAAATCCTGTACTGATGATGAGGTCATCATTGAGAGGCACCTGGAAACAGAGAGAAAAACCATGTTTGTATTCAACATTCCCTAACTTAGGAAGAGAAACAGAGTAGTGAAGACAATGGGCTTTCAACCGCCAGTCTTCCCTTGCAGAGCTTAAAATTAAGTGGATAAGAAAATCCTAGGCTTATAGTAGGCACAAGAAGGTGTTGGAATTTTCTGTTTCCTTTTTGAATGTTAATTAGATGCCTAAGATCTCTTGGATGAGCAAATAAAAGAAACACATCAGAGGTCACTTTTGGTCGTATTGCTGTATCTAGAGTTAACTAACTGTATACCTTATAACCATATAGATGGTTAGACTAAAACTAGTTCTTCATTTTCTTTACCAGTTGGATAAATTTCTTTCAGTCTCCAGCTGAGACTTCTATGTACCAGGGAAGGTTGTTTTCATTAGCGTTGAGACACATGATTCCAGTGTGGGTATGAGATGTCTTTGGTGCTCTACTACTATCCTCTTTGTAACTTACTTCTACCTCCTGATAATTCACCTTTCCTATTTGTTTCTGGCCTTTGTCAAAACTGTCAGTACCACCCTCAAGCCTGCTAAGCAATCCATCAGTGCTTGCTTTCCTTTCCATCCTGCTAGGAGAAAAATAAAGACATACTGAGCTAAGCAATTATCCTCGCCAGAGAAATCCTCTCATCCAAGTGCTCCTCAACTTGTGGCAGTTTGAAGCTCTCCTTTGATGTCAGGTCTGCAGCTTCCCCTTCTCTTTGCTTAGGCTCATGATTGCAAAAGGGACACAGCGTGCATTCCTGTTTGCCAATATATCCTTAAAATTTTTATCAGGCCTAGGAAAAGAGGCCACATCTCCTATTCTCCCTGGCAGAATACTGCAGCATCTGCTGGGGACCATGTGTCTTGAGATGATGCATAAGGAAAGTTTCTATGAATAGACAGGTGTTAGAAATGGCATGTACTGAGTCCCACCTCTGTCTTGCTTCTCCCTCACAATCCTCATCACTTCTTAGGCACAGACATACTTTTTTTTTTTTTTTAAAAAAAAGGACATTCCTGTATTAAAGAAGTTGTTCAAATTCATTTAAACTGGCATTTCCCCTGCTTACTCAACCACCTAACATTGCTTCGCTATACCACATTTCCAGAAGTGCTGGTATAGAGAATTCCAAACTAGATACTAACCATCCAGGAGGTTTCTTGTAGAAGCAACACCCTGGGCTGAATTTTAAGTTACTTTAAGATGACAAGAAGATTCTGATAGCTTTACTTCTATAGAGAAAAATGTTAAGTCCATCAACCTCATTTAGGCCTAACCACACTCCTCAGACCAAGAGCTACTCATTAGAGTCAGAACATGACTCTGGTGAGTTCTAAGTACTCCAGGGATGGAACACACATCCTGAGCTGAGGGGCCACAGCAAAAATAATGGAGCCACAAAGGCTACAATGGCCCAGGGACGAAGCATGCCAAAACCCAGAACTACACATTTCCAGCTTTTTAGTTGTTTTGTTTTGTTGGTCTTGTTTTGTTCTATTTTTTTGAGAAATTGGGAATTAGATTGGTGTGTGAAAACTCTGGATGTATACATATTGCCATAGACTTATGTCTATGTCTACATCCATATCTTTTTTTTTTTTTTTTTTTTTTTTTTACGATGAGCCCTTGGTTTGTAATTTTTGCATTGAATTTTCTTCCTCATGCCCATTCACTTTTCACAGGCAGGGAGATGTGGAGATGCTGAGGACTTCTCTTAATTATTTATATATTTTCATATAGGGAATAATACAAATCTGGTAATTAGAAAACATGTATTTGTAGCTAGATGCTGGCGGCTAATAATAACACAGAAGCTACTTCCTCCACTGTGTCCTTTTCTTTGGGAAATTTTCAAAGTTTTCATCTTTAACAATTTAGCAATATAGGACACAGGGAAAGGAGTTTAGGACCTAAAGGCCAATTCCAGGCTGGTGACAATGTACAAGATACCAGAAAGAACTAGCAGCAAATTCTAACTATGTCTTCTTTCCTACACAACACTACCACCTTAGTGAGTGATGTTACCTCTATCCCAAATGGTCTTCCCTTTCCCTCACATAGATAGCCCTTTTTTGGTTGGTGGTGGTTGTGGGCTTAAACTCAGAGCCTGGATGCTATTCCTGTGCTTCTTTACTCAGGGCTAGCTCTACCACTTTGAGCCACAGTGCCACTTCCAGTTTTCTGGTGGTTAATTCGAGATGAGAGTCTCACAGATTTTCCTGCTCAGGCTGGTTTTGAACCATGATCCTGAGATGTCAGCCACCTGGGATAACTAAGATTATAGGTGTGAGCTACCAGTGCCCAGCTCCATTTTTATTCTTCCAGACTTAACCCACGTATCTGAGTACTCTGTCTCCAAATCTGTCAGCCAGGATCAGGAGGTCTGCCCTCTTCTCTTGTACCTATCCATGTTCTTATTTTTCATCATCTGTTTCAATGATGTCTCTCCCCAATACACATGTTCTTTGTATTTTGCTTTTGAATACTCTGTGTCCAAGATATAATAGATATGCCTCTCTCCTTAGGAAATAGCAGAGGGCCAACATACATTTAAATAGTGAATGAACTCATTTGTAAAATAAGGGAGGAACAGATGATTTCAATATGGTTTCACTCAATTGTAAAATAGTAGGAAAAAAATTTCACTTACCTCTATTGGTTTCCCAAGAAATTGCTCATCTGTCATCTTATACTGATAGAAGTCCCCTTTGTGCTTATAAGAGACATTGATATCCATATTCAGCTGAAGTTTTTTAATCAGGAGTGAATATTCTGTCAGGCCCTCAATGGCATTAATGGTGTCCTATCAGCCATCAGGAAGACATAAAAATACATTAAGCTTATATAGGCTTACAAATGTCCTCTTACATGAGAAGGATAAGCAGCGCTGTCTTCAGATAAAACTCCAGCTGAGCGAATGAAGCTACTTAAGGGCCCTATTGTGGAGGTGAAAGGTTTTCGCCTTCTTCATAAGGATGTTCCTAGCTGGGCACCTGGTGGCTCACGCTTGTATTCCTAGCTACTCAAGAGGCTAAGAGGATCACAACTGGAAGCCAGCCCTAGCAGGAGTCCATGAAACACATCGCCAATTAACTACTAGAAAAGCCAAAGTGGAGCCATGGACCCAGTAATAGAGTAAGCAAAAATCTTAGGAACAATGCCGAGGCTCTGAGTTCATGTGCGCGCGCGCGCACACACACACACACACACACACACACACACACACACACACACACATACACACACACACACACACGGATGTACCTGTCAGCAGGGACAGGAAGAAAATGACTTCAGATATTGTGTCTCCGATACATTTTGTACATGTTACCTCAGACAAGTCACCCTGGGAAATGCTCTTGGCTCTGCATGATAATCTCTTTGTCCTTCTTCAGTCTCAGTTTAAATATCTTCACAGCAAGACCATAGACTCTCCCTTGTAGTCATTCTCTGTTCTAGTATTTCCTTTCTGCCCTTTTAAACATCCATCTTAATATATATTTTTACTTATAGCTATTTATTGCTGGCCTCTTCCCCTGTAGTGGGGACAGGAAGTATACCTTTCTTGGTGTCTACCATGGATTGACTGTCCCCTTTCTCCTGTTCATGAGTTAGAATTTAATCCTCAACATATCAATGTTAAGAAGTGGAATCTAATTGAAGATATTTGGATCATTGGGGTTTCACTCTTAGAAATGCATAAATGTTATTTTTTGCATAAATGTTATTATTGTACTAGATTTCCTTATAAAACAATGAACTTGCCTGCTGGGTTATGTTCTCTATCTCTATCTCTGTCTCTCTCTTTTCTCTCTCTTTCTCTCAATTACTCTTGCCAGATTCTGGGCTCTAAATCATAGACTTCCATTCCTCTAGAACCATGAACTAATAGATTTATTATAAATTAGGTGGCCTGTGGTATTTTGTGAAAGCAGCAAAAATGGACCAAGACTGTCAGTTGTATTTAGTTGGAACATATAGTCACCATGCAAAAAGCATTTATGGAATAAATAAACTTATCATTCTGAATCTCAACCTTCCTCTTCTACAAGATGAGGAAACTGATTAGATGTTAAACCTTAACTACATGGCTACTCCATCTATGTCCATGGCAGATCCATATGCTATGTCCATCTAATCCATGGGATGTATTTTTCTAGTTAAGCCTGAAGTTGTCTCAGAGAACCCTTGTATCTGTAATATGTATGTGTATAAATATAAGTATATAAAGAAAGAAAATGATGAACTACGTAACATACTATATAATACATAATGTATGAATATATAATGTATAATATAAAATAAATAATATATATTCCATTATTACCCAAATATCCAGGGAGCAGAGATGTTAACATTTGAGCTAGACTTTGAACAAAGATTTATAACCATGTAATGCTTAATGATGCAGATATAAAAATGTTATTAAAAAAAAGAAAGCTGGGCACCAGTGGCTCACGCCTGTTACCCTAGCTACTCAAGAGGCTGAGATCTGAGGATCATGGTTCAAAGCCAGCCTGGGCAGGAAAGTCCGTGAAACTCTTATCTCCAATAAGCCACCAGAAAACTGGAAGTGGCTCTGTAGCTCAACTGGTAGAGTGCTAGCCTTGAGCTGGAGACAGACAACGCTCAGGCCCAGAGTACAAGCCCCATGACTGACAAAAAAATTGTTAGGCAATTCTGTCTTTATGCAAACATCTATAGGGTAGACTCACAGAAACATGGAAGGTACAGATCCGTCACTCAACATACTTATGAGGTTGGTGATTCACAGCATACTGTTTTACAGTAAAGTTTCTTTGTGTAAGCAGAATGAGTACTATCTAAGAATTAAACACTAAAAAGTACAGGGTAGGGAGCCATAGTTTAGTGTAGTGTGTGTAGCATGGCCATGGTCCTGGGTTTAGGCCCCAGCATCCTTCCAAAAGTGTACTACAGTCAATGGTATAAATGAGTCAACTAGTGACAACTGTTTCTTATCATCATCAAGTATTATGTATTGTACATATTTGCACATGCCCTACTTTTATACAGCTGCTAGAGTAGTAGGTTTGTTCATACCAGCATTACTACAAACACATGTATAATACATTATGCTGCAATATTCTGATAGCTAAAAACATCACGAGACAATAGGAACTTTTCAGATCCATCATCGTTGCTTTAGCAGTTCTGGTGTGTGAACTCAGGGTTTCTTTCATATTGCTAATCAGGCAGTCCACCATGTGAGCCAGGCCTCCAGCCAGTTCTGCTATAATCCTATGACAACACCATTGTGTAAGCAGTCTATCATTGACCAAAACAGTAGTACATAGCAAGTGCCTATTATACAACTATTATACAAGTTAGTTACAATACAAAATATACATGCTCAATGACTGATCGGTAGGTTAACGGAACAGCCAGTGTTTCTATTGCTTTTTAAATTTTATTTTATTTTTATTTTTGCAGAAGAGGGAGCACATAAGGTATGACATAATTTCTGATAACCTTACCAGCCTTCAATAGTCATTAAGCATCATGAAGGAAGCCTGGGATTAGAGTGAAGATACATGGATTGTGACCTTGGCTCTGCCACTGGCTCCTTCAATGAACCTCTCTAGGCTCATTTCCTCCTTCATCTACTAAAGACCTTAGTGCATTTAGTCATACATGGCAGCTTATTTGGTGGAGACAAGGACATGGAGGCCAAGGATGAGAATGGAATGTGTGCTGTGAGAAACAATGGAACTGTCTACAAGAGGGTGAAACCAGCCAAGGAGACATTACCTGGGTGGAATAAAAGCCGCCTCCATATCTCTGCTCTTCAGACAGCCATCTGATGATTGGGTTGACATAATTCATCTCTTTCAAGCTCAGGCTGGTGAGTAGAGCATAGGCAGTAGTTTCCACCATTCCTGCTGTACTGGTGTTAGGTACTGAGCTATCTGTACGTTGGAGATTGTCTTTCCAAAACCGGTAAATGGGTGGATGACCTGATGGAATAAAAATGTAAATTTGAAGTCATTCTAACAGGTATTAAAGGCCTTCTGGTTTCCCAAAGCTACTGACTTTATCAGAACACTATAAGACAAACTGGAGAACCCTTCTCCCATGAAGGAAAAAAAAAATCATATTTGGGAGTTATGAGATAGCACCCAAATCCTTAAGTTAGGTCTTTTACTATTATTACCTCTCAATTTAAGCCACTGGCTTTGTCAGGTACACATCATATTTCATAATTTGGATTCTAACTTATATTTATTAATACTCTTATAATTCAAAATGGCTGCCTCAAATCCTTCTTGGAACAAGTGATTAAAAAAAACAAACCAATAAAGCCTTTTTGGCTAGACAATTTTGATCAATTCCTAATTACATAATTGGCATGATTGTGGACAAGATACTTTTCTTTCCCTCTCATGTAACCTTTAGGGCTGGGAAGGTGGCTCAGTGGTAGAGTGTTTGCCTTGCATGCATGAGGCTCTGGGTTCGATTCCTTAGCGCCACATAAGCAGAAAAAGCCAGAAGTGGCACTGTGGCTCAAGTGGTAGAGCGCTAGCCTTGAGCTGAAGAACTGACAGACGTACCCAGGCCTAGAGTTCAAGCCCCAAGACTGACAAAGAAAATGCAAGCTTTATCTATCCCAATCAGAAATGAAATATTATTTAAATGAGTAAGCTATTTCCTAGCTCTCAAATTCTATGATTCTATGAATGTTTTTGCAGCACCAAAGACATTGTTATGTTGTTTTTGAAGTACTGTACATTGGTTCTGTCTGATATGTATATGTATTCATGTATATGGTAAAAGTTTAGTTGTTTTTTTAAAGGGCAACAGAGTGAAAATTTGTAGTTGTTACTAAATCCCTAAAGACTCCACATAAGCTCCCCTATGACCCAGCAATCCCAATTTTGGGCATTTACCTAAAGGATCACAAACAAACCATACTAAAGCTACCAGCACAGCTATGTTTATTGCAGCATTATTTACTATAGCTAAGATATTGAACCAACCCAGATGCCCCTCAGTAGATGAATGGATCAAGAAAATGTGGTATATATACACAATGGAATTCTATGCCTCCATCAGAAAGAATGACATTGCCCCATTTGTTAGGAAATGGAAAGGCTTGGAAAAAATTATATTAAGTGAAGTAAGCCAGGCCCAAAGAAACTTAGGTCCCATAGTTTCCCTTATTTGCAATAACTAGTTTTCTGGGACAAGCAGAAAAGGTCAGATAAGACGATGTTAAGCGAAATGAACCCAAAGATAGGGACACAGTGTTTTCATTTCTTCCTTGCTATTGTTTCTAATTATAAGGTACCATGTGATTTTTTTTGTTGCTTTGTATGTCCCTCTCCCACGGTATAACCCCTGTTTTCACTGTATTTGATGTTGGTGTAATTTGGGGGGCAGAAAGGATAAAACAAATTGTTTAAATAGGGGTACAGATTGACCCATTGCAACAATGAGATGTACAAGACGCCATGTTGAAAAATGAACTTTACGATTTAGGCGGGGTTGGGGAGGTGGGGGTGGCGTGTAGCTGAGGAGGTGTAGGGGAAAAACAAAGGAGGAGGAGGCAAAAATGCTGGATAAGAAATGTACTCATTACCTTGCTCATGTAACTGTAACCCCTCTGTACAGTATTTTCACAATAAAAAACTTAATTAAAAAAAGAAAAAAGGAAAGGGCATCGTCCTGCTCCTGGTCAAGGTCCCATACCACTTTGCTCAAAGCCCTGCTGTGGCCCTCAAAATGGGAGTTCTAGTCTCCCTCTGGCCCTGAGAGCACTTTAATGTGGAGTGGACAGTTGCGGTTCTTGTTCTGGGTGGAGGAGACATAAACCAGCACTGGCAGCTGAGTGAGCCTGGGCTCACTCATAATTATGAAGTGTCCTCACCAAAATTCAGGGTGGGGCTTGGTCCCCAGTGCCACAGCACTGAAGGGGGCTCTGAAGGCAGGTGATTGGGTAGTGGGGGTGGAACCTTCATGAAAGGCAATGGTTCATTATACCAGGAGCCCAGTCCCCTTTTCTCTGTCCCGCACCCACCTGCCTTCTCCTTTCCATCACAAAATTTCACCAGGAGCCCCTCAGAAAATGGTGCTATATTCTTGGACCTCCAGTACTGTAGCCAAAATAAAACTCTTTCCTTCATAAATTACCCAATCTCAAGTATTGGGTGAGAGCTGGGCTGAAACAATCTGCAATTGACATCCTGGCTGTTGCACAACTATACACAGATGCTCGGAAGAGTTCCTGTCATGGCTGCTAGCTTCCTACACAACCTGCCCTCACTCCTTCACGCTTTTGGCCCATGCCCTCACTTCCTACTCCTCCTGTCAGCCCTCTTTAGTGATATGGCTTTCTTTGCCATTCTTGGAGCATCAGGAATGCTCAAGCCCCAGGCCATTTGTGCATGCTCTACACCCATTTAGATATCCACAGGTCTTGCTTCCTTAAACCACCTTTCAGGTCTCCACTCAAGTACAGTCCTGGCTGTACAGTGACATTTCAGTCAACAACAGACCACATATACAGAATGCGTTTTACTGTACGGTCTAGCAAAATACAGTGGGCTACAGTAATTAGGGTCATACACCCCATGATGTTCATCCAATGGAAAAATTGCCTAATGAGGTATGTCTTGGAATGCACTGCCACCATTAAGTAACACAAGGCTGTGCCAGGCTTAGGCCTGGTTGCCCTGGCTCAAATCACAACCCATTCCTTTCTCTTATCTCCTTTCCCTGCTTTATTTTCCTTTTTATCATCCCTCACCAACCTAGTCACAACATTTTATCATGTATCACGTGAATCTCCCCCTAACTACAATGGAAATGTCACAACGATTTGGAACTGTAGGACTTTTTTAGTCTATTTTGTTTTTTGCTTAATCTCCAGAGCATAAAACAGCATGTATCATACTGGAGGTGTCCACAGGATACTCAATATGTATTAGTTGACTGAGGGGATGAAACACATTTGCTGAATGTATGGGCAAATGAATACCTCACGTACTCCATTGCAGTGGGATGGTTTGCTCTTAAAGGCCAGCCATGTCTTAGTTGACATTGTATGCCACCCTCTTCCCAGAATTAGAGGACTGTGCACTGAGTGCACACTTGCTGGGTGCCCATGTGGATGAGTCCTACCTTTCACCAAGGCTTCCTTTTTCAGAGCTGAAACAATTGAACGAAACCGGGGGTGTGTTTTATCTCCCAGGGAGAGAGCATAGGCCACAATGGCCAGGGTGAAGATGTTCTGGGACATGAGGGTATTTCCCAACAGGAAGCTGTCAGCTCTTGTTAGAGCTGTGCTGATTTTCTGGAAATAAGACCAGAGAAAACGTATTACTTTGCCAAGCGTCAGTCTATAGACTGATGGTACCACCCCTTAGCCAGGAGCAGAAAGATGAGGGATAGAGCCAAGACCCAGAATGGAAGGGGATGGTGTCTCAGACTAACAATCCTTGGAGAGAAGGGGCAGAGTGTACTTTCTGGAGAAAAAAAAAGTGGATGTCCATAATTAAGTGAAGTATTTGCCTAGGAATTCCCACTTTCCCTTTGGAGTAGTTTTTTTTTAAATTTTGTCCCTGAGTTTCTTCTGATTTGCATCATCCAGCATAACCCCCCAGAAAAAGCACAAAAGATAAACATGACAACTTTCATCTTCCGTCTCACACATTCAAAAGGAACTGTAAAAGCACACACAAGCAGCAGAAAAAGAGTAAAACTGACAAAGTACTTTCTTTCTTTCTTTTTTTGAGCCAAAGAGTTAAATGTTTATTTTTCAAAGGAAATAGTTAAAGGATTGTGAAAGTTTTTATTATAAGTAAATGTTGTTTATGGAGAAATACTATATTTACTCTAATCCAAGCATTATATGATGCATACATGCATGTTCCTATCAGCTCAACCTGCACGGTTGGCTCCCGCCTGTAATTCTAGCTTCATAGAAGGCTGAGATCTAAGGAATGCAGTTTGAAGCCAGTACAGGCAGAAAAGTCCTCATGAGACTCTTATGTCCAATTAACCACTCAAAAACCTGAAGAGGCACTGTGGCTCAAGTGATAGAGCTCTGGCCTTGAGTACAAAGAGGCTCAGGGACAGTGCCTGAGTTCAAGCCTCACAACTGACAAAACAATAAATAAAGTAAAATGATAATAATAATAATGAAAGAAGTCTTGCTGGGAAGGGAGATGTGCTTTCTCCTTTCTCCTAAAAATTCCTGGTAACAAAGTCCTTATCACTCCAGGCTGAGAGTACTAGCAGAGTAGCTGTGGTTGCTCTTTCTCTCCCAGCTCCACCTGTGCCTCTCACTCATGTAAACTTCAGTGCCAACTGATCAGTTAGGTTCCTGGGAACTGTCCTCCTTTGATTCTTTCTATCTTGAGAGTAAGTACAAACATCTGTGAAACAAACTAAAAAGTAGTTTGGTTCTGCAGTTTATGTTCTGCAAATCCCTTTGGGTTTGCCCATCTCAGGTTCAAAGGATGTGTGTAACTCACTTCTGCTTTGCAGGCAGGAGTATTTAACCTCAGCCCAGGGACCTAGCTTGGGTCACCTCTGATCATCTCTGGAAGCTCCTATGGTGTTTCCCTGAGTTAGAGCCTCTCTCTGTGTCTTCAGTACTCAAATGACAGTGATGTCTCACAAAGATAGGTCAAGGAAGCTGGGGATGCTGGGTCATTTTTCCCAAGATAGTTCCAGTTATTGTCCCAGCTCTACAGTTTAGTAACAAATTCACCTTACCTTCCAGGGGTCAGCTTCCTTAGCTTTCCATGAGGAGGTGAGACAAAGTGACTCAAATATCTGTCACAGTTTGGTAACCCTTTGAGTTAGTCATTTTCAAGGAATGTGAGAAGTAGAAAAAGAAGTATTTGAAAATACGTGTCATCAGATGGGTATAGCCCCGTCAGAAGAAGACACAGCAAGAGATCAGCTAGGGAAAAAAAGAGAACTCATACTTACCGTCAGGGGACAAATGTCAAAGGACTTTCTAATTCCAATCACAGAAAAGGCTGTCATATACAAGGTGTTTTCTTGAGCTTCAACAGGCAAGGTACCCTATAATAATATTTAAAAAGGAGGACAAAGTGGAGTTTTTGGAGAAATTATCTGTTTTTAATCTCTGTTTTGAGCCTTCTCCCACTCTTCCCCTTTGTGGAGTCTAGCTGGATGGCTTACATCTTCTTCCTAAGCACTCGGATTTTCCCACAGCCCTTTTCACTTACCCTGCCCAACCCCCCAATCCCCACTTCATACTTCACTACATTTAAACTCTCCTTTCTCTCCAAGGTCCTGTTCAAATGCTAACTTGTCTGCAGAGTACTGCAACATGAGCTCTGTTCTTAGAGTAATGATAACCCAGTATAATGCTTATAAGACTTTTCAGTGAAGTTGGTTTACCTCTCCAGCTTTATTGGCCCCTGTTCTTTGAATAGAACACCCTCTCTCTCTTTCTGGAATTCAAATTGGTAGGCTCACCGGGCATATAAAAGATGTTCAACATCACTAATCATCAGGGAATGCAAATTAAAAGCACAGTGAGATATCATCTGTGAGGAAAGCCATGATCCAAAAGGGGAAGTGCTGGCAAGGATGAGAGGAAAGGGAACCATTGTACACTGCTAGTTGGAATGTAAATTAGTGCAGCTACTTTAGAAACCAATATAGACCAGGTTACAGGCTTGCACCTGTAATCCTCTGTACTTGAATGGCTGAGAATGGGAGAATTGTGGTTTGAGTCCAGCCTAGGCAGAAAAGTTCATGAGATAGATCCCTTCTCAAACCTATATCTGAGCATGATGGTGTGTGCCTTTCACCCTAAACTACGAAGGAGGCTGAGACTGGGAGGACTGCACTAGCATAGGCAGAACAATCTTCACAATTCCTCCTCAAGGCAGGGAAGTTGGATGTGCCGGTCCTGTCCTCTCAGCAATGAGGGAAACAGATTGTGATCCGGGAGTACCCCTGAGCAAGAAGCCATACTCTATCCTAAAAACAACCAACAAAAATAGGACTAGAGGTATGGCTCAGTGGTAGAGTACCTGCCTAGCAGTGTGAGGCAACTCTTTTTTTTTTTTTTGCTTTTCCAATCTAGATTGGATTCTCTATTTTCAATAAAACTGTATTTCCCTTTCCTTTATATGTTACCAGACATTTAAAATTAATTACTGCCTGACTTGTCAGCTAGATCTAAAGCTCTTTATCCCCAGTAACTATACTGTTCACTGTTGGGTCTCTGCCACCTAGCCCTTACTACATATTTGTTAGATATTTATTCACACAGATTATTAGAGTTACTGGTATTAATACTTGAATTTCCATATCCATCCCTTTCTCTACCAGTGGCCTAGGTCCTTTGTGACAGAGATCTAATCTGGAACATATTCTTCCTGACTCTCCTTTCCCACTACTCCTTTGCATGTAGTAGGTGCTCAGCCAATGGTTGTTGAGGGAATGTTGAAGGATGGATAGCTGGTTATCTGAGGGGAAAATGTTTTGCTCTTCAAATGGCATCTATATGATCAGTTTCTCCTACTTCTTCTGGGAACTGTAGTCTGCTGGTGGTGTAACAAAGGACCATCATGAGACCCATTGTCAGCCATGGAGGCCATTCTTGTCTGATAAGAGAGGCATTGGATTTGGGCATGTAGAAAATATTTCTGCTGGATCATCAATAAAAACATTTTAAGAATAGAAGACAGTCCAGAGTATAGTGATACTGTAATTATAATCCAAATTTGGAAGCAGGTTCTCATCTCAGAAAGTAGTTGGTGGCACTTTTTTCATTAATTGTTTCTAACCTCTCTTAGTAATAGGATGCAAATAGGGTTGGATCGTTTATACCATATAACCTTAACTCATAAGCAGGCTCTGAACTTTAGATACAGCTCCAATACCAGAAGTAAGGAATCAAATAGGTACATTTTACTTATTCTGAAATCGCTGGAATTAACTCGCAAGAGCTACAGATGCTTGGTGTTTCAAATAAGTGATAAGAATAAGATATTATTTATTTGACTAATGGGAACCATCTGAAGGTCTTTCCATGCTAGAACACAAGGAAATCCCAGTGTATTATTGTCCTATTTACAAAGTAAGTTTCTTTCTGGGTTACATATTTTAATTTGTCGCTGGGAAGGTGGCTCAGTGGTAGAGTGCTTGCCTTGCATGCATGAGGCCCTGGGTTCGATTCCTCAGCACCACATAAACAGAAAAAGCCAGAAGTGGTGCTGTGGTTCAAGTGGTAGTGCGCTAGCCTTGAGCTGAAAAGCTCAGGGACAGTACCCAGGCCCAGAATTCAGGCCCATGACTGACAAAACAAAAAACAAACAACCATATTTTAATTTGTCCTCTCTTCTTTTTTGTCTTCCCATAACAGAATGAGACTGAAACTCAAACTTGTAAAAATTTGATTGTTATTTTGTACATCTGATTTCCTTACCTGCAATTTTACTGGATGATATTGGGATTTTTCCTTGAAAGACCCATTTTCCAATTGGCAATTCTCAATCAGCCACAATATAGAATTGCAAATTGAATTTTGATTCTGTTCTATATATTCATGTACTTGTCCAAGTATTCTTAAAGCAAATGCTGTTAACCTTTAAGACAAAATTGAGTGCACCTTTAGAATACCAAGTCCTTGCTGGATTCCACTAACAGCATGTCTATTTCACGCAGTTTATTATTCTTGTGTGATTATTGTTTTTTGTGGGCTTTTTTTGGTCATGAGACTTGAACTCATGGCCTGGGAAGCTGTTCCTGAGCTTTTTTGCTCAAGGCTCATGCTCTACCATTTTGAGCCACAGTACTATTTTTGGTTTTCTGGTGGTTAATTGGAGATAAGTCTTGTGGACTTTTTTGCCCAGGCTGGCTTTGAACTGTGATCTTCAGATCTCAGCCTCCTGAGTAGCTAGGATTACAGGTGTGAACCACCAGAGTCACCTAGTTTATTCTTTAAAAGAAAAAATTTTGATGATGAGACTGGTAGGGAAGGGATAGATGGGAAGAGGGGAGAAGATGGCGATCTCTAATCAAAACCACTGCATACATATATGGACATGATAAATTGACACCCCTCCCCTTGTACATCCATTTTAAGGTAATAATAAAAATATGTGGGGGAAGGGTGAGAAATGCAGTTATTATATTCTATGTACATTATGTAAACATTGGACTATATAACTTAAGGATGGGAGGGGAAATAACAGGAAGAACAATAGATCAAGATGCATTGTCATAACCTGACTTATAAAATTGTAACCTTTTTTATTTATTTATTTTTTGTTGGTTGTGGAGCTTGAACTCTGGGCTTGGGTGCTGTCACTGTGCTCTTCAGCTCAGGGCAAGCACTCTACTGCTTGAGCTACAGCACCACTTCCGGTTTTCTAGTGGTTTCTTGGAGATAAGACTCTCACAGACTTTCCTGGCCGGGCTGCTTCAACCATGAGCCTCAGATCTCAGCCTCCTGAGTAGCTGAGATTACAGGCGGGAGCCACCTGTGCCCGGCTCAAATTGTAACTTTTTAAAACAGCTGCTTAATAATAACTGTTTAAAAAGAAAAATTGAAAGCATATGATTTGATAGCATGTGTCCATTTTATGAAATGACAAAGGAAAATATATGGGAAAAAACTCTCCAAATCATTCAGTCAATGAATGGGGAGGAGCATTAAAAACCAAAAGAAATATTAGTGCTGGATCTGAAGTGGAAGTCCGCCTGGTGTGTTTGAGAAACAGGAAGGCCATGGAGCTACAGTTGAATATAGGAGACCAAGGAGAGAGGTAAGGAAGAGCCAGATCTTAAAGACCTCTTGAAGCCATCATAAAAATATTGTGTTTTTTAAAATTAAAATTATCTTTAAGTAGTTGTACAAAGGCGGTGCCATCTAACAAAGCAGTTTATGAGCACAATGCATCTTGGTTAGTGTCACCCCCTTCAACATCCTCACCCCGCCTTTGGCCCTCCCCTTTCCTTACTTTTCTTAATTTTGTGTTATATGCAATGAATTATTGATGCATTGTCTCCCTCTTCCCCCCTACATTTCTTCACTCCTCTTCCCTTAGCCTCACTGCCTCTTTCATGTTCCCATTCCCAACTGCTGATTTTGTGGGGCTTTGACCTAGTCTTTCAAAAAGATTATACTATTTGAGCTCTCCATAGAGTCTATTATACTTCAATTAATTCATTTTTAACCATTTGCATACCACCCATCCTGTTTACTTACTGATTTATAGGTACATTCTATCTACCACAAATGAAGGAAGCCATGTAAGCTTTGTTTCTCTGGGTCTGGCTTACTTCATTTAATATAATTTTTCCCAAGTCTTTCCATTTCCTTATGAACAATACAATATCATTTTTGTGTGTTTATTTTAACCCCAGATATGAGAAGCTCCTGAACATTTTAGAGTGACATTACCTAACATATATTAACTGGTCACTCCAGTGTCATGTTGAGTAAGTATTGATCCAAGAGGATCTTTAATATACAAATACGTGAATTCAAATAGAGTTCTTGTTGGGTTTTTAAGAGATCATTACCGAATTATTATGATCATTCTGAAACTTGATTTTTGCCCTCCTTCAATGTTCAGTTGTTGTTGTTGTTTTTTAAGCTGTCCCAGTAGATCTAGTTCATTCCTTTTCACCCTCATGCAGTGTTGCATTTAGTCAGAAGACTAAAAGGAGTGAGTACAATATTCCAGACAGGAAGTTGGTTTAGACCAGAATGGTATAAATGTCATTGCTGACAAGTAGTCAAATCCAGGATGTGTTTGAAGATACAGCCAAGCTCAGATGTGGCTGAAGAAGAAAGACAGGACTGAAGAAGGACTAGGATTTCAGTATGAACATCTGGAGGAATGGAATTTCCATACTGTCTTTTATTCTTAATGAGTAAATCAAACTCTGTATGAAAAATACAAGGCAAAATCTCCTACTTACCAAGTGCTAGCATCCCCACCCTTCCACATGCTGTAAGAATGGTCAGCATTTCTGTAGGACATGATGCTCACCAACCCTAAGATACACCAGAAAAAAAAAAAAGATAGTGTTTCATTTGACTTCGGTTTCTGTTCAGCTTGTCATATCCCCTCCCCCCCATCCCTGGGGAACAGTAAACTTCCTGTCATGTCCAGCAGTAAGTCATCGTGTAACAAACACTGAACTTCTCAAAATAAAGGACATGAAGTTCTTGAACTGAGAATCAGTTTCATCAATCAGAATGTTCTGATCTGATTCAAAGTGCTCTGAGGGTTTCCATTGCAGGCATCTTGCCTTTCACCCAGGCATTTTGGTAACATTCAGCCTAAATGCCACAAAAACAGTATTCAGGTATACAACAGAGACCATCTCATGTTTTTTTGTGTGGGGGGACTGAGATGCTTTTTACAATTAAACTTGTACATAGCTTGTAACACCTTGAAAATGAACTCAGTCAGAAATATTTGTTTAAAAAATCAGATGATATGAAAAAAATCAGATAATTTATATTATTATTATTAGTGGTGGTGGTATTTGTTGTTGTTGTTTTACCTTCTTTCATTTTTTTCTTCAGGATCTGTTTTTTAGTCACTGAGTTAGGATGAAAAATGTTCCAGTGGTTTCCTGCTTCCAGGTAGTGAAACACATAGAACGTTGGGACGATGCTCATTAGCTCTGCCTCAGCACTGCCCCGGGGAAGGTGGGTTAGGATATCGATGCCATCTTTACTCAAAACTGTAGACATAACTTCCCCTATAAGGAGCCCTGAGAAAGAGAAATCAGAGCAGACACAACCACTTCCTATCGACTTCAAACACGATGAAGAGGGAAGAGCAACTGGTTTCACCCCATTTTATCTCAGCAGTTTACCTGCTTCTTAGAAATGGAGTGAAGAAAAGGGGATCTGGTTAGAAGTAGGAATTTAAAAGTAACAAAGAAAAAGACTTTTAAAATATCATGATGGGGGGGGGGAAATGGGAGAAAATGAGGGAGGTAGTGACATTGTTCAAAAAGAAATGTACTCATTATCTGACTTACGTAACTGTAACTCAGCTGTACCTCATCTATACAATAAAAAAATTTAACATCATGATAATATGGTAGACAGATTAGCACATAAAGAATATGGCAAATGAGCTGCTATTGAACCTGATGGGTTAGGACATTATGAATCATATCAGACAATCCTTTGGGAATCTTGGGCAAGCCACTGGAGGTGAGAGAATTTCTGGGATGGTTTTTTTGTTTGTTTGTTTGTTTGTTTTGGGTCCATTCACGGGGCCCGAACTCTGGGCCTGGGCACTGTCCCTCAGCTCTTCAGCTCAAGGCTAGCGCTCTACCACTTTGAGCTACAGCCCCACTTCCGGCTTTTTTCTTTTTGCTTATGTGGTGCTGAGGAATCGAACCCAGGGCCTCATGCATGCAAGGCAAGCGCTCTACCACTGAGCCACCTTCCCAGCCCTCTGGTATGGTTTTGACCATGTGTATCCCTTCCAAAATCCATATGCTGAAACCTAGTCATCAAGCTAATGATAGCTTGTGGTGATTATTAAGGTTTTAGCCTCACGAATGCAATAACAAATGTCATAAAAGAGGTAGGAGGGAGCTGTTGACTCTTTTTGACATTTTGCCTTTTGTTGTGTTGAGGATGCAGCAAGAAAACACTTGGGAAGCAGGGAGAAATCCTTGCCAGACGTTTGGAGCCTTTGGATTTCCCAACCTCTAATACCATGAGAAATATATTTTTGATCTTTATAACTGATCCGCCCTCAGGTATTTTATCACAGGAGCATAAGTGGACTGACAGCTCAACAGGGCAGTGTTGTCTCAGAGATGTCTGTAGGTCATAAAGCCTTCTGTGGAATTGGACTGGCCGTGAGTCCCTTAGAAAGTTCTTTATGTCTTGAAGTAATTGTGCCTCATTTTAGAGGAGTCTTTGGGGCCGTTGGCAACTCCACTCTCCATTATGGGAGAACTGATCTTTATTTAGGTGGGGTCCACGAAAGAAGATAATTGGAAAAGTGATCACGTGTTTTGAAGCTAGGGCACAGAGAGAATGTACTCTCAAGGGCAGAGTTTACATATGCAAGGAAATAGAAAAATAGAAACACAACACTCTTGAGAAGATTTGGCTTTAGTCTGAAGGACAAAGTGAAATAAGAAAGAAAAACAGGATCTGTTGCTTTACCTTTTACACTCAAAATCCTTTTGACATTTGTTTTGGGGACCATATCTACTGGGATCTTGTATGGGAACTCCTTTCTTCTGCTAATGACACCTGTAATTTTTTAAAAAATCATGTTTATACAGATTTCTTAGGGGAAAATGACTACATATCATTATGTATCGTATATTGTACATGACACCCAAAATTTTTAAAGACGTTGGTATAATAAAACTACTAAGATTTTAAAAGGAAGAAAAACCATCAAGTACATTTATCAAGCCCTTGGCATGTATGAGCTCTTTAAAATAACAGATTAAATTTAGCGGTAAGCTCCCTGTAGTAAATAGGTTATATCAATTTTATCCATCAGGAAGAGGTAATATGCCATTTTTCCAAACAGAGAAAATTGTTCCTGGAATCAAAATCTAAAAATAACTAACATGTAATTTCTTAGACAAGGTAATTTGCACACCAGCTCCATTGGGAAGCATGAACTGAAATTCTTTCCACTTTCTGCTCCTAGTCTTAGACACACTTTTTCTATTATGCACACAATAGCCAAGTTTTAGAATACTGGATACTGGGTCAGATAATTTTTCATTATAATCAGTCACTGGTGTATATCATAAAAATGATACTTGGCATTAATAGCGTACCATTTGTTCTAGTAAACGTGTGTGTGTGTGTGTGTGTGTGTGTTTATGTATGTAGGTACTGGGCTTGAACTCAGAGCCTTGCACTCTTACTTGGCATTTTTTTTTTCAGGGCTACAGCTCTATTACTTGAGCCACATCTCCATTTCTGGCTTTTTGCTGGTTAATTGGACATAAGAGTCTCTGGGATTTTTCTGCATGGGCTGGCTTTGAACTAGGAAAGACAGAGAGACACAGAGACATGGAGAGAATCTTTGCAAAGTTCTAACTTTGTCTAGAACTGTACTATAGCTGAGCAAAAGCAGGGAGATAGGGAAGCAATAGGCATGAGGAGAATAGGTTCTTTTTTTGGGGGGGGGGTCCAGTCGTGGGCCTGAACTCTGGGCCTGGGCGCTGTCCCTCAGCTCTTCAGCTCAAGGCTAGCGCTCTACCACTTGAGCCACAATGCCACTTCCTGTTTTTTTTTTCTGCTTATGTGGTGCTGGGGAATCAAATCCAGGGCCTCATGCATGCAAGACAAGTGCTCTACCACTGAGCCACCTTCCCAGCCCGAGGAGAATAGGTTTGCAAAGTGACTGATCAACCTTGTTGTATTTTCAAATGATGCAAGTTAAATAATTATGTAATAATACCTTTTTCTTAGATGTTCTTTGGATTGATCATTCTAAAATAAAATACTACAAATCACTGCGATGTATAGAAAAAATCACTAATATATCAGGAAGGCAATCAATTGTTACTATTTCAAAGTCCTGAATTTAGAATGAATATCTTTAAATGGAGTAATTATCTTTGTTTGGTGTCAACCATCCAGATAATGGCACTGTGAGTGCTACTGAGAAAGGTAATGAGGTAGGGAATAGACAATTTTTAATCTACAATTGAACATCTTGAAAAATAGATTACATATATGTTTTAGTCTTACATCATGTTTTAATTTCAAGAGCAAAACCCACGACATATTAATAAAATTATTTTCCTACCATAAATTCCCTTTGGATCCAGAGTAACACCAGCATAACTTTCTTTTTTGATTCCTTCTGGCTAAAGACAAAAAGTACTTAGTTAAGAATATAATTATATCTCTATGACCTAGCTTCCTTGGATTGATTTTTCTCAATGAAAAAAAATCCCTTTGTTTTTGAAAAGATAAATGATTACAAATGCTTCCATGCATGCATATCTATAGCAATAAGATTTTTCTATGTGACTACTGATCAGAGAAGGCAGTAAAAGTAATAGTCAGGTTATTCCTCCAAGGACTCTGTATATATTAGCTTATTTAACCTCTAAATATTCCATGAGTAGAAACTATCATTACTTCCATTTGACAGTTACAGATGTGCACACATGTAGAGGTCAGGTAACACATCTAGTGTCACATCCATAGGCAGCACGAAGCCAGGTTTTAAAGCCAACCAGCTTGTTCCAGTCTCTCTAGGACCTATGGCTCAGGAATGTGCCTTGCACCAAATAAATCAATACATGCTGTTCTTGGTGTTGCATTGTTTTGTTTTTATAGAATCTTGCCCAGGCTGGCCTCAAACTTATAACCCTTCTGCCTCTTAGCCTCCTGAATAACTGGGATTACAGGCATTACAGGCTGTATTTAATTCAATACATGTTTAGCTGCAGTGATTTCCAAAGAGAACTCAGATAATGAATGCTTAGGAAGATCCAATCTGTCATCAACCAGTCATGTGGCCTTTGTCAAAAACATCTTTTTAAAGTATTATTTTATCTATCTATCTATCTATCTATCTATCTATCTATCTATCTATCTATCTATCTATCTATCTATCTATCTATCTATCTATCTATTTTGTTGGTTGTGCAGCCTGAACTCTGGGCCTGGGTGCTGTCCCTCAGCTCTTCAGCTCAAGACTAGCGTCCTACCACTTGAGCCACAGCGCCATTCTGGCTTTTTTTCTGCTTATGTAGTGCCTCATGCATGTGAGGCAAGCACTCTACCACTGAGCCAACTTCCCAGCCCTAAAGTCAGTATTATTTTAAATGGACAAAGCATAATTGTATCAGAATGAGCAGGTATATACCTGTAATCTCAGCACTTAAACAGTTGAAGCAGGAGGATCAGGAGTTTAGGAGTAGCATGGTATACATAGAACATCCTTGTCTCAAAAACAAAAACAAAAAAAGAAGATCTTCTTCTTGATAACATGAAAATACTCTAAAGACACGGACCCAATGATATTGAATGAATTATCATTGTCTTCTCTTTTTCATTTTTGCCTGTTTACTCATATATAAAATGGAAGGTTTTCTAGGGTGTAAATTGTTTAAATGTAAGCATTGTAACTTGTGCATTGCTCTGACTCAGTCATTGGCCTAGAATTTGGCCATGTATTTCAAGATACATTGTCTGAATTTGCCTGGGGTGGGTGGAGAGATGGTCCTATTTTCAAATTTTGTGAAAATCTCAGGGTGTGGAGATTATCGGTGAAATTTTTTTCCTTCTGTGGTTTTTTTTTCACTCTTCATATTTTTTATAATAAACAAGTGTTATTTCTCTATTTAAATTTTTTTTATTTGTTTCAGTTTAATGAAATAGTCTCATCACATAGTCCATGCTAGCTTGGAACTCACTATATAACCCAAAAGAATGATAAGACCCCAATTAACCACCAAAAAGCTGGAAACAAAGGTGTGACTAAAGAAGTAGAGCACCAGCCTTGTGTGAAAAAGCTAAGAGAGTGCTCAAGTCCTTGAGTTCAATCCCTAGTATTGTCCCTGAACTCCCTAGTATTGTTCTCACCCCACTTCCCCAAAAAAGGACACCAAATTTTTCTTACCACCACTCGTAATGTTTTTACTAAAGTTTCTCTTCCAAATGAAGTCTCCAGTGAAAAGTTGAGGTGGTGGAGGCCGATTTCTAGAGGAAGCAGGCTAAAGGTGACCAGATGAGTGGAGGAGCCCTCTACCCTCTGGCGCACACATTTAGAGGGTTTGGTCCCCTGAGGGTCCACATCTGGGCTTCCTGATGTACAGATGCTCTCTGCAGCAGACATCCGGACACAGAACTGAAATGTCCCCAGCGAAAAATCATATCAAAACATGATATCATGGGAATCAGGCAGTTTATGAAAAAAAAGTATTTTAAGAAAGTTTACTCCGAATTATGCCTCCCTGAACACAGACCCTCCCCTGGGACTTTAACAGAGTGTAGTGTAGTAACCCCTTAGGTTCGAAGGCCTGGCAGAAGCCTGCAGCTCCAGCAGAGAAGGCACCATACGCAGTCCATTTCACATCTTCTAAGTTCAGCTGTGGACAGCACCTCTCCAAACGCCTGTGACTGTCAAGCTTAGTAATGGACACAGGAACTTGAATTTCATGTAATTTTCATGTGTCATAAAATCTTCCTGGGCTTTTTGATCCCTTCTCAACCACTTAAAAATGTAAAAATTATCCTTAGCTTTTAAGACACACCCACAACATACCCACCCACACCCACCCACACCCCCCTACACACACACACACACACACACACACACACACACACACACACACACATACGACATGACAGTCACATTTGGCCTAGGGGCCCAAAACTGCTGACTTGGATCCTGTACATAAAGCACAAGATTTAAAAGCACAAGTTGTAAAAGATTTCATATTGTAGAGAAGTCAGTTTCTCTAATATTCATTTACAATTTGAGAATGATACCAATCAAAGACCTAATCCTATTGTGTATGTATATATGTACACATATGTATGTTGGTACTGGGGCTTGAACTCAGATCCTGAGTGCTTCTCTTAGCTTTTTTTACTCAAGGCTGGAGATCTACCATTTGATCTATACCTCCACTTTCAGCTTTGGGGTGGTTCATTGGCAATAAGTAAGTCTTTTCTGCCTGGGCTGGCTTTAAACCTCAATCATCAGATATCAGCCTCATGAGTGGCTAGGATTACAGAGCAAATGTACAGGAATAACAACAGCAACAACAGCAGAGGGTAAATGGGGAGAAGGAATGTGACTGGGTCCATGGATGGGCTACTTTAATGGTAACACAGAGCTGTAGCTGTGGGAATAAGAAGGGGACTGGGTTAGAAGGACAGGAAGGAGAGTCTGGTTGGTTGGTAAGAACTGTGAAATCAAGGTTTCAGAGAGGATGGCAAGACTCATTAAGTGAAGATAATATAAGCAGCTAAAATGGAAGAATGGCTTGTTATCACAGAGAGGGGCAGGAACTCAAATGCAGTCAGTGTGAATTTAGCCTCTCTGAACCTCCCATAATTCTTCACATTGCAGGTCACGTGAACACGTGTCCTAACTCTTCCTTTCTTCCTGCTGTGTCAGACTGCATTGCCTGTACTACATTCATCATGACCATTTGTTTTTTACTGCTGAACTGAATTGAATTTTTATTGTTTTGCATGTGATAGTAACCCCACTGACACCCTTAGAAAGCCAGAGAATGTCTCCCCTTTTCCCTCATTTGTTTAAACATAGCATGAATGCCTGCTTACCACCATCCCTGAAGTCCTGTAGTTATAAACAGTTCCTCTCAATTGAATCTGTTCCCCTCGTACAACTGAATAGGGTATATTCATTTCTAGGAAGACATCTTTGAACACCTTGGCCTTGAGGGTGTCAGCTACACAGATACCTTAGTCCAAAGGAAAAGCAAGTTAGGAACATTTTAGGGAATTTCTATTGTGCTGTTTTGGTATGGAAGTATGTCACACTGGCTTTTAAGATAAAAGAAAATCAGATCACATTTCCCTCTGGACTGTCATCCCATCCTTTGAATTTTCTGCCTATTGATTTAAAAATAGTTATTGGTATTAGCAGAGTTTGTTTGTCCCACAACTATTTAATTCTATTTGAGGCATGAAATACTTATTAGCAAACGTACAAAATAAATAGTCACAATTGGTTCTATTTCATGAGCATAAAGTTTTGATCATGGAAAATAAGATTCCATGAAAAAAAAACAGAATAACAAATACTATTGCCACAAAGGAAAATAAGCCCAAGAGGGATATATTTGTTTTTAAATCTGCTTAGGCCCTCAGTCACTGAGAAAGTAGAAAAAAATAGAGAGTTGGGAGTTCTTTTCTACAGCTAGATAGTTAAGAGAAAAAGGAGAAATCGATAGGTTCAAAGGTATGAGTATAGCTATGTCTTCTGCTAATACATAAATACTAAACAATAATTTATCACTTATTATCTAGGGTAAATTAAATGCACATGAACAAAGAATTACATCTTACTAATGAAATCACTCCTTAAATAAAGAAATGTAACATGCTTCCTTACCACTGTCTGAAATGCCAACACCTTGAATTTCCCAAGTAGTGAGAGAATCAGGCAGCACAAATTGCAACTGGTTTCTGGAATTTAAAATGTTGAGATGATTCAACTACCTTGAAACATTAACCCAACTTGACAGAATTTTTTGCTTTATATTATTTTAGAAGAAAAGAAAATGACAATATACAGTCCTATCAGATAGCAAGGGAACATTCATTAAGAAAAATACATTAAACTCTTACTTTTAAATATTACACATATAAGGGGAGCATTCAAGTGTACAGGATACCTTTGTAACTTTGCAAAGTCAAAACATATAAAACAAAAAGTGTGTTTAGGGGCTGGGAAGGTGGCTCAGTGGTAGAGCGCTTGCCTTGCATGCATGAGGCCCTGGGTTCGATTCCTCAGCACCACATAAGCAAAAAGAAAAAAGCCGGAAGTGGCGCTGTGGCTCAAGTGGTAGAGGGCTACCCTTGAGCTGAAGAGCTGAGGGACAGTGCCCAGGCCCAGAGTTCAGGCCCCACGACTGGACCCCCCAAAAAAACAAAACAAAACAAAAAACAAAAAGTGTGTTTATTGTGATTATGTTCTAAACAGGAAAGAAAAACTAATAATTACTTTTGTAATACTGAGGATTAAACCCAGGGCCTTACACTTTATAAACAAGCACTCTACTATTTGCGCTATGCCCTTAGTCCTGTTTTTGCTTTGCTTTGGAGATACCATCTTGTGCTAACTTTCCTTGGGCCACCTCAAACTTATGATCTGCACACCTCCACCTCCTAAATTGCTGAGCTTGTAGGCACCCACCATCATACTGAACTAATGTAATGCATCCTAATACTGTTCATAAAAATTTGATACAACTAAAGATGTCTAATTATGACTAAGCTTCTATATTTCTTTTCCTCTATGGCCACCAACTTTGTATCACATACAGACTTCAATTCCTGAACAGGCTAGTGGGAGACAGGCAAATAAAGTGTACATTACTCCAGTAAGTGTATCAACAAGGAATCAAAAGACCTCAGAGGTTGGGCACCAGTGATTCACACCTGTAATCCTAGCTACCCAGGAGGCTGAGATCTGAGAATCTCAGTGCAAAGCCAACCAGAGTCCGTGAGATTCTTATCTTCCAATTGACCACCAAGAAAGCTGAAGTAGAGCTGTGACTCAAGTGTACCCAGGCTCTGAATTCAAGCCCTAGGACAGGTGAGGGGGGAGGGCAGAGAGAGGGACAGAGACAGAGACATAGAGAGACAGAGATACAGAGACAGACTGAGCCACAGACAGAGACAGAGAGAGACACAGAGTGTGAGAGAGTGAGAGATGGGGGGAGGGAAGGGGGAACAGTTCAACCCAGTATGCATGCATTTGATACATTTATTTTCATGCCTCTGCGAGCAATATCATAGCCCAATAAACTAACAGTATGATGAATTTGGTTTTTTACTTCAAGGCATTTTAATGAGAAAAGCAAACAAATATTGCTATTATCATTCTATGAGATTCTTATAATATAGTTAATTGGGAGGGGTAATTAGTTCAATCACTGGTATTGACAGTACTGAAAAATTTTACCAAAAGTGCTAGAGAATGAACAATGTCAAACAAAAATGCAATTAGCCAGGCATTGGTGGCTCACACCTGTAATCCTAGCTACACAGGAGGTTGAGATCTGAGGATCCTGGTTCAAGCCAGGTGGTGGGGGAGGGAGGAGGCAACGTCCCTGGAGACTTTTATTTCCAATTAACCACTCAAAAACCAGAAGTGCATCTGTGGCTCAAAATGGTAGAGCACTAGTCTTGAGCAAAAATGCTCAGGGACAGTGCCTAGGCCCCAAGTTCAAGCCATACATCTGCAAAAAAAAAAAAAAAAAAAAGCAAGCATCTGGCTGTATGCAGTAAAAGGAAGTGAAATGATTTTATCTTTATCTTTTATCTTTACCAACAATTCATGTTACCCTGATACCAATAACCAGAGAAAAGGCTATTAAAAATATGAAGCAAAACAGAACAAAATTTAACTAAATAGTAGGATCATCTTAACTATGAAGAAATGAGTAGTGTCCAGACTTTTGGCCATGATATTTACATTTTCCATATTTTCTTTCCAAAAGAGCATCAAAGAAACATGATACCTCTGGGGAACACGATGAACTTCCCATAACCAGCTTTCTGGAAAATAGCTCCGAATTTCTGGCTTCGTTACTGGTAACAGGGTCTGTATGTCTGAGAAAAAAATTATGTGCAATTGTGGAAAAAGAGAAATCTGCTTATAGATAAATTTTAAAATGAGTGTTCATTTATAACTAAAGTACTTTCTAAAAGGCCACTAAAGCATTGTTAAGTGGTTTCAAAATAGAACTACGAAGGCCTTATGATTTCTCTCTATAATATAATAGCACTGAAAAAAAGACATGAAAAACCTATAATGATTTTCCTTTTTTTTTTTTTTTTTTAAGTTAGCCTGTAATACTAGCTACTCAGGAAGTTGAGCTCTGAGGATTGTGGTTCAAAGCTAGCTCAAGCAGGAAAGTCCATGAGAATCTTATTTCCAATGAACCATAGAAAACTCAAAGTGATGCTGTGGCTCAAAGTGGTAGAGCACTAGCCTTCAGCAAACAGAACTCAGGAACAGCGACCAGGTCCCATGTTCAAGCCCTATGACTGACACACACACACACACACACACACACACACATACACACACACACACACACACACAAAAAAAAACTATTTTTATTATCTCAAGTAGTTGTACAAAGGAGTTGCCACTCAACAAAGCAGTTTATGAATACAGTGCATCTTGATCAATGTCACTCCTTTCAACATTCTCACCCACCCTCACTTTTCTTTTCTCCTCCCCTCCCCCTCCCCTTCCCCCTCCTCTTCCTTCCCTTCCTCCTCCTCCTTCCTCCTCTTCCTTCCTTTTCCTCCTCCTTTACCTCCTCCATCTTCCTCTTCTTCTTCCCCTTCTCCTCTCCCTTTCCCTCCTCCCCTTCCCCTTCCTCTCCTCCTCTTTCCTGTTCCTCCTCCTCCCTTCCCCTCTTCCTCTTCCTCTCCTCCCCTTCTCTTCCCCCTCCCTTTCTCCTTCCTGTTTCTCCTCCTCCCCTCCCCCTTCTCCTCCTATTTCCTGTTTCTCCTCCCCTCCCCTTCCCCTTCTCCCCCTCCTCCTCTCCTTCCCCCTCCCCCTCCCCCTCCCCTTCCCCCTCCTCCTCCTCCTCCTCCTCCTCCTTCTTTTGCTGGTCCTGGGGCTTGAACCCTGAGCCTGGCCTCTGTCCATGAATTTCTTTTGCTGAAGACTAGTGTTCTATCATTTGAATCATACTGACTTTGTTTTTATTTTTGTTTTTCCTAAGTCATTTATTGGAGATCAGACTCTCACAGACTTTCCCGCCAGGGATGGCTTCAAACCACCATCCTCAGATCTCAGCCTCCTCAACAGTTAGGGTTACAGGCCGCAGGCCCACCGCAAACCTCACTTTTTCTTTTTTCCCTAATTTGGTAGGTTAGGTATTGAATGTGTGTTGGCGACTTCACCAAGCAGCTTGTGAGTACAATGCACCTTGATCCCGTGTGTGTGTGTGTGTGTGTGTGTGTGTGTGTGTGTGTGTGTGTGTGAGACACAGGCAGGTGTATGAAAGGGGTTTCAATGCAGCCTGCCAGTGTGTGAGGACATTTCCCCCCAGCCCCTCCCGGCCCATCCATTTACCTGCGTCCATTTCTCTCTCTCCAGCGCTCTCTCTCACACATGCACACGCACACCCCCCCACGTGCGTGCACGCTCTCTCTCACACATGCACACGCACACACACCCCCACGTGCGTGCACGCACGCACGCACAATGATCGCACGTGCCGAGCAGCCCCGCCCCCTGGAAGCACCCGGCTTACGCAGTCGGCCCAGCTGCAAGCCCTTGTGGGAGCTCCCAGCGCGGATCTGGTTGGCGATGGTGCAGCACTCGTTGAATGCCCGGATGCAGTGCGGCCCCACCGTCACGCGCGCCACGCGCTGCGCGCAGGTCTCGTAGTCGTTGCGACGGGCGCCATCGTAACAACACTTCCGCGGCACTGGATGCCTGTATTTGGCAGCTGAAACGATGGCAGTTACAAGAACCCCGGATCAGGCCTGAGCGTAACATCTCAGGTCCAAAAGGAGTCTCAGCACAGGGCTGGGAGGTGTGGCTCACGTGGTAGAGCACCTGGTCCTGAGTTCAAATTCCCCCTTACTGCCAAGGGGAGGGGAGTATCTCCCACTTCCAAATGATTCCTTTTCTGAACAACAGCCGTAGCTAGTCGACAAGACACTGCCCTCTCTTTGGAACTACCCCAGGAGGGCAATTTCATGGCCTCACCAGGGCACCTAATTCACACTAAGTGGTTTAAGGATGTCCTCACTTTTGAAACTGATGCTCAGGGTTTAGCAGTGTCTGAGGAACATAGGTTAAATAGCCAAGTGGTTTTCTAATACTACACTGTAATGTCCTTCCCAAAGTAATATATTCTACTTGTTCAAACATGTCTTCTGTGACATGTGGGGTAAACCTTACTGGCAGTATCATGCTTTTTTATATGCTCAGATTTATCTGTGTCTCAGATATAGCTGTGTCTTGATTATCCTTGTGACATGTCATGAAGAACTACAATAATTCATATGTAAACGTAAGAAATTATTACAATGCTATAAGCATGGCTATTAGCTGAACTCAGGCCATTAACTCCCACATCAATATTCTTTCTACTGTAAGATGGACAATGATCATGTTACCATAGAAAGAATTCCCATGTTGGGCTGGGAAGGTGGCTCAGTGGTAGAGCGCTTGCCTTGCATGCATGAGGCCCTGGGTTCAATTCCTCAGCACCACATAAGCAAAAAGAAAAAAGCCGGAAGTGGTGCTGTGGCTCAAGTGGTAGAGCACTAGCCTTGAGCTGAAGAGCTGAGGGACAGCACCCAAGCCCAGAGTTCAGGCCTCACGACTGGACCCCAGAAAAAAGAAAAAAAAAAAAAAAAGAATTCCCATGTCTTGTTTTCCAAAGAATAATCTAAATTCTATTAACTGTTAAGTATATGAAATAGAAGAAATTAATTTCCTTCCTCCCTTCCCCATCTCAAGACCTTCCTCCTTCCCTCCCTCCCTCCTCCCTCCCTTCCTTCCTTCCTTCTTGTTTTGCCTCTCATTTGCTAGAGAGTTGCCCTACCACTTGAGACAAACTTCCAGTCCTCTTTGGTTTATTATTATTTTTATAGGTCTTCACTTGTTTGCCTGTGACTGGCCTTAGAACATAATCCTTCTACACATGGCTCCCTGTGTAGCTGAGATCTTAGGTATATATATCACATCTGGCTTATTGATTGAAATGAGGGTGTTGAAAACTTTTTGCTCAGGCTGGCCTGGTATCTCATTGCTCCTGATCTCTTCACCTGAGTGGCCAAGTTTACAGGCGTGAGTCATTGTTCAGGCTTTATATCTTTAATGTCTATCTTAAGTTAAGGGAAATTGTGTAATGCTTCATTTTCTACAGCTTTTGAAGGCAATGATCATGGTATTTTATAATTGTATGCAACTTAGAGTTATTACCTTGTTCTTCTATTTTCTGTTGCAGTTCTCTTCTTGGCCTGAGAATTTCTTTACAAGTTTCATCTGTTATTTATTTTTTTAAAGGATAGAGAAGAAGAAAAGAGGGGAAAAGGAAATGAAACCTTTAAAAAAATTCCATAAAACTAAATGTTTAAAATATTTTCAAGTCATTCATTCAACAAATCTGTAGACATTGTGTACAATGCCTCTTAGTATGATTTCTTTTTTCAAATGGAACATGCGATCTCATAGCCCATAGCTTGATCATTTTATCTGAGGTTAGCTTTGAACCTTTCACCTTAGTGACCCAGTGATCTTAATTTTAAGCATTTAGAGTGAGCAAGTAGTAAACTACTCTTTTTGGTTGCTATTTAAACTATGTTGTTAACAAGTACAATACAAATACCCCCATCTCAAGCATAATGATGAATAATATTTAAATCGAAGGATGAAGATGATTAAGATGTATTCTCTGCCCTTGAAGAGTTCACAATTGTCCAGAGTGAGCTTAACTAACCTTAAGAATGTACTCTAATTAGGAGAGGGGAAGGGAAAAAACAAAATGCTTAAATAAGGATACAGGTTGACCCATTTTAACAATGAGATGTACAAAACACTATGTTGAAAATGAACACTTTACAACTTCAGTGGGGGGGGGAGAGGTAGCTGTGGAGGTGGGAAGGGATGGTAGGGGGAAAACAAAGGAGGAGGCAACAATGCTCAATAGGAAATGTACTCATTACCTTGCTCATGCAACTGTAACCCCACTGTACAGCATTTTTAGAATAAAAAACATACAAAAAAAGAATGTACTGTAATTGTATTACTTATGAGTAGATCTAGTCCCCGTAAGATATACTCCCTATTAAAGGAAGAAGAAATAATCATCTCTCAATGGTGAAGACACCTCATAGAGCATGTGATTCATTCATTGAGTCAGTCATTTGAACGAATGAGTTACTACTAGTTTGAGACTAACAATCCTCTTGCTTCAGGCTCCAGAGTCACTGGGATTACAGGTGTAAATTGATGCTCCTGAAAATGAGGTAATTATTTTGGTTTGTAATTATTCTAAGTTTGTAAAAGGAAAAGCAGCCCCTAAGAGTTAAGGCCAAAAGCCATAAAATAGCATCGTCCCATCCTTGGGAGCCAACCTTGAGTCTGTATCAATGAAACATAAAGTTAGGAAGGCCAGAGTGAGGACTGATTTGAAAATTCTCAGGAGACCACGGAGGACTCGGGTTCTGCACGAATCTGTGCTTTCTCCAAAAGAAACACATTACCATGGTATTCTGAGGTCAACATAGAGAATATTCTGGAAGAACAACAAGCATGAAGGCTGGAAGGCAAGTGGCTTAAATGCCAATCATAGAAACACAGCATGTTTTACCGTGTTCTTGGGAGCTGTCCGTGTTGGCATTGGTGAGAAAGGTGAGCCCAGCTAAGTAGAATACATCCGCATTGTCACGGCCACCGCCTGCCCCACAGCCTAGGTCACTCTTCTCCAAAGCTTGAAATACCTGTCCAGAAAAGGAACATGTGGATCCTATCCAGGAATTAAAACATTTCTCTGAGGAACCAAAGCACCATGACATGACTATCACGAAATCTGAGAAATATATAGCACACTCGCTCCTCTGTCAAATGCACAGAGGCCAGATTGCTCAACTTCATTTGTTGTTGTTGTTGTTGATTGTGGGGCTGGAACTCTGGGCCTGAGCTCTGTCCCTCAGCTCTTCAGCTCAAGGCTAGCGCTCTACCACTTGAGCCACAGCGCCACTTCCAGTTTTCTGGAAGTTTCATGGAGTTTCCTTCCCAGGGTGGCTTTGAACTGTGATCCTCAGATCTCAGTCCCCTGAGTAGCTAGGATTACGGGTGTGAGCCACCAGTGCCCAGCTTCAACTTCATTTCTTTAGGTTGTCCCTTTGTATTTATATACTCACTTATTCAAAATTCAACCAAGAATCAAATAGCTTTCATTTCAGGAAGAGATTCTTAGAGATCAGGCCATGGTTGGTATTTTGTACACGCAGTACATGCTGTAGTCAATACGATGCTTACAATTTAAATATATAAAGAAATAAATGGGTGAAAGCATGAAGAAAAGAATTAACAAAAAATTTTTCCAATGCTGGTGGCTCATGCCTGTAATCCTAGCTACACAGAAGGCTAAGATTTGAGAATATCAGTTCAAAGCCAGCCTACGCAGCAAAGTCTGTGAGACTCTTACTTATCTACAATTAACTACCAGAAAACCAGAAGTGACATGGTGGCTAAAAGTGGTAGAGTGCTAGCCTTGAGCAAAAAAGCTCAGGGACAGTGCTTAAGCTCTGAGTGCAAGCCCCACAAATGACCAAAAGAAAAAAGTAAAACTAATTTTGAAGTGACTAAAGTTTTTTTTAAAAAAGATCATACACCAAAACAGACATGGAGACCAATAGAACAGAACAGAAGACCCAGAAATTAAACCATACAACTTTAGCCATCTAATTTTTGACAAAGGAGCCAAAAACATACACTGGAGAAATGACAAACTCTACAACAAATGACACTGTGAAAACTGGTGATCTATATGCAAGACACTGAAATTAGACTTCATTTTTCTCCCTGCACAAAAATAAACTCCAAGTGGATTGAAGATCTTAATGTAAGTCCTGATACTGAAAAAACACTCCAGGAAAATGTAGGGAAAACTCTGAAGAGATACACATAGGTCCCAATTTCTTAAATAGGACTTCAATTGCCCAGGAAATTATAGCAAGAATGAACAAATAGAACTGCATCAAGCTTAGAAGTTTCTGCACAGTGAAAGAAATAATCATTAGAACCAAAAGAGCCAACCCATAGAATCTAGGGAACCCCCCACAGAGCCGACCTGTTATTCAACACATAAAGGATTAATATCCATAATATACAAAGAGCCCAAAAAATTAAGAAACAAATTAATACATGAGCAGAGTTCTTAGAAGAAGGAATATAAAAGATTAATAAATACATGAAAAAATGCTCAACATCTTAGCCCTAAAGGAAATGCAAATCAAAACCACACTAAGCTGGGCACTGGTAGCTCATGTCTGTAATCCTAGCTACTCAGGAAGCTGAAATTTTAGTTCAAAGCCATCCAGGGCAAGAAAGTCCTTGAGATTCTTAATTCCAATTAACTACCAGAAAACTGAAAGTGGCACTGTGGCTCAAAGCCTTTAGTGAAGAAGCTCAGGGACAACACGCAGACCCTGAGTTCAAGCCCCATGACAAAACAAAATAAAAAATCCCAAAATACAAAAAAAAAAAAAAAACAACTACACTAAGATTTTATCTTGCCCCAGTCAGAATGACATCCATGAAGAAAAAAAAGAAAGAACAAATCTGGAACCTTTTCAGGGAAAAAATAACTCTCCTTCACTGTTGGTAGGAATGTAAATGAGTACAACCACTATGAAAATCAGCATGAAGGGTCCTCAAAAAACTGAAAATAGACCTATGACTTTTTGATCCCACTATACCATTCTTGGGCCTACATCCAAAATAAAAATATCTGCATAATCCATCTTTAGTGCAGCTCTGTTCACAACAGCCAAACTGTGTGATCAACTGAAGTTTTCAACCACCAATGCAGCCAAAGGATAGATAAACTATGTGTTATATAAATAAATAGATGATAGATAGATAAATAATGGAATATAACATAGCCATAAAGAAAAACAAAATTACATCATTTGCAAAAAAATGGATGGAATTGGTCATATGTTTTAAATTTAGAAAACAAGGATTGACTTGTGCTTTAGGAAGGAATCGTCTTGGGGAAGATTATGAATATACAACTATATATACTTATCAATGAATACATCATAGAGAATCAGGCCAAGTGTTGCCTTAACTCTTCCCCAACAACCAACCTGTCCTTTACGGAGGTACCGCATTGACACTCTCTCTGTTCCAGAGCAAGCATAGAAGCATACTACTTAACTCTTTGCATGGGCCTTTTGGCTCTTTCTTGGACTCTATACACAGCACTGTCCACTGCAGTTAACGCCACCCACGAGTCTGACTCTGTCTCCATTTTAAGATTCACATGTTGGCCTGGAGAATAAGCATCAGCATCTGGAGACAGATGAACCTGAAAGGTCATTTGAAACAAAGGAAGAGGACATTTGTAGGGGACACAGCTGTGTAGAAACAGCTGCTTTGCCTGCCTTTGTCTTGTAGATGACATCTTTGCAGTGATGTATTAGATTCACCTGCAGCTGGTTGCCACACTTTTCTTCGATGTTTAACCAGACTGAATCAGATACCAGTTCTGCTTTCTGCTCTCCAGTAACGATGTAATAGACCAGGAGTCGGGCTGAAGGAACCATGTTCTGTGTTACTGGGATGTTTATACTTTGATAAGAAGAATCTGGAAGTTTCTCCCTGGTGCCAAAATGTACAATTTTGCCCTTGGATAAAATCTGAAAAGAAGCAGCAGAAACCACAATAAGTACAAAACTAAGACCTGGGCTTGAGGATGGACTTAGAAGTGGAACAAAAAGTACATTAAAGAAAAAGAGCCAGGCGCTGGTGGCTCACACCTGTAATCTTACCTACTCAGGAGGCCAAGATCTAGTGATTGTAGTCCAAAGCCATCTCAAGCAGAAAAGTCCTCATGAGAACTCTTATCTCCAATTAACCACTCAAAAACCAGAAGTGGCACTGTAGCTCAAGTGGTTGACCAGTAGCCTTGAGCACAAAAAGGTTGAGGGACAGCATCCAGGCCATGTTCAAGCCCCACAACCAACTAAAAAGAAAAGGAAGGAAGGAAGGAAAGAAGGGAGGAAGGAAGGTAGGAAGGAAGGAAGGAAGGAAGGAAGGAAGGAAGGAGAAAGAAAGAGAAAGAGAAAGAAAAAGAAAGAAAGAAAGAAAGAAAGAAAGAAAGAAAGAAAGAAAGAAAGAAAGAAAGAAAGAAAGAAAGAAATAAAAGAAAGAAAGAAAGAAAGAAAATAAAAATAGCTAGTGCTGGTGCCTCATACTTGTAACCTTCCTTAGGAGGCTGAGATCTGAGGATTGCTGTTTGAAGCCAACCCCACCAGCAAACCCAAGAGAACCTTATTTCCAGTTAACCAGCAAAAAGCCAGAAGTGGGGGTGTGGCTTAAGTAGTAGAGCACTGGCCTTGAGTGAAAGAGCTATGAGACAATGCCCAGGCCCTGAGTTCAAGCCCGAGAGAGAGAGAGAGAGAGAGAGAGAGAGAGAGAGAGACAGACAGACAGACAGACAGACAGACAGACAGACAGACAGACAGACAGACAGAGACAGAGAGACAGAAATTTGACATGTCTATATGTTCCCACTGTGTGCTGTGAACTTTAATATTTTTAATTCCTTTAATTCTCGAAATACACCAATGTGATTAGAATATTTACGCCCATTGAAGAAACAGATCCAGTCACTAAATAGCATTCTGTATTTAGTTCAAATCAAATCACTAGGAAATTAGTGAACTAAAATTTGAGCCTAGATTTTTAAAAAAGTCATATACTGGCCCTAAAACCTCCTTTGTTTTGTTAACTAAAAAATTATGTGTGTATGTATGTGTGTGTATGGTGCATATTATTTTGGGATTAAGTTTTAAAACCATGGATTGAATCCCAAGTTAAATGTTTAAAGCATAAAATGAAATACCTTCCAAAGTCCCTGAAATTGTTCTTAACGAGCAGACTGTGTACATAACTTGGCTTGCGGTCCACCAACAGTTTCTCTATGGCCCCACTAGTCCGCATTTGCCTCAGGTCCTTATTTGTTTTTGAATTCCTGCCTCAGAAGCCTGGGGAAAGATCTCATCAGCGCCTGTTGACATGGCCTTTGGCATGGTTCTCTCTCAAGAAGCCTCTGATGCTTTTCTATACCTTCTTTCCAAGGCTTTGCCAACAGGCGTAAAGGAATCACCTCCTGTGTGATGTTTAGTGATAGAAGGGGAATGTTGCTGGCTGTGCAACTGGAGCAGGTGTGATATGATTCAATTCCCAGCAGCAGGACTTGCATCTCCCTGTTTTAGACCAATGTACTTGAAGTAGGGGTAGACATGTAATCCTTGGCCATGAAATAAGAGCTAAGGTGATGTAATCAGGCCCTAATTAGCCCAATTAGGCTCCATTTAGTAGAAGGAGTTAACACATCAGAAATCAGAGGTCCTGGCTCAAAGCAAAATCTTCTTCTGAGCTGAGTGACCATATTGATGTTGGAAACTCTTTGTCCCGTGATTATCCCATCTGTGAAATGGTCGTGCCAATCATGTTCTATCTTAAAGGTTTTTGAAAAGCTGACACTCAAATTAGATAATTTCTTGAGACCACTCTAAAATACACACATAATCACTCTAAATGCTTTTTATTTTTTGTCAGTCATGGGGCTCGAACTTAGGGCCTGAGTGCTGTCCCTAAGCTATTTTTGCTCAAAGCTAGTGTTCTATCCCTTTGAGCCACAGCACTATTTCCAGTTTCTAGGTGGTTAACTGGGCATAAGAGTCTCATGGACTTTCTTGTCCTGGCTGCATTCAAATATGGTCCTCAGATCTCAGCCTCCTGAGTAGCTAGGATTACAGTCATGAGCTTGGAAATTGTTCCAGGTTTGGGGTGGGTAGACATATATTTACAATTATTGTACTTACCAAGTAATTATAGTGAGTTATTTTGTCAATGTATGGACTCTTGGGGGTTACAATGATATTCAGATATTCTCCAACAAGTGAAGGTTTATAGTTCTCAATCCAATCAATATAAAGATAACTGTGGCTGAGAGATGAATATGAAATTGCTCGGTAATCTTTGCTAGCTTGGTTTTCTTCGGGGAGGTCTGGGGCATCAGTTTTGACCTGAAAAAGAGAATTTCAAAAACACATGTGAACTGGGAGAAATGCTTTTCTGTAAAATGTGTTTTTTAAATTCTTGGCTTTCTACATTTCTAAAATTCACAATGCCAAATATAAAAGGAGGCTAAAAGCCCCATTGCTCCAGTGTTTGTACAGCTGTGGTATCAAGTTCCTTTATAGAGACTATGGAGAATGATGAAGAGGTTCAGGGTGATGTGCAGGAGTCTGATGAAGTGAAGAGAGAAGATGTTTGCTCCCTTTCTGAGATGACAGGAATTGATGGTAGGAGAAAAGAAGTGGCAAGGAAGTAGACCTAATTCTTGAGGACTAGGGACAGAAGTTACGAATGAATATTACAGAGGCAGGCTGGCTTCATTTCATTGTGAAGTAATCAACACAAAGGATTGCTTATAAAACCAGACTGATAGCCAGGCACCAGTGGCTCATGCCTGAAATCCTAGCTACGCAGGAGGCTGAGATCTGAGATCTGAGGAGCTTGGTTCAAAGCCAGTCTGGGCAGGAAAAGCCATGAGACTCTTATCTCCAATGAACCACCAGAAAACTGGAAGTGGCACTGTGCCTCAAGTGGTAGAGCACTAGCCTTGAGCTGAAGAGCTGAGGGACAGCACCCAGGCCTAGAGTTCAAGTCTAACAACCAGCACACACACACACACACACACACACACACACACACACACACACACACACACACACACACACACACATTTGTTTCTAACAAGAGAGAAAAAAGGAGGAGGATGGAGGAGATATTCCTGTCTCCACTCTCTACTTACTATACCTTTTTCTGAAGTGCAGAATGCATTCTAATATGTTCTTACTGATGTAAGCGAGAACAGTTCATTTAAAAACAAAAAAAATGGACAGATTTATTTTCCTCAAAAGCCATTTGATGGATTCACAGATTGTCTCTGGTATCCATTTGTTTTGGATGTGAAAATGATGAAACTAACCACTGGATGCAGGGATGGAATCCACCACATCTGCTTTGCACAGTAGCCAAAGCATACATTCATAAGTACACAGTGTCCTAACAAATACAGCAGGAAGGTTCAACTCACAGAAAACTCCAGCGCCATCACTGCCGACGGGAGGTTAAGCACAAAGGAAGCCACTCCATCACCGAGACTTGTCATGCTCTGCTTCGATTCCAAGTCAGACATCTCTTGGTTTTCATGGACTATTTGTGCGTTCAGAATTACTGGCACCCCTCCGACCAGCTGGTCCAATGAATCCTTCACCTGAACCTGTTTGTGAAAACAATTTAAATTCATTCAATCATGTATCATGCCTTTTGTTTGTTGTTTAGTTTTGTTTATAGGTGCTGGTCCTGGGGCTTGAACTCAGGGCCTGGGTTCTGTCTCTGAGCTTTATTTTCCTTCAAGGCTAATACTACCACCGGAGCCAAAGCTCCACTTCCAGCTTTTTGGTGATGAATTGGAGATAAGAGTCTCATGGACTTTCTGCCTGGGCAGGCTTTGAACTGTGGTCCTGAGACGTCGGTCTCTTGAGTAGCTAGGATTACAGGTGTGAGCCACTGTCACCGGCATCTGTATCATGTCTTTTAATGGATAACAATTCTGAAACATTTTTTTTGCTCCTCATCACCATATTCAGCAAGGTCCCTCAAGCCCCATCTACCTTGATGGAATATGGAATCCCAGGCTTCAAGAAAAGAGGTGTAGCAACCAAATTTAGTTTGTAGGGAGACAGCACATATTTGATGCCAGGAATTTCTGCCTCTTCAGAAAATCCACCTAAGGAAAAGGTTAACATTTTTAGACATCTCCTGCAGTGGAAGGCCTCTATCTTCTCTGTGTCTCTGTGCACTTATTCTTACACTCACACACACACACACACACACACACACACACACACACACACATATATACACACACATATGTATGGTATTCAGTACTGGATAATTGCCTCAACTTTCTGGTCTGCTACCTTAGAAGAACACAATTGAAGGTGAGTGAGGGCCTTAGGAATCACCTGGCTTAACTTATTTTGCAGGAAAAATATTGATCTTTGCATGGTTACATGATTACTTCCAGCTAAATTAGGGGGTTAGTATGAGTCTGAACATATGAATGAAATGACTAATCAAGACATCCTAAAAAATTAGATAGTCTAGCTCATCTCAGAGTAGTCATTAATAAGGATTAAAAACCACTGGAGTGGTGTAGAAAGTATTAGATAAGATATTGAGCATGAAAAGGGAGGTGTAGACTGACCCTGGGGAAGAAGGAGGAGGAGGATCTTGCAGGGAGGAAGAGGAAGGAAAGGAGGGGTAGAGGGTGGGGCAGAAGAAGGGCTAACATATGGCACTGATTACATGCCACTGGCAGTTTAAGGGTTTTGCACAGACTGATTCTTTGGCCTTCACTGTTATCTTGTAAGGAAATACTATTATTGGGCTCTTTTTTAGAAACACATTATCCCCTCTAATTTGAGATTGAATTTCTGAATGTTGCCACTAAAGGGGGCTTAGGAACATTTAGTTCATCTCTATCGTGGCACAGATAAGGAGATTAGAATCATGGGAAATAGAGACAACTTTCTTGGCACAGTATCTCATCAAGCTCTCACACGTGTAATCACATTTTGATTTTGATGTATCCAGATGATTCCTGGATGCTAGATGTTCGAGCAACCCAGCCTGCTGAGCCACTTTGGGCATCTACTGGTTCCCCATCCATGGGCAAACCCAGTTTTGCAGATCAGATAATAGAGACCCAATGGCTTGCCTAATGACTCAAGAGCTCTAATTCCAGCCTTTCATTACTTATAGAAAGTAAAAATTAACCATGAAAGAAGAGGTGAAGGAAATTTAGGGATCAGTTGTACCACTAAAATACAGTCTAAATATCAGACACACACACACACACACACACACACACACACACACACACACACACACACACACACACACACACACACACACACACACACACACACACACCTCTTACCTGTAGATTCTATGACCGTTACAGCAATATAAAGGTACTTATTGTTTAAATCTTCTAAACCGTCATATGACAGTTCTTTAATTGCCATTTCAGAATTGAATGTGACGTGAGCAATCCCATTTATCAACTTTGAAAAAGGGAAACATTTAAGAATTAATTTAGAGAAGAATTACATAAGGAAAAAAATAATAAAGCTGCTTTTTACTAGCCTCTAAAATGGAAGGCAAATGTCAGAGCAATGGTTACCATCACCATTGATACAGAATTACAGATGAAGAGCCTGGGGCACCACATGGTCTTTTTGGTTTCAGCTACAAAGATGCCTTTTTCAACCTCAGGGTCAACCTCCATCACTACAGAGCTCTCTTGTTACTTCTGCCTTAACTGAGATTGGGTTGGATTTTATACTTCATCCTTTTATACATTTAAATACTGATTTAAAAACATACTCAGCTATGACTTGATTTCTTTTCTTTTTGCTTAGAATAAATTAGGATACTCTGTATCTTCTTCAATTAGTTTTTTTTTTTTTTGGGGGGGGGTCCAGTCGTGAGGCCTGAACTCTGGGCCTGAGCACTGTCCCTCAGCTCTTCAGCTCAAGGCTAGCACTCTACCACTTGAGCCACAGCACCACTTCCGGCTTTTTTCTTTTTTTGCTTATGTGATGCTGAGGAATTGAACCCAGGGCTTCAGGCATGCAAGGCAAGTGCTCTACCACTGAGCCAACTTCCCAGCCCTTCAATTAGTTTTTGTCATTTGTTTCACTGGAACTTTTTCCATTTGATGTAGGACATATAATCCTTTTGGTATTCAGTTCTTTTTTAAAAAATATATCTTTAGGTACTGTTATTTGGAATTAATTTTCTAATTATACAGTCTTCTATAAGTTACTCATAGTATACACATGTACCTTATATAATTTCCCTAAAATAAATGAACCACCACTATTGTGTTTACCCAAAATATAGGGGAAAAAACACTAACTGCTGCTTATGGATAATATTGCCACTACTTGCTGTGTATATAAATACTTTTTCATATGTATAGATGACATTTCTTACGTGTTTTATTTTTTTAATATATTTACATTTAAAAAATGAAGAAAAAAATCTCTAGGGGCTGGGCATGTGGCTTGGTGGTAAAGTGCTTACCTAGCATACACAAGGCCCTGGGTTTGATTCATCAATACCACATAAACAACAAATAATAATAATAATTTTTTAATGTTACAAAACAACTATCTTCAAGTAGTGAACAAAGGGGTTCCAATTCAACATGTCCAGTTTATGAGCACAATGCCTCTTGATCAGTCTCACCCCTTTTTTCATTCTCTCCCCATCTCTCCCAGCTCCTCGAGTCACCTGGTTCTATTTTCACATACATACATTAAATATTATGGCTCCAATCTCCCAATCTTCCTCTCTTCATTTGTCTCTCTCTCCCCACTTGACCTCACCCCTCTCCTGACACCTCAGGTTCTAGCTTCCTGGTATTCATTTTGTTATACTGTAAGTTAGCTGTTTGGAGGAGTTACACCATTTGAGTTCTCCCCTGTGTATGCCATATTTTTGTTAATACATTTGTGTATGACTCTGTGGATGTTTATACATGTATTTGTTAATTAGATCTAATTCTCACATGTGAGAGAAAAACATACACCCTTTTTCTCGCTAATCTTGTTTTTTTTTTAATCTAAAACTGTTGGACTTGAAACCAGCCATCTTGAATGATTTATCTGTTTTTAATTTCTATCTTTTGTTTTGTTTTTTTGTGGAGCCTGGGGATCAAATCCAGCAGGGACTCATGCACACTAGCATGGGATCAACCACTGTGCTTTACCTCAAGCCCCAATTTAGCCTCCAATCTCCGTGCCTTGTTTAAAAAGACATTTAACTAGTATATTTTAAATAAGGCATCTTTTAAAAAGCAGAGACTAAATAAATACAATGCAAAATACATCAATATCTAATGGTGAGCCAAAAATGGCCCCAAATCCTGTCATCTATATTATAATACAAAGAAAATGATTGAAGAAAAATGGGGACCAGGGCTCTAACTCTAACACTATTAGCTCTTAACTGGGAGCAAATAACTTTCCCATATTTTCAACATATCTTCTGTTGGAAAGAAAAAAAATACATCACCTGGGGATATATAAGAGAAATGATTTAAACCTACAAGGAACTGAACATAAAGCATGATAGATAAGCAAATAAACCATTATGACAAAGAGAAATCTTTGCCCTTAGCCTCACTGACATTTTGGACAGGATCAGTGTGTGTGTGTGTGTGTGTGTGTGTGTGTGTGTGTGTGTTGTGTTGCTCTGCTCATGGAGCTAGGCAGCAACTCCCTGTCTACCCACTAAAGGCCAGCAAGAGCTTCCATTGACTCTGAATATTGTCAAACATTTATTTGGAGGTTAAAAAAATGATCCCTGGTTGGGAAGCCTTCAAGAAAATATGAAACACATTCTAATAATATAGTTATGACAGTATGAAAATGGAACAAGGTAACTTGAGGGGCTGGGGGGTTGGGGGGGCTGGGGTAGATGGTGGGGGGAGTGATGGAAGGGGTGACACTGATCAAGATGTATTGTATTCATAATCGGACAGGTCGAATGAAATCCCTTTGTACAACTACTTAAAGATACTAAAGTTTGTTTTAAATTACGATAAAAAAGAAAGGCTCAGGCCTGAGAGAATGCCAAGCAAGGGTAGCTAACCCAGTTCGAAGAAGGCAGGGGAGCTATCCTAAAAAAAAAGATTTCAGTGTTTAAAGTGTGAGAAAGCACTGGGCAAAGAAGAGACAGAGGGAACAAGCAAAGATCCCGAGGCAAGAGACTAGGGTGACTGTGAGAACCTGGGGTGTTCATTAGGAAGGAGAGAATGGATGGCATGAGGTCAGCAGGCAAGGAAGGGCGATGCCAAGGTCAATGACCTTTGTCCCAAGGCCAATGGGAAGCAGAAGGAGGATTTTAAGCCTTCACCATACCTATAGAGGCTGTGAGCTTAACTGGAGGGTTTTGAAACACTGTCACAAGCTCATGTTGTCTAGAGCTGCATGACCACGGAGTATCTTACCATTGTACTCTGCATTGCCTTGTGCATCATTTCTTTTTGGTCATCATTTATGTCTTCTCTTAATCCAAAAAAGACATACACTTCCGCCTCATTGACCACTTTATTGTAAAAGTATCTGCCAAATGATTATAAAACTTGTTTTGATAACATGATTGTAGTCATAAGATTTGGATAGCCGGGTGCTGGTGGCTCAGGCCTATAATCCTAGCTACTCGGGAGGCTGAGATCTGAGGATCATGGTTCAAACCAGCCCGGGCAGGAAAGCCCATGAGACTCCTATCTCCAATAAACCACTCAGAAAACTGGAAGTGGAGCTGTGGCTCAAGTGGAAGAGTGCTAGCCTTGAGCTGAAGAGCTGAGGGACAGAGCTCAGGTCCAGAGTTCAAGCTCCACAACCAACCAAAAAAGAAAAGATGCAGATAAAATGTAACACTTGGAAATTACATAAAGCATTCAGTATACCTCCATCCACTATTGTATTTCATCCTTATAAAGGAATCTAGAGTATGGATTTTCTTGTGTCTATGTGCTGGCATTGGGACTTGAACTCTGGATCTGAGGCTGAGGTACTGTCTTTTAGCTTTTTTTACTCAAGCTTTGTGCTCTAACAGTTGAGCTATAGCTTCATTTCTAGCTTTTTTTTTTTTTTTTCTGGCTAATTGGAGATAAGAGTTTCACAGACTTTCCTGCCTGGCTTTGAACCATGATTCTCAGTTCTCCAATTCCTGAGTAGGTAGGACTGCAAGTATAAGTCACCAGCTCCCAGCTTACAGTATGGACTTTGGGGAAGATGGAGCAAGATGGTGTATACCATACCTGAGTCAGGTATGACAAATAAGCTATTTGCATGGTATCTCCCATCAATGCATCCCAAAGTTATAGCAAACTTGGCTAATAAATCATAGGTCATCCTTAGAGTAGGCTTCACCAATGTAGGGAATTGGTTAAATAAAAACAACCCTTCTTACCCTGCTTTTATAGTAATTTCAAAATTCTTAAAGTTCTTGTAGCCAATGAAATTACTTTCTGGTTCTATCAGAACAGAAAAATGTGGCAAGACTACGAATAGAAAGGAAGAGACCACATTACCTATTAACTTTAAAACAACACCCCCACCCACCCCACACCACCACCACCACCACCACCACCACTACCATCATCATCATCATCATCATTATCATTATCATCATCATCATCCAATGTCCCCGGGCATGCTGGAACCAGAGTTTAGGCATTTAGGCAGCCACCGCCACCACCTCCCCAAGGCTCCAACCACTACTTCCAACCTTACCAGGAGGATGCCTCATCTCCATCACAGAGAGATTAGGGATTTGCAAAAGCTCTTAACTCATTCTAGGTTAGCCTTTAATGGTCAGAGTAATTACCATATTCTTTAATTTCAAAGGATGTGGCTGCTGTGGTTGAAAAGTCTTCTTTATATTTAGCTTTAATTGTCCATACACCATATCTAGGGAAGCAACATATTTAAAGTTATAGATCTGAACAAATATCTTTAGTTTACCTAGAGGAGATCTAATCAATTCCCATTTAAAAGAAGTTAGAATACATATGTCGCTTAAGTGACTGTTGTGTGAGTGAGTTTTGGGTTCTGTTTTGTGCCAGTCCTAGGGCTTGAACTCAGGGCTGATTCTTGAGCATTTTTGTGCTCAAAGCTAGCACTCTACCACTTGAGCCACAGTGCCACTTCCAGCTTTGTGGTGGTTCATTGCAGATAAGAGTCTCGTGGACTTTTCCTGCCCAGTCTGGCTTTCTAACTGAGATCCTTGATCCTCAGATCTTAGCCTCCTCCGTAGTAGCCAGGATTACAGGTGTGAGTCACTGGCACCCAGCTGTGTGAGATTTTTTAAGCAAATAGAAATAATCGAGCATTTTAGGAAAGAAGAAAATGTTCTTCATATATTATGTTACTTTCTAGGTATTTTATCTTAACATAGTCATTAGCTTTGACTTGAACTGATTGATGTTAACTTTGGATCTTACTTCATCTTGTATGTTACCATGTTAACATACAATGGAAATCTGCAATATAATAAAAGATGTACAAGATGGTCTCTAGAAACATGCAATGCAAGTCAAGCCTGTCCAATGATAACATTCATATCTCATATAAATGAAAAGATGGCTGGAGGCAATGGACGACTTATTTAAAGAAGTAAAGACCAGTTTATTTAACAACTTCTACTCAAAAATATTTATTGATTGTATGCATTATCCTGCCCATGTAATTGTAGCCCCTCTGTACAGTATGTTCTCAAATAAAATAAAATAAAATTTAAAAAAAAATTTATTGACTACTAAGAGTAATCATTAGATATAAAAAAAACTTGAACAAAGCCAGGCAATGGTAGCTTATACCTGTAAATCCTAGCTACTCAGGAGGCTGAGATCTGAGGATCAAAGTTTGAAACCAGACCAGGCAGAAGTCTGTGAGATTCTTATTCCATTGACCAGAAAATACTGGAAGTAGAGCTGTGGCTCAAGTGTTAGAGCAACAACTAACCTTGAGCAAAAAAGCCAAGTGAAAGTACAAGGCCCTGAGTTCAAGCTCATACACACACACACATCCCACAACTTGAAAATAACACAAGAGTTATAGTGTTCATAGAGTTAATTGTCCATGTGAGTTCAAATCCTCACTTTTCTCTTTTCTACTAGGTTTTAAGGTGGGGAAATTAATATAAGTTGCAAATTGAGAAACAATTATGTAGATTGGTTATATAGCCATAAATATTAATATTATGGCTATCATTATCATAGCAATTCAGCTAATGTTTACCAAATACGTATTGTACTCAAGTACTAACATAGTAAGAAATAGAAGAAAAAAAGGATTTTGCCCTTAAGGAGTTTAAAATCAAGAGGGGAATAAAAACAAACAAATAATTATAGATTAGATAAATGTCACAAAGAAAATATAAAGAGAGAGAAAGAGACAGAGACAGAGAGAAAGGCAGAGAGAGAGAGAGAGAGAGAGAGAGAGAGAGAGAGAGAGAGAGAGAGCGCATCCAGTGAGTGTCTTTGCAAAGTCAACCTTTCCCTAAAGGTGAGAAGAAGCTAGCTTTATGAGAAAACAGCATGTGCAAAGGTGCTGAGGTGGGAAAGCACTGATCGTGAATGACTCGCATGGCTGATATGTAATCCTCAATCCTGGGGCAAGGGGCACAAAATAGGGCTAGAGAGAAATGATAATAGCAATAAAATAACAAGTTCAGTTCTGCTCTATAAAGCACAGAGTATTTCCACAAAAGTATACAATGTAAAAATGATCCAAATGACTTAACTCACAATTTCAATAGAAAATTCTCAGAAAACTTTAATACAATGGATTCACTACAAGCTATCCTGTATTAGGGACAGAAAAGATGATCATAAGACATACCTTCCTCTGTGGTAGTCTATACAGACAAAACCCACAGGGCTGTGTTTTTTTTGTTTTTTGTTTTGTTTTGTTTGTTTGTTTGTTTTGGGTCCAGTCATGGGGCCTGAACTCTGGGCCTGGGTTCTGTCCCTTAGCTCTTCAGCTCAAGGCTAGCGCTCTACAACTTGAGCCACAGCGCCACTTCCAGCTTTTTTTTTTTTCTTTTTGCTTATATGGTACTAAGGAATCAAATCCAGGGCATCAGGCATGCAAAGCAAGCGCTCTACCACTGAGCCACTTTCCCAGCCCAGGGCTGTGTTTTTTTTAAATAATATTAAATAGCTAGACTATTTGAGCCTTTCAGAAACAAGAGATGACGATTTGGATGAAAAAGAAGAAAAACGTCCAAGGACTATTTTTTCTCTTCCCAATTTTTCTATTTGTAGACATAATGAGCAAAGCATATGGGGTCTTCCTATATTGCCCAAGCTGCCTCTGAACTATTGAGCTCCTCTTGCTTCTGCCTCCTGAGAGTCTGGGAGTACAGGCAAGTGGTGCTGGGCTCTTGGATGTTTTTTGTTGTTGTTGTTTGCTGGGCGGGGGTGAGGGGGGTTCGATGGTGAAGGGAATCTTATTTCTCAGTAGACGGGGAAAGCAGTAAACAAATGAAGGGAAGCGGGGAGGGGGTGTGTGTGGAAGGAATGTGTGAAGAATTCCACGTATATCCTACACAATTAAAAAGAGTGAGAGAAGGGGTGGGTAGGGGAGGGATGGGTGAGAATGTTGAAAGGGGGGACATTGATCAAGACATATTGCATTAACAAAACTCTTTGTTAAATGGCAACTCCTTTGTAGAACTACTTAAAGATAATTTTTTTAAGAAGGAAAAAATTTTTAAAGGAATCAAAGGCATATCACGCTTGTGGTATATTTTGTCAATGCTAGGTGGTGCCACAGGACTGTATATTTTACTTCAACATTCAAGTTCCACATAGGCTGTTTACAGACAACTTATATTAACAAGTGTTTTTACATACTTGGGATTGGGAGGAATCTTGAAGTCAGGAAAAGAGATAATTCCAGTATAATCATTTTCTTCAACCACATCAACTTTTGATCCCTCAGGATCCTTTGAATAAAACACAAACATCCTAGAATAACAAACTTCTTAAAATTATTTTAAAAGAAGATGAAGAAATAAGAAAGAATAATGGAGGATGAGTTTGGTCCAAGTATATTATATTCATGGACATCAATATCATAATTGAAACTCTTTCACACATCTAATATATTCCAACAAAAAAGAATACTATGAACTACATCCTTTTTTAAATATTCTAATAAAAAAGCTTCTACTTATGTTCCATTAATTCTTTTTTTTTTTCTTTTGGTGAGTCGTGGGGCCTAAACTCTGGGCCTGGGTGCTGTCTCTCAGCTCTTCAGCTCAAGAAGAGCTCTACCACTTGAGCCACAACACCACTTCTGGCTTTTTCTGCTTATGTGGTGCTGAGGAATCAAACCCAGGGCCTCAGGCATGCGAGGCAAGCACTCTACCACTGAGCCACTTTCCCAGCCTTTCCATTAATTCTTGATGGCACTGCTTTAACAAAAGAAACAGCTAAGGAAGAACTTAAATGATTTTGTTCAAAATCCTTCAACATGTTGAGCTTAATTTTACATGATCAATTTATATATGTGTATTATATAGATATGCATCTGTAATATACCCAGAGTAGATGCTAATAACTCATTTGTGGGTCACGGAATGGTTCAAGTGAGCTGTGAGGACAGACTTGTGAAATGAGAACTATTGTCTTTAAAAAAAAAAGAGTTAAAATATCATTTAAATAAATGAAAGAATACTTACGATGAAAGTTAGAACAGTTTCTCTTTTGGCTGGCTTAAAATCATCATTCAGTGAGTAAACTCTAACCTTAACTGTAAAAAATAATTTGATAGAATTAAAAACTCTGCTCAACAGTAGTATTCTGATAAACTTTTTAACAATCATGACATAGATAAATCTCATTTTAAAAACCCGATAGGGGGGCTGCGAAGGTGGCTCAGTGGTAGAGCGCTTGCCTTGCATGCTTGAGGCCCTGGGTTGGATTCCTCAGCATCACATAAGCAGAAAAAAAGAAAAGCTGGAAGTGGCACTGTGGCACAAGTGGTAGAGCGCTAGCCTTGAGCTAAAAAGCTGAGGGACAGTGCCCAGGCCCAGAGTTCTGGCCCCACGACCAGACCCCGCCCGCCCCCCCCCCCCAAAAAAAAAAACCAACAGGCAATACATACACAAAAAAGTATATTTAAAATAAAATGATAGTTAAGACATAAAATTCTTTCATTTTATAAAGAATCTTCAGAGTTTTTTTTTTTTAAAGATCAGCTTTTTTGAGTGAATGTAAAGTGAAGCTCACTTTACTAAATAAAATTACATGTAACATTTTGGGAACAGCCCACAGTATGAAATCAGTTAAAAATTAGTCCCTTAATTATCAAGACTTCTGTGGTAGCAAAAAAGGGAACCAGGTGTTTCTAGGAGAGCATAAGAATACTGTTGTATATTAGGGCCGAAGATTGTAATGAAACTGGGACCCTGATGTAGCCATGATACATACACTCAAACTTAAGTAAACCAATAAGGCTCCTAAATTTAGTGCAAAAGGCAAATTCAAATAGTATAGTTTTAGTTATTGAGCCACATGTTACAATTGTTCTCCCATTATTAAAAGGACTATGGCAGGAGCCAATGGTTCATTTCCTTCCATTTCTCTCTGCCAATAGACTTCTATTCATTCAGCAAAAGGCTCTGTTTAGTTGCCTTATTTATTTATTTATTTATTTATTTATTTATTTATTTACTTACTTACTTACTTACTTACTTACTTATTTACTTATTTGTTTATTGTTTTTATAAAGGTGATGTACAGAAGTGTTACAATTACACAAGTCAGGTAAAGAGTAAATTTCTTTTTAGACAGTGTCACCCCTTCCCTAGCTCTCGCACAGTTTTTCCCTCCCATTCCTACCACAAGGTCTATAGTTCATTTTCCACATAGTGTCTAGTGAGTACCACTACTGCATTTGTTCAGCCTTTGTCCCTCTATTTCTTCACTCGCCCTAGCCCTCCCCCAAGCAGATACAAGATGGAACGCTTCACGAATCTGTTTCTCATCCTTGCACAGGTGCCATGCTAATCTTCTCTGTATGGTTCCAATTTTTAGTACACGTGCTGCTGAAGCAAGACTCTGTTTAGTTTTCAATTCATGGCCCATTGATTGAATTCCTTCCAAAGACTTTGTCGTTCCTTTAGGGTTTTGTTGATGCTCAGTGATTTCATGGCCAGAACAAATAATAAAACAAGGAACACAGAAAGCCCAATCCCTTTTAGAGGATCAGCATCATGCAAAGCTCTACAAGATGCCCCAGGAAAGCACAAGATAACACAACAACGCACTCAGTAAATCTCCACATTCTGCTCTTCCCCTCCCCTCCTGTGTCTGTCACCCACCTCAATCAAATCCTCCCTCCCATCTATCTACACATACACCCAGTCCAGGCCTGAGAGCCGGTGGATAATTTCAGAGACTGTATACAGCAAAAGTAAAACCCTGGAGTTCCAAAGCTTAGTTTCACTGTGGTCTTCTATATCCAATGGTGACCTTGAGCCAGACAAGTAATTCCCTTAAACTTTAGTTCAGTCATGAATGAGAAACAACATTTTCTCCTTCTAGTGTTCTCCTGAGAAGATAGCAGAGCCGGGCCTGGTGGTTCATACCTGTAATCATAGCTAATCACTAGGCTGAGATCTAAGGATTGTGATTCAAAGCCAGCCAGGGCAGGAAAGTCTGTAAGACTCTTATTTCCAATTAACTACCAGAAAACTGGAAGTGGTGCTGTGTCTCACAGTGGTAGAATGCTAGCCTTGAACATAAGAGCCTAGCGACAGCACCCAGGCGCCGAGTTCAAGCCCTGTGAGCTATTAAAAAAAAAAAAAAAAAAGATAGTAGCTTTGCATAGCCCAGTATATAATAAATAAGCAAAAACTAAAATAAAATTATTATTTCAATGACTACTACGTGTCTTGTTCCTAATCCAGTTTGTGATTAGGTCAGAACATTAATCTTGTTTTCATAGTACTGATGTGTCAGAGCAAGATCAATAAAAGTTTTAGAACAAGACATGACTTGGTTTTCAAACAGTGTTGATTGCCTTCTGTATTCTTGGCAGTGAAATATATGTGGGTGGGGAAAAAAATCAGCCATGGGTAGATTTTAAGGGACTAGAGGGCAACAGTCTATGTGGAATTCTAGGGGTAGAAAATGCAAAGCTGTAGTCTTAATTCTATCTGCTTCTTGCTTAAGTCCTACTATATGTTCAAAAAGCTCTTTTTTTTCCCCTTGGAAATAACTAATAGGATAGATTAGTAATAGTTGATTTTGTAGCTTATTTAGAAATCAAACTCATATTTGAAAGCATAGAAGTTATTAAAGAATTTCATCTGTTTTAAAAGCAAGATGGAAATCTGTTCACAGTCAATTTCAGTTGTTAAAAAGTCCTACAATAAATATAGTGTTGATTTTCCCACAAAGAAAGAAATACCTTATACTCTACCTGACTGATGGGGAGTGTATACGGGTTTGTCTGTTTGAATGAAGAGAAACCCATTGTCATGGGTTACTGGAATTTTCTTTGATTTTGAAAAATGCTTCGATATCACTTCCAGGTACACATGTGAATCTGAGATTTGTTCTCTAGACAGTTGTTTGGGTTGTATCTGTAAAGAGAATGTTGGTGGAAAAGGAATATAATTCTGACGTTATAAAACATGTTGATTTCCTAAAAACCACACCAACACGTAGCGAGTATCTGCTAGGTAAAGTTTTCAACAAATCCTGTTTTTGTTTTCAACAAATTCTGGACTCTCTCCTCTGCCCAACAAATTCTTGACTCCTCTGCCCTCCCTTGACAATAACATTAATGAGACATCTGTCTCCCACAGTAAGGAAAGAAATGAAGGATCTGGCTCTCATTGGAACAAAAGTGTGTGTGTGTGTGTGTGTGTGTGTGTGTGTGTGTGTGTGTGTGTGTGTGTGAGTGAGTGAGAGAGAGAGAGAGAGAGAGAGAGAGAGAGAGAGAGAGAGAAAGCATTTAAAAAGTCACTCTGGGAGCTGAGACAAGAGTACTCCAAATTCTAGGATAGTGCCAATTACACAGTGAGATCCTGTTTCAAAAACCAAAAACAAAATCAAAAACAGGAGAAAAAAAACCAGAAAGGCTGACATTATCCAAAAAGAAATATACTCATACCTGGCTTACGTAACTGTAATCCCTCTATATATCACCTTTATAATAATAAGGAAAGAAAAAAGAAAAAAAATTTTAAAAAGAACACCAACCAACCCAAACAAATAAAGAGTGGTTCAGAGACCACCCAAATTCCTTCAGTGTCTAAAATCATAAACTTCAGCTTTAAGCAATTGAAAATCTTTTTGTTTCCTAATATTTTCATCTGCTTAATTAAACCACTGCCAAAAACTCATAAGAAACCTTGCCTTCACTCAGGCAGCCAGTTAATCTGCCTTCTCCATTCTCCATATTCAAGCAACCTCTGGACGGAGGTGTTAAATTTTGTATTAAATCACACCCTTCTGCTCCCCCAGAGTAGAGGTGTACGCTCAAACTTGTGCATGTAAATTGCAATTTAACCCCATTTACATTCTGTAGCAAGTGAATTTCATACATTAGCATAGGCAATAAAAGCAAAACAAGGGTTACTATGAAAATTTAAGCTCAAGGAAACACAAGGTGAGAGTCATTATCATCAAGTCACAAAGTATGTGATTAGTATTAGAGAAATTTGGAAAAGATCTTTAGATTTTCTGTACTCAGGTTGGTTTGCAAGTATCCAAAAGACCAAGTTCAGACCAGCAACAAGTTGTTAAAGCTGTAATACATACACCACAGTGGCTCAGCATCAAACAACTGAGACAATACTTTATAATAAAATGAAATTAAATGCTTAAGACATGTATCAACATTTGTGATCTTCCCACTCTGTTGGCTTTTTCAATTAACCATCTGGAACTTTCTGTGTCAATGGAAATGTTCTAGGACTGTGCTGTCCAATATGGCAGCCACAGGTCACCTGGTTACCTGAGCACTTGGTGCTAACCTGAGAATGAGGAAGTCAATGTTGAGTTTCAGTTTCGCTTGTTTGATCTAAATTTAAAGGTCAATGTCCACAAGGGGGACTCATGATTACCTTGCACATAACTAGGTAAGATTTATTTACTGCAAATAACACTTTGGGAAAATGAATTTTAACATTTAATAAACCCAGGTGAGTGTATTTGTTAAGAGATGAGAACATTTTTACTATCAAAAGCTACTTGGGAGGCCAAGATTGAAAGATAGCAGTTCATGGCCAGCCTGGGCAAAAATCGGTTTGTGGGCCTCCATCTTGACCAATGTTCAGACATAGGGTGGCATGTACTTGTTATATGAAGTGTGGGGGAAACACAGTGGCTAGTCGTAATGGCATGGGCCTGTCACCTCAATGATATGAGAAAGCACAGATAGGAGACTCACAGTACAAGATGGCCCAGGCATAAGTCAGAGCCAATCTTAAAATTAACTAACAGAAAAAGTATTGGTGGAGTGGCTCAAGTGCTGGAGCCGTTGGCAAGTGAGTGGTCCTGAGCTCAAAGCCCAGTACTATTTTTTTTAAAGCCTATTGAGAGAAGGATTTTGGTTAGAATTTATTTAAATCAATGTTTCTCAAACACAAGTAATGTATACACTTCATTATCTGTTTATTTATTTTTGGTACCAACCCTGAGGCTTTCACTCTGGGGACTGGGAGCTGTCCCTGGGCTTTTTTGCTCAAAGCTAGCACTCTACCTACCACTTGAGCCAGAGCTCCACTTCCAGCAGTTTTAATGGTTAATTGGAGATAAGAGTCTCACACTTCCCTGCATGGGCTGACTTCCTATCGAAATCTTCAAATCTCAGCTTCTTGAGTAGCTAGGATTACAGGCATAAATCACTAGCACCCAGCATTATACCTCCCTCTTAAAAGAATTCAAAAATTACAGAAATTTCTCAGGGTTCACAACTTTTTATAATATATTATACTTTGTCTCAACTATGTGCAAACCTAAAATTAGATATAAATTTATGCTTATGCTATTTAGATATTTTAAAAATAAAAATAGACATAAAACAAATTCAAAAGAATACAAAAAACAATTATTCTAATCTTAAATTCTCTATGAAATTTCAATTGATAATTTTTTAAATCAAGAAATCACTTTGGAGAAACACAGGTCTGAATGAACCCCTAGAGTCTCTGTACATATGTACAGAAATATGCACACATTTACAAAAATAGTTACAGACATACCCTACAAATGTAAAGAAAATGAAAGGTAAATACATACTGTTAGGATGGCAGAGTTTTGGAATTTATTTTCAGGGGATAAGGTAACAGAGCCTGAAGCATAAGTAAATGTTTTATCAGGATAACTTTTTATAGAAATTACTGCCTCAAATGCCTCCATGTACCCATAGACTTGAATCACGACATTTTCAGATGCACCAACTCGCAGAACTTTGGGTACAGATATGACATAGCTGTAGAATAGAAAAACAAAATATTTATCAATTTAATATTGCCTATCTTCTTTTTTTTGGGGGGGGGTCTGGTCGAGGGGCATTGTCCCTCAGCTCTTCAGCTCAAGGCTAGCGCTCTACCACTTGAGCCACAGCGCCACTTCCGGCTTTTTTCTTTTTGCTTATGTGGTGCTGAGGAATCAAACCCAGGGCTTCAGGCATGCAAGGCAAGCGCTCTACCACTGAGCCACCTTCCCAGCCCCTGCCTATCTTCTTAAGTATCTATTTTTCCTCTAGTTTGAGATTTGATTTAAAATAGACATACTTCAGTCTAAAAATATGACAACAAATTTTATTTTGTGATCTCTGATAATTTCAGCATTGTTTCCAAGAAAAAGTAGCTTACAATTAAGATCTGAAAAGCCAAGTTGGATTTGAGTTTACATTTAGAGTGGTAAGAATAGCATTTGCTTTATATTACTGCTGCAAAGAATAACCTAATGTGTTGACTTGAAAAGATCAATGGAATTGTTATCCTCTTCTTTTTTCTTTTTTTTTTTTTTTTTGGTCAGTTATGGGGACTGAACACTGGGTCTGGGCGCTGTCCCTCAGCTCTTCAACTCAAGGCTAGCACTCTACCACTTGAGCCATAGTACCACTTCTGTTTTTTTCTGCTTATGTGGTGCTGAGGAATCGAACCCAGGGCCTCATGCATACAAGGCAAGCACTATACCATGGAGCCACCACCTTCCCAGCCCCTCTTCTTTCTTTTTCTTCCCCCTTTCTTTCTCCAGTGATGAAAATAAAAGTAACATTCAATATCATGTCTGACATCTGCTGGGAGAGATGGAGGAGAATGATGAAAGGGGTGAATTGATTAAGATGCTTTGTGCTCATAAACTGAGGTGTTGAATCAAAAGCCTTTTTTATAACTACTAAAATATGAAACAAACACAAAAGAAGTGAAATCAAACATCGTAGAACAACACTTTCAACAGCTGTCCTAAATCAGACATATTAAAATGGAAGAGAGGAAGGAAGAAGGAGGGAGGGGGAGAGGAAGAAGAAAGGAAAGAACGAAGAAAGGAAGGTAGGAAGGAAGGCAAGAAAGAAAGAAGGAAGGAAGGGAGGGAGGGAGGAAGAAAGGAAGGGAGAGAGGGAAGAAAGGAGTAAAGGAGGGCTGGGAAGGCTCAGTGGTAGAGCGCTTGCCTTGCATGCATGAGGCCCTGGGTTCGATTCCTCAGCACCACATAAACAGAAAAAGCCAGAAGTGGCGCTGTGGTTCAAGGCTAGAACACTAGCCTTGAGCTGAAGAGCTGAGGGACAGTGCCTAGGCCCAGAGTTCAGGGCCCATGACTGGCAAAAAAAAAGAAAGAAAGAAAGAAAGAAAGAAAGAAAGAAAGAAAGAAAGAAAGAAAGAAAGAAAGAAAGAAAGAAAAGAAAAGAAAGGAGTAAAGGAGGGAAGTAGGGAAGAAATAATAAAGAAAGAAAAAAGAGAGGAAGGAAAGGAGGAAGGGAGGAAAGAGGGAGGGGAAAGGGAGGGGGAAGGGAGGGAAAAAGGAAAATATTTGATTAGATAATAGCCAGTTACTTTTCAGTATTAAAACATTTTTAGAAATCATTTGTAAGATAAAATTTAAAATGCACAAGATTTCAATAACACCAAAAACTGTGAAGAATCAACTTATAAATTTGGAAATAATGACAATAGATTTTCAAAGCTATTTGAACTGTGGTGAGATTCATGAAAGCCACCAAGAAAAATGAAGCAGCAAATACAAATAAGCTATCAATGCCAACGAAGTTTAAATATACTTTGTAACTTATTGAATAGAAACTGGAATAAATGTGTGAAGTTTTGCAAATAACAATTTCATAAAAGCTGTGGGGAGGAAAGGGATAGTAGGAGAAAAACAAAGGAGGAGGTAACAGCGCTCAAGAAGAAATGTACTCATTACCTTACTCATGTAATTGTAACCCCTCTGTACAGCATCTTTACAATAAAATAATTTTTTAAAGAAGCTGTCCCATTTTTCACCATTCACCAAATCAAAATGCTTCCATGGCTTTCTTATTTAGAGATGAATCTATTCATTTGGGCAAAGCTATTTCTGTTGAGTTTACTTTTTCACGTATTATAACTAACATGCGTCATAAAATGTAGATGGGTTGCTTTTACTTACGTTTGTTCCTGTCCCCAACTTTTCTCCAAGAAGATTAATAAACAAAATATCTCCCAAAGGACCATGGCGGAAGGTGGTATAAAACCATGGGCAGAAAACCTTGAAGCTACTTTTCTTTTAAATAAACTTAAGCTTGAAGAATTTGGATAAATTTGTTCTCTGGTTAATTATTAATGACAGAAAGATATCTAAGCAAGAAAACCAAAATCGGAACTCAAACACACTTTTGTGTCCATAAATAAAGACAGGAATTATTTTATAGGCGTTTACATCTGAGAGACTTATTTCTCCTTTTCCCTCTTCATTCTCCTTTTCCCCTCTCCTCTCCTTTCCCTTCCCCTCCCCTATCATCTCCCTCCTTCTCCTTCCTTTCCTTCTTTCATTCCTTTCTTCCCTTCCTTCCTTCCTTTCTTTTTTTTTCTTTCACTCTCTATTTCTTTCCTTCATTCTGAGGCCTGGACATATGGCCTGTACATACTTTGTCAGCAATATACTGCTGAGACATTTTCTTAATCCCTCAAAAACATTTAATTTTACTAATACAAATAATAAAAGTATTCTAAAGAGTTTTTCTCCCTGTAGAATGGCTCAACCCTAGAAACCAGAAAGTTGAATTGCCTCTGACCTTTCTTCTCCAGACAAGGGCATTTGCTCTGAGGTGTTCTCTTTGAGCATGGTTTTGAGCATGAAAAAAAACATATTTTCCAATATCTATTAATTTAATACCATTCAAAGTTTGCATTGTTTCAGACATGGAGCATGTTTTTAAAGTCATTCATTTCAGAGAGGATTTTTGATCATTTTAATGTAAGAGCACTAGATGAACAAAATTTCCCATGATGATGGAGTCTTGTTAATAATTTATAAATAAAAAATAATAATTTATAAATAATAAAAATTTATCTTAAAGATTTGTAATTAAATTTATTCTTTCATCACCAACTTTTTCCTTATATCTTTCTTTTATGAGTTCTCTTCTCTACCTTAGTATGTAACGTATATTCTATTTTAAAGTAATAAATTAGATGTCAATAAATGTTAATAAACCATGTTTGTACAAATCAGATGTTTATGGTCACATTGGCATTTCTTTCTTTCTTTCTTTTTTTTTTTTTTTGTTGTTATTGTGGGCCCTGAACTCTGGGCCTGGGCACTGTCCCTCAGCTCTTCAGCTCAAGGCTAACACTTTACCACTTGAGCCACAGCACCACTTCTGGCTTTTTCTGCTTATGTGGTGCTGAAGAATTGAATCCAGGGCCTCATGCATGCAAGGCAAGCACTCTACCACTGAACTACCTTCCCAGCCCTCACATTGGCATTTCTTGCTTTGAGTTAACCAGGTCCTGAATTTATTACAGGGAAGTAAGGAACACAAAACAAAATTGGATATATATTACTTTCACTAAATGTATCTTTTACATATAACATTGAAGTGGAAAAAGTCTGCCACTGTGTTGCCTGGCCATCTAGCCTACTTATTCTAAAACAAAATCTGTAGAATGATTAAGCTGGGTTGTGAAAGATGGGTGAAATTAAAACAAACAAAGTTCTTTTGCCATCATTTTCGGGAAAAGAAACTAGAGAGAGCAAGAAACCTAAGTAATACTTGAATTTCAAGTGCAAAAAAGCCCAGTTGTCAGGGGCTGGGAAGGTGGCTCAGTGGTAGAGCACTTGCCTTGCATGCATGAGGCTCTGGGTTTAACTCCTCCGTACCACATAAGCAGAAAAGGCTGGAACTGGCACTGTGGCTAGAGCACTAGCCTTGAGCTGAAGAGCTGAGGGACAGTGCCCAGGCCCAGAGTTCAGGCCCCACAACCAGCAAAAAAAAAAAAACCCAGTTGTCTTGTAGGGTAAATACTAATGAATGGTATTTTCAAACTATTAACATTATTTATCTGCTGGGAAATGTTTGAAGGACTATTGATCTCAAAAGTCCTCAAAAGAGCTGAAGTTTATTGGTTCTCAACTTAAAAATTCTGTTTTCCCAATGTCACTCAAAGGTGTGTTTTTCTTCATCTTTGAAAAGTCTTTTAATTTTTTTTTTACTTTTATATTTTTATATTATTTATTTTTTTGGGGGGGGGGTCTGGTCGTGGGGCCTGAACTCTGGGCCTGCGCACTGTCCCTCAGCTCTTCAGCTCAAGGCTAGCGCTCTACCACTTGAGCCACAGTGCCACTTCCAGCTTTTTTCTTTTTGCTTATGTGGTGCTGAGGAATCAAACCCAGGGCCTCATGCATGCAAGGCAAGCGCTCTACCACTGAGCCACCTTCCCAGCCCCTTAATTTTTTTAAATACAAATGCTGCATTTCTAAAGGAGAAGACACTCAGGTCTGACAGAAATTTTCATGGTCCCTGTCCCTGAATGTTTTTGCTCTACCACTCTGAGCCACAGCACTGCTTCCAGTTTTCTGATGGTTACTTGGAGATATGAGTCTCATGGACTTTCCTGCCTAGTCTGGCTTCAAATCATGATCCTCAGATCTCTGTCTCCTGAGTAGTTAGGATTACAAGCATGAGCCACTGGTACCCAGCTAGTATATGACTTTTATTTGGAAACAACTTGGAGGCAAGCAATAGTAATGGGTCATAAATTTAGAAATCAAAAAAGTAATATCTTGTAAGTTTTTGTTTTCATATATTTAACTTCAGATGCCTCCTGCATGAACAGCATAGAAAAGATATGGCTCTTAATTGCTCCATTTAATTTTCATGAACTTCTTCTAAGTAGTGTACAGGCTACCAGACAAACAAGGGCCCTCTCCTTAGAATTAAATCATTCTAAATTGAAGCTTGAAAAATCATGGAAGTTATTTTGTCCATAAGTGGTAGGCAGCCCCTGGGGTGATTCTGAGGACCACACAACATTTCTCCTTCAGTCTGCTTTTGGGATCAAGTCCCTAGTCTCAGGCCTTACATTATTCTTATGAACTTTATTTCCACCATCAGTACATTATATCCACCAAAGTAAGGGTTATGCATGGAATACTACCAGTACTGCAGAGGCCAGCACACTCACTCCAAGTCTATTTAAGAGCCTTCTCTTGGGGCTGGGAAGGTGGCTCCGTGGTAGAGTGCTTGCCTTGCATGCATGAGGCCCTGGGTTCGATTCCTCAGCACCACATAAGCAAAAAGAAAAAAGCCGGAAATGGCGCTGTGGCTCAAGTGGTAGAGCACTAGCCTTGAGCTGAAGAGCTGAGGGACAGTGCCCAGGCTCAGAGTTCAGGCCCCACGACCGGACCCCCCCCCCCCATGAAAGAGCCTTCTCTTAACATCAGTGTGAAAAAGATTAGGAGCACAAACTATATCACGTTGGGAAAACTTAAACGTAAATACCTTTTATAGATGGTTTGGGTGGAAGAAGGAGAGAGGAAGAGAGCAGGGGAGAGGGAGAGGGAAAGGAAAAAGGAGGGAAAGAAAATTTTAGTGTATTTTAAACTACATTTCAGGCTGAGTGTGAGGACTCATGCCTGCAATCCCCGGTACATCAGATCCATACAGTCCCATTCAGGTAAAATTAGCAGGAGACCCTATGTGAAAAGTAAACTAAATAAATGGGCTTGGGTTGTGGCTCAAGTAGTAGAGCACTTGCCTAGCAAGTGCAAGGCTACAAGTTCAATTCTTTGTGCTGCCTTCTCCCCTCAAAATAAAGTTTATTTAGCTATTTAGTGGGATATCCCTGCTACTTATCCATTCTCTTCTAAGTGCACCACTCCCATATAACCCCTGAGAAGGCTGCAAGCGTACCCTTTGATCCCGGGACACATGGTTGACAAACCACTGACATTGCCTACCAAACAATGCCTCTCAAGTTTCTTGGCTTATTTGTTTCATTCCAGTTATTTGCCTCTACCAATTTACCCAAATCCAGGCGGATATTTTTTTTGAGTGATCATGCTAAAATAGAAACCAACAGGTATAGTTTGGCTCTTGAATGTTCTTCAAAGTGTTAAAAGCTTGTTTCTCAGAGTGATAGTCCACTGGGGAGGGTGTGGAAATTTCAGGGGTTGGTCCTTGTAGGAGGTCTTTAAGTATTTGGGGATGTATTCTTGAAGGGAATAATGGAACCCCCACCTCTTTTTACTTTTCCTCTTACTTTTTCTAGGTCATAAGATCACACCTACCAAACTCTAGTGACCTGAATATATTATGAGTTTTTATTAATAAATACTCACAGCATTAGGTTTATACTATACTATCTATATTTAGTGTTCATTGGCCTGTGGTTATTTCTAATTCTATTGATATTCTAGAATAACACTCATTTTTATTCCTAGAATAAAAGCAAATTAAAGAAAAAAAAGCACCTCATTTTCTGTTGACCATATATTTATGGAGAAATTTGGCCCACAGTCTATATATGAAAATGATGTAAATTTCTTTTCTGACCTATTTTAGGACACTGTGTCTTGTATATACATTTATCTGATTTGGGGAGGGAAGGGGAATTTAAAAAATGGTGAGACAAAGGACAAAGGGTGAACCAATGCAACAGTGATACTCATAAGACACTCACCATGTTGGAAATGAACTTTACAACTTGGGGAGGGGAGGGGAAGGAAAGTGGGAGAAAAATGAGAGAGGGGATAGCAATGTTCAACAAGAAATGTACTCATTACCTTGCTTATGTAACTGTAACCTCTCTGTACAACAAGAAAATAATTCAAAAATTGTGACACCTTTTTCTTGTCACAGGTCCTTTTCTAAAATGCAACATGGTTTTAACAATCCTACACAGTGGCATCCAGAAAAGCCATGAGATAGCATGTGCTATTCATCAAGATAGTCCTTTACTTCTATAAGTGTGTTGTGCCCAGCTCTGTGAACAGAGAAGCAAATTTAGAATCAACATTAAAAAGTAGAACTTTTAAAGAATTTCTGTACTTCTAAAGTTTTCTTGAACTCGGGGCCTCTCACTTGTTAGGAAGGCATTTTACCACTCCAGCCACATATCCAGTTCTTGTCTCTAATGGTTATTTTTCAGGTAGGGTCTCAAACCCTGATCATTTTACCTTACATATATCTGGGATGGCTGAGGAGGTCGAGTGAGGGGAGGGGGGTGTTCTCACTAACTAGCCCCAATCATGACTGATCTTTCCAACTTCTACCTCCATAGTAACCAGAATTACAGGCATGATACATGGGGCCATACTAATTGATATTAAAAACCACTAAATAATATCATCTTTATTTATTTTGCTGACAATGGGATTTGAAGTTGGGGCCTCATGCTTCCTTGGTTTGTTGTTTGGCTAGCCGTCTGCCACTTGAGCCACACTTCTAGACTGTCCTTTTGCTAATTTGGAGATAAAGTCTCATGGACTTTTCTGCTAGGCTATTCTCCAACCACAAGCCTCAAGATCTCAGTAGCTAGGATTACCAGCCTCAGTCACTGGTACCTGGCTACTATTTATTTTTAAACACTAGCTTAAAAGTATTACCTAGAAACAAACTTCACATAGTTGAAAGTATAGCTTTTGAGTATAATTGCCTTTGTTTAAATTCTGATTTGAACCTTTATGAAGTTGTAAGATCTTGAACAAACTTTTTTTAAAATAAAGAGCATAAATCATTTAATCAATATAGATGTAAACCATTAGCACTATTGTTAAAATTTAATGTTGTAAGGTATTATTAACATATTGTGATTAGAAGTCATCAACATTTTTTTAAAAGGGTATAGATCAAAATTTTGGTTACACAGCATCAAAATGATTTTTCTGAATATTTATGTCTCCCTCTACTGTTCAGGATCTATTTCTGTTATTTCAAGATGAAATTCATGTGTAGGAAACACAGAAGTTGATAATAAAGTCTTCATTTTGCAAACCCACCAAGCTTATTCCTGTAAAACTTCTGGAATTTTTTAGCCTAATATTCTCACTCTTGGATGTTCATACAACCGGCTTCTTGTCTTAAAGATCTCAGTGTACTTCTTCCTTAGTGAGGCCTTCTTAACCTGTGTCGACTCTCTTCATGCTTTGGCATTACTCATCTACTAAATAATATGTGACATTACTGAAGATATAAAAATGTTCTTTGAATCCCAAATGATCTCTTAATTCTGTTTTAGACAGGAAGCTGCCCGGATACTGTCTGTAGTTCACTGCCTTATTGCATACAGAATGTTGAACTGAAGCTGAATAGTTTAACCATGACATTTTGATGCCAAAGACATTCCAAGCCATTTAGTTATATTTATTCATCTTGGTATTCATCTTGCCCTTTGTTCAAGAAATACACTTCAAATCTTGTTTCCAGTCATAATAAATGTTACTATGAGAAACAAACATAGTAAAAAGGACCATGTGAAAGACACATAGAAAACGTGTTCAAGTCAAAATGATGTATTCAATCTTTTTTAAGTGTTTTTTTTTTTAATGCTAGGGTTTGAACCTAGAGCTGGCACTGACTCGGGAGGTGGTCTACCACTTAATTACACACCTCTGCCATATCTTAAACCTGAATATTTTAATATCTGTACAGAAAACCTTCAAATTAAACTTGTCATATAATAGGTAGTCAAAAATATCAAAACTAACAGCTGCACTTCTAATAAGACAAAATTAAATGGAAAAAAACAAAGTCTTGATAAAAATTATATTGTGATGAATATAATTTCATCAAAATAAAAATTAAAAGGGAGAACTCTAGTAATTTTTACCCAGTATAGAGAACAGACCAAATGAGTAAATCAAAGACTGAATTGCAAGCCATTTGGAAGAAAAAAAAATTATCAATGAGAATTTATCAACATGAGTGAAAAATACTTTATTATCTCCAGCATTCTGATTGAAACAATTATATTTATAACATGATGTCATTTTAGGGGCCTTCATTTCTTGGCACCATCACCTTGTGGTGACCCAGTATGGTAAGTAATTACAGATATTTCTAGGGCAGGGCCATACACAGAGCAGTGAGCACTATCCAACATGGTCCTGACTCTCCACTCAGAATCTTCACAGTGGTCAGTGTGTGATGGGTCTTGACTTCTGAGAGTGTGAAGGGCAGGCTTCTTGGGTACAGTAAGGATTGGTGGTTTAGCTGTTCTGGTGAACTTAGTGTTAGCTACTTTGTTCTCATTTGTGAAAAAGGGTAATAAATTTAAAATGCGATAAATGACTTCACATGCAACCAAGTCTATTTGCTTCAAAAATACAATGAAAAGGTATAACCATCATATTTAAGTTTGATTTTGTTGTCTGATACTTTGTAAAATTAACAGCATAGAAAATATGTGCGTTACTTAAAAATTAAAGCATTTAATAATGACATTGAGTATATTCCAGGAGAGGAAAGAAGTTGACATCTTTGTGAATCCTTACTCTGAAAGACAATAAGATATCCTTGTTAAGTTTTTCAAAATAATAAGAATTTCTTTCAAATTACTGAGATTGAAAAAATTACAGTCCTGCATTTTGAATGAGATTTTCCTGCATTTTGGATGAGATTTTTTTTTTTTTTTTGCTAGGCTTGAACTCAGGTCCTGGGCACTGTCCCTGAGTTTCTTTTGCTCAAGGCTAGCACCCTAACACTTGAGCAACAGCACCACTCCTGTTCTCTTCTTTTTATGTGGTGCTGAGGAATTGAACCCAGGGCTTCAAGAACCGTAGGCAAGCACTCTACCACTAAACCACTTCCCCAGCCTAATGTAACTTTTTAAAGCACTTTATCCATAGACCAATACAACAAAAATATCTAGTAATCTAGGGCTCTCTAGAGTAAATGTAAGCAGCTCTCATTTTGTATATCCATAATAACTCAGAGGTGATCTCTTGGCATTTTCAATTTTTACCATTTCATTTAAACTTCATAGTATTCTCTCTTTCTGCTTGTCAGTATTAGGATTTGAATTCAGGGCCTGATGCTTTAGCATGCTTTAGCCACACTCCCATCTCTGTTTTGCTTTAGTTGCTTTTCAGAGAGGTTAAGTTCTTTGTCCTAGGCACAGCTATTACCAGAGTCTAGATCACCAAATGCCTGGAATAACATTCCTTTTTCTCTAACAATATCCCATTACAGTTACATTTTCATACTTCTTATTAGTCATTAACATGGTGTTATGTGTTAAAGGAAGCTAAACACAAAGCTTTTTTATAATAAAATAACTGTTAGTATGATTTGGATAACTTAACATAGCAAATATTTTTGTAGTAATGTATTCACTGAGATGGACAATATTAGAGATATAAACTTAAACAAAATAATTGCAGTAAAAACAGGAGGTGCCTGCTTTGTTTGTATCTTAAAGATGATATAAAGAAGAGACAAAAGGATTAAAAAGTACAGCCCAGCGCTGGTAGCTCACACATGTAATCCTAGCTACTCGGGGGGCTGAGATCTGAGGATCGCAGTTCAAAGCCAGCCCAGGCAGGAAAGTCCATGAGACTCTTATCTCCAATAAACCACCAGAAAAGTGGAAGTGGTGCTATGGCTCAAGTGGTAGAGCGCTAGCCTTGAGCTAAAGAGCTCATTAAAAAAAAAAAAAAGTAAAGAAAAGAAAAAAGAAAAAGAATTGTTTAAGTTTACACAGTAACTTGGCTGCAGCCTTTTACTGGGTCTTGAATCTGGGTTTCTGTAGTCTGCTTTCTTCTGCACCTCTTTTGCATGGATTTCCAAGAAGGATAACGTTTTTCCTTACGGGCATGTCTAAGTTTCGACTTTTCAATATTCAATTTTAATGAAAACATGAAAATGCCCTTTTTAAAAAAGTATTAAGTTATACAAAAATCAATGGTATTGGGCAGAATTCTAGTAGAAAATGTAATAGTTAATCTGCATACCCTGAAAATGTAATATTTACACTACTGTCCAAAATGGAGGTGTTTTTTTTTAAAAGTATCCTTATCTCGGATCTCTTTTGCGATGGTACAGCATTCACTGAAAGCTCTAGTACAGTGTGGCCCTATGGTAATCCGGGTGGCACGCTGGGCACAGGTTTCATCCTCATTCCGACGAGCGCCATCGTAACAGCATTTCTTTAGCACTGCATGTCTGTATTTATCAGCTGAAATAGTGACAAACCAGTTACCCTTGATCAGGCGTAACATCTCAGGCTGAGAAAGAATCTGAAGGCATTCTTGGTTTCCATGGCCAAGTGAGCTCTTAGCCACAATAGCCATAAGCTGACCTGCCTTTCCTTGCAACTACTCCAGCATGACCGAGGACTCCAGTTCACACTATGTGGTTTGAAAGGTCTCCTGAAACTAGCATTTAGCGGTTAATACCCTTTTCCTTCAACTAAGATAAATCCTAATCTTTCAAACTAGCACTTTGGGATCAGAACTTTTTGAGTAAAAATAGATTAAATAAACTGGCTCAGACTGCTATCCTAGCCACTCAGGAGGCTGGGATTTGAGGTTCATGATTGGAAGCCAGCAGGGGCAGAAAAATCCTTGAGACTCTCATCTCTAGTTAAACACCAAAAAAAAAAAAAAAAAGCTGGGAAGTAAAGCAATGGCTTAAGTGGTCGAGCACTGGCCTTGAGCACAAAAAGTTAGGGACAGGGCCCAGACCCTGAGTTCAAGCTCGAGCACACGTGCACATGCACTTACACACACACTCTCTCTCTCTCTCTCTCTCTCTCTCTCTCTCTCTCTCTCACACACACACACACACACACACACACACACACACACACACACACACACACACACACACACACATTTAAATATACAAGAAACCTTCCGATAATTGAAGATAGCGCTGTAGGAATTTCCTTCTGGAAGCTAAATATCCTATTTTCAAAACGCTTTATATGGCATACTGCACAGACCCTGTAAGTGCTCAGCTTAATCAGTGCCCCCTTTTTCAGATCATTACAACATAGAATGAAGGTTAACTTACAGTAACTCATACAACTGGAAATTCCTACATTTCTGTAAGCATGGTTATTGACTGAACTTAGGCCACACACCCCTAGGTTTGATGTTCTTTCTACTATAAAATGTGAATTATCTGTAAATTAGAAATTTCCATTAGATTTATATTTTAGATCATAGTTTTAAATACTATATATTTTTAAATGTATGAAATAGTATAAATGTAAACATAATATAAATGTATGAAATATATAAATAGGTTTTTATACCCCAAAGTTAATCAAATCATACATTTAGAATGGAAGAATATGATGTTAATTGTACATGATGTTTGTAGAGAGGATATATTTGGGACAAATAAAATTACTATGTCATATTTTAGAGACAGAAGTAATGAAGGTTCAGTTTTCTCAGATTAGGCTAAATGAATAAAACAGATTTTTTTGATTAATTTTTGTCACTTAGAGGAGCTAGACCTCTACTCTGGGGCTTGAATTCAGGGTCTGGGCACTGTCCCTGAGCTTCTTTTGCTCAAGGCTAGCACTCTACCACTTGAGCCACAGCGCCACTTCCAGCTTTTTCTGTTTATGTAGTACTGAGAATCGAACCCAGGGTTTCATACATGCTAGGCAAGCATCTACCACTAAGCCACATTCCCAGCCCCATCTTCTGGAGGTTTTTAGTGACGTACTCCTAATGTTTTTAAGATTATATGATGGTTTTATGTTACCTTGCTGTTTTATGCTCTGTTGCAGATCTCTTCTTGTCCTGAGAATTTGTTTAGAAGAGTCATCTATTAAAAAAGAAAAAAGTGAAAAAGACTAAGGGAAAAGGAAAGGAATATAAAGTCTAAAAATAAAAACATTCTATGAAACTAAGTATTTTAAAAGTTCATAAATCATTCATTCAACCCTTCAGTATTAATTAGGCTTCCAATTAGCTATTATATATTACATCTCTTAAGAAGACTTCTCCCCTCATAGTGCAGCTGAGTTTGGTTTGTTTATCTAGGTTTAGTTTGGTAACTTTAAATGTTTTCGGTTTATTGGTTACAACAAATTAATGATTTAAAATGAGCAGTTTTGCTGGATCACCTATTTTTCTTATTTGCTCTTTGAGCTATATTATGTCAAATGTAATTATAAATGCCGCAGAATGAGATCTAACTATGAAGAATTTTATAACCACAGAAAAGGTGATTAAGATAAGATCTCTAGGAAGTGGAGGTGTGGCCCAAGTGGTAGAATGCCAGCCTGTAGTGAAAAAGCTAAGTGAGAATGTAAGTTCCTAAGTTCAGGCCCCAATATCAGCATAATATAGATAAGGAAATAAGAAAATAAATAAATGTGATTTCTGTTCATGAAGGGTTCATAGTGCCAGACAAGACATATAACTACATGTAAGGATGTGTGATGTCCCACTTTTATTGTTACTTAGAAATGATGTAGTTCATACAATTTCTTTCCTATTGCTGAGAAATAGCCCATTGGGAGAAGAGGGAGAAGGAAACATATCTTTAAGATGTTGTTAACTGATCAGAAGAGCTTGAGTGAATCATTTATTTGTCTTTCTGGTTCTACTCAACTCATCTTGATTGTTTCTCCTAAAACCAGAATTCTAGAAAGGATCTGAGCAAGTCAAGCATATCAGGAGACTAGAACTCTTAAACAAAATGAAAAGAACACTGTTCGTTTCTAGCTCTCTGCTCTGCTCTCTCTCTGTTCTATTGTAGCTCTCTCTCTGTTCATTTCTAGCTCTCTGCTCTCTCTCCATTCTTTCTGCTCTCTCTGCTCTCTTGCTGCTCTTTTCTAGCTCTCTCTGCTTTCTCTCTGCTCTAGCTCTTTCCTCTCTCTTTCCTCTCTTTCCCAGCTCTCTCTCATTTCCAGGCCTTTCCCAGCCACGTGGAGTGCCAACCTTGCCTGGTCCCAGCTTGTCTACTGAATAAACCTATCCCTTACCTGAAAAAAAAAAATGAAAAGAACATGAGACCAGAAAAAAAGGGCCCAGTTCCTCAATATTAATAACTAGAACTAGAATACAGGCAAAATAGAAAATGAAAGCATCTCCTCACCCCTGCCCCAGCCAGTATTTCCAACCATACCAGTAGGGATTGATTGACGATAGGTACATGAACTGACATGAATTACTACAAAAGCTCAAACTCTTCATAAATAAACTTGCAATTGTCTGAAATTACCAGTTCCTTTCATTTCAAATTGTGTGGTTCTAATGGCTGGAAAATCCGCTTTATATTGATCTGGAATTTTCTGTATACCGTATCTGTAGAAACAAAGTATTTTACATTACAGGTGTTTTAAAAATGTTTTTAATTCAGCAAGAGGTAATGCAGCATTCATGTTTAAAAGATGTTAAAATACAATTAGATATACATATAGTGCTGATAACAACTTTTATTTGGGAGAGATTGTAAAGCAATAAACAGAAGTAATTGAGCAGGATCATAGTTTAGTCATTCCTTTTCATATAATGAGTTCTTTTTCCAGGTACTTTATCTTAGCTTTGAAGAACTAGCTGGGCACCAGTGGCTCACACCTGTAATCTACTCAGGAAGCTGAGATCTGAGGATTGCAATTCAAAGCCAGCCTGAGCAGGAAAGTCCATGAGACTCTTATCTCCAATAAACCACTAGAAAACTGGAAGTGGTGCTGTGGCTCAAGCAATAGAGTGCTCACCTTGAGCTGAAGAGCACAGGGACAGTGCCCAAGCCCAGAGTTCAAGCCCCAGGACTGACCAAAAAAAATGAAGAACTGGTGATAACTTGAAATTTTACTTATTCTGGAGCTTAATTATGCTAATATAATAGAATAAAAATCCGTAATAATGTCCTTAGAAACATGTTCTGACATGATAACATTCACAACTTATAGAATTAAATTCTAGTTGTAGACAATGTCTAGTTTGCTTAAAGAGGAAAATAATCTGTCCAACAACCTCTGTTCCAAAATATTTCCTAAGCAATCACTGAAGTATTAAGGAAAAAGGTAAATAAAGCAAAAGAGCCATGGATTTCATTTGAACTGGTAGTTATTCCAGTTCAAACTCTCATTTTTTCATCTGCTAGCAGATTTGACTTAGGCAAGTTACATCATGTCATTTGTGAAATGTGAAAAGTACTACTGACCTTGCAAGTTAGACACATATTCAATAATGTCAATATTATGCTTATTATAACTATTACCATCATCATTAGTTTAACAAATATTTCTCTCTGATGTAGAAATGCTAAGATACAATGACCACCACAGTCTAGGACCCTGCACTCAGTGTGTTTACAATCTATTCTGGTGAAGGAAAGCAAATAAGTACAAATAGAGACCATATCTGCTGGCTCTATGAGGACATGAAGCACATTCTAAGCAGAAGGAATATAGGTACAGAGGGACTGAGATGGTAGGGCACTGGTCATGAGAGTTCCATAGAATAGGATGAAGTTGCTATCAACATAAAAGGTTCAATGCTATACTATAAGACATGAAGTTTTTCCGAGAGAACACACAACTTTAAACCACCTCCCATTCCAACCCATACTCTCAGAACACTATCAGTATAGTACAGATGCCAGGCTGAAGAAAAAATGATCATAAAAGTATTGTGTTTATGTTGTTGCTATTTATAGGTGCTCCTTGTCTTATATATCCTGCTTTTCATTCCTTGAAAGCAAGGATTACGGATTCCTCCATTCTGTGTTGTATCTCTTACTCTGTTATCATTTATATATATACAAGGAATATGTTCACTAAATATTACATCAAGTCCTGTTAACCCTTGTTCTATTTTTTCTCTTTTTAAATTGGCATCAGTTAATTGTACAAAGGAATTGTATTGTGGTATTTACATAAATGCATATAATGTTCATTAAATTCATCTCCTAAATACATACAATGTACTTACATTTTTTCACCTTCCATTACCTTCTCCTTTGCACTTCACAAACCAGCTGCTTACCCTGAAATAGTCTCACTTTTATAATAATGTCATATTAGTATTTCTAGGTCTATATTCCAATATGGACGACAACATGACAATTCCATTCTCCTTTATCGTGAATAACATTCCATTAAGCAAGTTCTTATATCCTTGAATATAAGTAATTGAATAAAATCTATAAATACCCTTGCGGAGTAGATCACTATTGCTCCTGTTATGAGGACACTGCTAATTAATTTGCCCAAGGTCACAGACCTTTTAAGTTATAGAACTAAGACTGTCTTGAAGAGCCTGTATCCAGAATTGACACTTTCAGCAGCTATCCTAAACCATACTTATTAAGAACCTTGCACCCAGAAAAATTTAGGAATCAAAGCCTTTTTTAATATCAGGATTCTTTGAAGTGTTGCTTATGGAGTGGTTTGTAGAGTTGTCATGGTGGTAGTGGTGACACATAGTGTTTAAAATAGTGTTTAGAACTCTTTGGAATATGGCTCTGTGTCCACATATAAATGAACTTTAGCAGGAGAGTCTATCCAGATATGAAGAATTCATATAGTCATGTAATTTTATTTTATTTTTTGGTCTGTTGTGGGGTCTGAACTCTGGGCCTGGACACTGTCCCTCAGCTCTTCAGCTCAAGCCTAGCACTCTACCACTTGAGCCACAGTACCACTTCTGGCTTTTTCTGCTTATGTGGTGTTGAGGAATCGAACCCAGGGCCTCACGCATGCGAGGCAAGCGCTCTACCACTGAGCCACCTTCCCATTCCTGTCCTGTTATTTTAATAGTTGCAGAGGAGCAGGCGCCTGAGCTTGCTGAGAGGCAAGAATGTTCCTTTGAACTTTACCTAATATGTTTTTCCTGATATTTTCATGGCTTCCTTCTTCATTCATTGTAGCTCTGTTTGACTGTTACTTCCCTAAGAGAACCTTTTCTGTCCCCATTTTACTGGTACCCATGATTTCTTTATGTCTTTACTCTCCTTAATTTTTAATTCACTATACTAAAGACTATCCATCCTTGTGTATTCATTCGTTCATTGGTTCAATATTTCATTATTTTTTTCTTCCATACCATACAAATGCTAATTCTAGGAATATCTTTTCTATCCTTGCTACATCCTTAATGCCTACCATGTAGTAATATTATATATATATATATATATCATATATACAGTGTATATATATGATACATGTATCTATATGATTTCTTAGATCAAATCAATCAAACAGAGAAAAAGTAACATAATTTTGTGTGGTGTGTGTGTGTGTGTGTGTGTGTGTGTGTGTGTGTGTGTGTGCACGTGCATGAACCAGTTCTGGGGCTTGAACTCGTAGCCTGGGCACTGTCCCTAAACTCTTGCACTCAAGGCTAGTGCTCTGCCACTTTCAGCCTTTTTGGTGCTTAATTTGAGACAAGAGTTTACCAGAGTTTTATTATTGTTATTATTATTTTGGGTCTGGTCGTGGGGCCTGAACTCTGGGCCTTGGTGCTGTCCCTCAGCTCTTCAGCTCAAGGCTAGTGCTCTATCACTTGAGCCACAGCGCCACTTCCGGCTTTTTTCTTTTTGCTTCTGTGATGCTGAGCAATCAAACCCAGGGCCTCATGCATGCAAGGCAAGCCTTCTACCTCTGAGCCACCTTCCCAGCCCCAGTTTACCAGAGTTTTCTGCTGTGATCCTCAGATCTCAGCCTCCTGAGTAGCTAGGATTACAGGTGTGAGCCACCGGCACCTGTCTGAGAAAGTGTCATGATTTAAATGGCCAACACTCTCACTCTAGCATAGAAATTGAAGAGAAGCTTTTTATTAGGGTTCAACATAATATAATAGAAAGAATTGAGAATATTCCTAGACAAGAATCATGGGACTTGAGATTCTAGTCCTGGTTTTGCCCCTAATATAAAGCTAATTCGAGTTTCTGAGGTTCATCTGCATGTCTTTCAAGGGGAATACAAAAATTGCCTAAGGTTATAGAGGGATTATAGCTAGGTAAAACAATTTCAGACTGCAGATAGAGAGTGCTACAATCTTATAAACATCCTAAGTGTTCATTTACTTCATGTTTACAGTATATGCTATGGCAAAATGAAAACAACTGAAGTGGAAAACAGGGGAACTTAAAAAAGTCTGGCTTCTGACTTTGTCTAGCAGTGTGACTTTAGGCCAATTACATTTCCTATCTGGGAAATTTTATGTCAAATATAAAATGAAGTGTTTCCAATTAGATAATCTCTAGTAGTACAACCCCCCCTCATTTCTAGATAGGAGACCACTATTTCCAAGGCATAGTTTAAAATACAAGTGATTTCAATAACATTAAAAATAATGAATCATAAATGTAGAGGTAATTACAATAGATTTGAAATTCAAAATATTAGAATTGACTCAAGTGTTCAAGCTTAATAGCCTAGAGTCCATAAAAAAACACCAAGAAAATTAAGATCAGACATAAAAGAACAATAAAGGCCAATGAAGTTTATTTCTGAGTTTACTTTGGGTTAATTTGAAGAGGAACTTGAATAAAAATGTACATAATTGTTAGTAAGAAATAATCTCTAAAAGCTGTCCTGCTGTTAGCAAATCATCAAATCAGACTGCTTGCATGACTTTCTTATTCAAAGATTAGACTGTCCATTTGGGATGCACAGATGGAGAAAAATATTTTCAAATTTATGCAGTCTGTTTAATTTACTATTTCACTCATCACAACTAACACACATTGTAAAACAAAGATAGCTCACTTCATTTACATTTGTTCCTGTCCCCCACTTTACTCCAGGAAAATTAAAAAGCAAAGTAGTCCCAAAATATACATGGCTGAAGGGCTTATACAAGCATACATAAAACTTTCCTGAAGCTACTTTCTTTTTAAATTAGTTCTTTTTAAATTAGTTCTTCAAGTAGGAAAACTAAAATTGGAAGATAAACACCCTTTTAAACAGCCAGAAATAAGTACCGAATGTATTAGATAGAAATTAACGCCCAAGGGATTTATGTGAGTAGGTATGTTTTATTAGGAGCCATTTGGTATAACAGAAAAAACTCAGAACATTCCTGGACAAGAATTGGACTCTAGCCTTGACTCTGTCACTGATGTAAAGCCAGTAAATTCTCCTTCCCTCTGAGCTTCAGCTGCTTGTCTTTCAAAGGGAAGTAAATAAAAATTATCTCATGTACCTTGAGGGTATGGGTAGGGTTGGGAATGATGAGGTAAGCCATAGAAGGGGTGACACTGAGCAAGATGCATTATACTTAATAAACTGATTTGTTGAATTGAAAAATATAATTTTTAAAACATGTAAAAAATTACCTAGAGTAATGGAAAGACTGTGGCCATGAGACACAATTTCAAATTAGATACAGAAATCTATTATAGACACAAGATCACTATACGATATAGTTCACAATGCAGGGAATTTGTGAACGTCTTGGTACATATTTTTAATTTATGTATATTTATAAGTTATGACAAATGGAAAAATTGAAGTGGTGAACAGGAGCTCTGAATAAAATCATACTTCTGTCCCTTTCTGTCAATGTGATCCTTGGCCAGTCACTTTCCCTATTTGCACATAACCTCATGTATAAATGAGTGGGTTCAATTCAATAATCTCAAGTTAGTTTTCAGTGCAAACATCATAGTTATAGACATGAAATAATTTTCTGTGTGATATAGCTTCCAATTCTCTATCATACAAAATGCACTGGATTTCCTTCTTTCTTTTTTTAAATTTCTTTCTTTCTTTCCTTCTTTCTTTCTTTCCTTCCTTCTTTCCTTCCTTCCTTCTTTCCTTCCTTCCTTCCTTCCTTCCTTCCTTCCTTCCTTCCTTCCTTCCTTCCTTCTTTCCTTTCTTTCTTTCTTCCTTCCTTCCTTCTTTCCTTCCTTCCTTTCTTTCTTTCTTTCTTTCTTTCTTTCTTTCTTTCTTTCTTTCTTTCTTTCTTTCTTTCTTTCTTTCTTTCTTTCTTTCTTTCTTTCTTTCTTTCTTTCTTTCTTTCTTTCTTTCTTTCTTTCTGTCATGGGACCTGAACTCTGGGCCTGGGCGCTGTCCTTCAGCCCTTCAACTCAAGGCTAGCACTCTGCCACTTGAACCACAGCGCCACTTCCAGCTTTTTCTCTGCTTATATGGTGCTGAGATACCACCTGAGATACTACCTCACCCCAGTTAGAATGGCTATAATCAAGAACTAACAACAGATGCTGGAGGGGATGTGGACAGAAAGGAACCCTACTGCATTGTTGCTAGGAGTGTAAAGTTGTTCAACCACTTTGGAAAGTAGTATGGAGGTTCCTCAAAAGACTCCACATAGAGCTCTCCTATGACCCAGCAATCCCAATTTTGGGCACTTACCCAAAGGATCACAAACAAGACCGTACTAAAGCTACCAGCACAACTATGTTTATTGCAGCATTATTTACCATAGCTAAGATATGGAACCAACCCAGATGCTCCTCAATAGATGAATGGATCAAGAAAATGTGGTATGTATACACAATGGAATTCTATGCCTCCATCAGAAAGAATGACATTGCCCCATTTGTTAGGAAATGGAAAAAATTATATTAAGTGAAGTAAGCCAGGTCCAAAGAAACATAGGTCCCATGGTTTCCCTTATTTGCAGTAACTAGTATATGTCTGAGACAAGCAGAAATGGTCAGATAAGTTGATGTTAGGCGAAATGAACCCCAAGATATGTATTCAAATGTTTTTTCTTTCTTACGATTGTTTCTAACATATTTATAAGATGATTTCTTTGTTGCTTTGTATGTCCCTCTCCCACAGTATAACCCCTGTTTTCACTGTATTTGATGTTGGTATAATTTGTGGAGGGGAAGGGAAAAAACAAATCATTTAAATAGGGATACAGATTGACCCACTGCAACAATGAAATGTAGAAGACGTTATGTCGAAAAATGAACTTTACAACTTTGGGGGGGGGGGTGTCGTGGGGTGGGGGAGATGAGAAGGGTTGGGAAGGGGAAACAAAGGAGGAGGCAACAATTCTTGATAAGAAATGTACTCATTACCTTGCCCATGTAATTATAACCCTTCTGCACGGTATTTTCACAATTAAAAAATAAAAGTAAAGGAAGAGGCTACAATTCTTGATAAGAAATGTACTCATTATCTTGCCCATATAATTGTAACCCCTCTGTACAGTATTTTCACAATAAAAAAGAACTGTGTTAATAATATGGCACAAAAAATGGAATAACATAAAATAAAAATAAAAATAAAAACAACAACAAATTTTTAAATCACAGTATTAGACCTGATCTCAATTAAGTCTGGTTTAACTGTGTAGAGTCCACACACACACACACACAAACCCAGCAACAACAAAAACTACAAAGGAAACAAATCACCAAATACAAGTCAGTAATAAAGTATTTGTTATCTTGAGTTTTCTTTTTGCCTTCCTTTTCTGGAGAGAAATCTGAATAATCACATAATTTTTTTATAAATAGCAATCCTATAAGGGCTGTCATGTTATTAGATAGTCATCTAATTAAAAAGCTTCTATGACTTCATTTTTCAGAAATTAACTATCCATTTGGCAATTTCAAGTGGAGAAAACTATTTACAAATTCACACAAGCTGTTGAATTTACTATTTCACTCATGACCATTGTAAAATGAGGATAGTTTGGCTCACTTACATTTGTTCTTGTCCTCTACTTTTCTCCAGGAAGATTAAAAAACAAAGTATTCCCAAAGGACTCATGGCTGAAGGGCTCATAAAACTATGGATATAAGCTTCATGAACTACTTTCCTTTTAAATAAATTGAGCTTGAAATTTTTGAATAAATTTGTTCTCTGGTTAATTATTAATGTCATATAAAAGAATTTCTAAGTAAGAAAATTAAAATGAGGAATTAATACCTCTTTTCATGTCCAGGAATAAATAAGGAGGTAATTTTATAAGAATTTATACTTAAGGTACTTATTTCTATTAAGATAAATAAAAGGACTGTACAATCAGAATTTGGCTCCATGAACAGGGGCTCAATCCCCAAAACCAGGAAGTTACATTGCCTTCAGCTTTTCTTCTCTAGAAGAAAACATGGTTTTTGCTCTGAGGTTAGATTAACTTTGAACATGGTTGTGCTGTTCAGTTTTTCATTGCTGTGACAAATTATCTGAGGAGCAAAGATTTATTTAGGCTCTTTTTCAGTGGCTCCGTTGTTTCTAGAGCTGTGATTAGTAAGGCAGAATGTAACAGTGGAAAGCATTGGAAGAGCAAAGTAGCCCATCACATGGCAAACAGCAAGCTGAGAGAGACAGGCAAGCAGAGGCTAATGTCAATGTATGCTTACATGAAAGCCCCAGCACAAGGGACCTACTTCCTCCAGCCAAGACCACCCAATTATGACTCCATCATTGGCATAAACAACTAAAAAAAAAAAGAAAGTCCTTGTGATCCAATCACCTCCATATAGCTAATCAGTTAGTAACTAAGCCTTAGTAATATAAAAGTATCATGGGAAATTTCAGATTCAAACCAATGCCTCTGATAGATCTCTCTTCTTTATAATACCGATAAAGGCCCACCTGGATTTTGTTTCAAACTGACATGTTTTTAGAATTTATCTCCATTAGTTTAGGTTTTCTAGGTGGTCTTTTATTAAAAAGATCTAAGTAGTTATGTCCTTGGTATTGTAAATGGTCTAAGGATAACCTAGATCTATAAAAAGAGATTAAGAGAATAGTTCATTAGACTGCCCACTATAAAGAAGGAACTGGACATTAGTTGGAGAAAAGATTGGGACTGGCAAGGACAATGTCATGCTTAAGGAGGCTGCCATTATCACCTTCATAATCAAACCGATATTTAGTAGAGAATCCTATCCTCCAATATCTACATTCATTTGTATGCCACTCACACATTGAAAACTTTGCATTCATTCACACATAGAATAGCTTTCTTTTGATGAATTCATACCTTTCAATGAAGGTTTTAATAATTTTAATATGAGCTTAAGATGAACAAAACTTCCTATAAAACTGACTCTTGAAACTAACAAATAATATTTTACAATGGTTTATTTTTATGATGTTTTCTATTCATTAGGAAAAATTAAGGGAAGGGGGATCAGGAGGGGAAAAAGTGAGAGAAAATGAGGGAGAGAGTAACACTGTTCAAAAAGAAATGTACTCATTACCTGACTTACGTATATCACCCCGTGATTATGTATATCACCCTTACAATAAAACTTAAATTAAAAAAATTCTTTAACCCTTTTTCTTTGCTGATCCTGGGGTTTGAACTGGGCATCTTTCCTGAGCCTCTTTGTGCTTTGAGTAGTTCATGGACTTCCCGACCTCACTTTGAACTGCAGTCTTCAAATCTCAATTTCCTGAGTAACTAGGATTACAGGTATGAACCACTGGCACCTGGCTTTAACCCTTTTTTTTAAAAATTATTAATCATGTGCTTTTGTATATAATGTGTTCACTATTTAAAATAAATGACTTAAGCATATATTCTATAAACAGGTATTTATAATCACATTGGCATCCCATGCTTTGAATTAGTATGGCCCTAATTACTAATTTAATTACTAATTTTGCTTTGATCCCAAAGCAAAATTTTATACATAAGTTTAACTAATGTTGTCTGTTACATGTGTCACTAAAATGGAAAAAAATCTGCCACTTTGACCACTTAGTCCATTTGTTTTAACAGGAAATCTGAACAATGATTAAGCTGGGTTGTGAAAGATGGATAAAGTTAAAACAAACAAAGTGCTCTTTCCATCATTTTCGGGAAACTTAGAGAAAGAACACTCCAGTCAACATAGCTAGTGTTTGTATTTTAAAGACAAAACTAGTACTTGTAAATCATTGGCATATTTCTCTAGTAGAAAATGTTTAAAGAATAACGTTGCTCAGTAGAATTGAAGTTCTATTTAGTCTATATATTCTTGGTTGTGTTTAGCCAAAATTGGTTCAATATATCTTCCAACAGGAAGGATAGACTTTCCAAAAGGATAGGTTGCTCTTTATATTTTTGAAATGTGAAGTTTGGGCAAGGCTTTGTTTTTTTATCTTTCTTTTTTTCTTTGTACAAATACTGCATTTCTAAGAAAGAAAAATCTCAGATCTGGTAGAAATTTTCATGGTCCTGTTAATACTAACTGGATTCTGCCCTCAAAAGTGGAGTCCAAATGACTCAACCTGGTTCAGAGAGTCCTTCTGGTCTGGGACCTGTTTAGTTCTGCAGCCTCAGCATTCTCATTCTTCACTGCAGCCAAGTAGCAGAATTACCTGACTATCCTGAAAGTTCCCACAATATGAAATTACACCCAGAGGGGTAAAAAAAAATTGTGTTATCCAACTGTCATTTTTAAAATAATTAGTTATTTCATATTTATTTAGTAAAAGTGAAAAGAGCAGAAACAAATTTTCAATTCACACAAACTATAGACCTCTTTTATGCATGATAAAAAGATTATATTGTGCATGATTTTCAAAACCAAACAACTTGTAGGGAGGCAATATTAATGGGTTATAAATCTAGAAAACAACTCAAAAACACTTTTGTGTATTGTCATTTTCAGTATTTCATAGTAGAATTTTCTATTGCTAACTTTAGGAACCTCCTACCTAGCTAGTGCAGGAGAAGTAAAGTGGCCCAAAAGCACCCCGTGTGTCATTTTCATGAACCTGAGTATGGAGGCCATTTCCTCAAACACCATTCAAAATTGAGGCCTGAGAGTCATGCAAGTTAGGTTCATAAGGGGTATATAAACACTGGATGATTCTGAGCATAAGAGAACATCTGTCCTTTGACCTGCCTCTTGGCTCAAGCTTCTAGTCTCAGGTCTTGACAATATTCTTATTCATCTTACACTATAGCTACTTTATGTTTTCATAAATAGGAGCAATATGGATTCCTGCTACCAGCACTGCAGAAGCCAGTGTACTCAAAGTCTTTTTAGTTGCTTCCCCCTCTTTTTTTTTTCCTTTGTGCAGGTAGAGGGATTTGAACTAAGGACCTCGTGCTCTTGTTTGTCTTATTTCGCTCAAGGCTGGCATTGAGCCACCTGAGCCATGCCTCCAGTTCTGAAGTGCTTTCCCCTTGCTGTCAGCATGAAAAGGAATCTTAGAGATAAGATAGTTAGGGAAATTTAGAATTTAGAATTAGAATTTAGAATTAAGTATATCTCCTTACTCAGTAGTTTTCAGTGTAGTTTATGTATTTCTATGAGCTTAAAAACATATTTTGTTTACAAACATCCACTGAAAGTAGTTTCATAGGCAAGTTTGTAGGGACCTAGAGTGGAGCTGCTGCAATAGCTCCAGCAGCAACATTGGGACAGACAGACCTGCTATTAACCCATTCTCCCCACTGGCACCTTAGGTAGCCTTTCAGGGGGTGGCAGGTCTTGGGGGGGGGTGCTGCAGAAGGGTGAGAGAAAGGAGAAATGACAGGAGCAAATATGATCAAAATATATTATACATATGTATGAAAAAAGCATAATGAAACCCCACTAAAACTGTTCAAAAGGAGAAGTAGTAATAATAAGGAAAGAGTAATAGAATTTGAATTTGATTATGCTGTATTACATGCATATACCTACATATCACAATGAAATCTTTTTGTTTCATTAATTTAGGCTAATAAGACTTTTCAAAATAGCTGGGTGAGGGTGGCTCACACTTATAATCCTAGCTATTCAGGAGGCTGAGATCTGAGGATTGTGGTTCAAAGCCAGCCCGGGGAGGAAAGTCTGTGAGACTCTTAATCTCCAATAAACCACCAGAAACCAGAAGTGGCACTGTGGCTCAAGTTGTAGAGTACTCACTTTGAGCTGAAGAGCTGAGGGACAGAGCCCAGGCCCAGAGTTCAAGCCCCATGACCAACAAAAAAAAAAAACAAAAAAAACATAAAACCCAGGCTGGGAAGGTATATACAGAAAACGCTGGAAGTGGTGTTGTGGCTCAAGTAGTAGAGTGCTAGCCTTGAGCAAAAGAAGCTCAGGGACAGTGCCCAGGCCCTGAGTTCAAGCCCCATGACTGGCCAAAAAGAAAAAAACATAAAACCCCACACTTTTCAAAATAAATAAATAGGCCAGGCACCAGTGGATCATGCCTGCAGTGCTAGTTACTCAGGAGGCTGAGATTTGAGGATCAAGGAGACTCTATTATCTCTAAGTAATCACCATAAAACACTGGACGTGTAGCTGTGGCTCAAGTGGCAGAGGATTAGTTATAAGCAAAAAAAGCTCAGGGACAGTGCTCAGGCCCTGAGTTTAAGACTGGATAAACAAACAAACAAACAAAATGAAAGAGGTTGAGTGTTGAGGTTCCAGAGATGGCAAAACTTATGTTTAAACTCCACTTCAGTGAACTATAATTATATTGCTAATAAGCCTTGAATGCAAGCTTCATGAAGTTGAAAATAAAATTTACAAAAGCTCAAAACATAAAAGCCAAGTTTATAATGGAAGATGAATTAGGAAGTTCCACTTTAACTTTATATTAAATTTGGAAAGATACTGCTTCCAAAATGTTCACAAAACTTTTTTCAAAATTTTATACCAATTTTTTTCCACAAAAGGTTCCTTAATTCATTTTATGCATGTAAAATGTGGATCAACTCAATGATGTGTGTTTTTTAACCCCTGAAAAATAGAAAAGACTTTAGATACTAATGTCTGCAGTTATCACAGAGTAGAAGAGGAAGAACTAAAGCAGTAAGTTTTGTTCAGAGAATCCAATCAATGAAGCATTATCTAATGCGGGAGGACATGTAGAAAAGAAGCTGTACATTCAAAGTATGATGGTGTTTGAGCTCCTAGTAGGGAGAAAGCTTCACAATTAGCATGGAGCCAATTGTGTAAGTCTCTAGGTATAGTATGCCTGATGGTAGTGATGGGTTTTAATATTACCTCTTCTCTTGTCTGTTTTTCCCTCCAGGTTATGGATTCCATGAGAACATGTAGTCTATATTTATGTGTGTACCATAGAACTTATCACAACACTAACAGATACTTGGATCCACAATAAAATTTTGCCTAATGAATGCATGATAAAGTGGACCAATGGAGATACAAAGTAGGCTGAGGGCTGATTTGTACAGCCTTGAATTCCATGCTAAGGAGTCTGGATTTTGGTCTGTATGTAAGGGGAAACTGAGATAGATAATTTGACCTTGTTTAGATCATGAAAACACTACCATCTCTTTAGGACTTATTTATGATCTTTGATCTACCAAATGGAGAGACATCTATGCAAAGTATTATTGGAATTGCTTTCCAAGGTAAATGCAAGCAATAATGAATAAAAAATCTTTTCATTCTTTTTTTTTTTTTTTGCCAGTTGTGGAGCTCAGGGCCTGGGCACTGTCCCTGAGCTTTTGTACTCAAGGCTAGTGCTCTACCACTTTGAGCCACAGCTCCATTTCTGGCGATAATAAATTGGAGATAAGAGTCTCACGAACTTGCCTGCCCAGACTGGCTTTGAACTTGAAATTCTCTGATCTCAGTGTCCTGAGTAGCTAGGATTACAGGTGTGAGTGACCAATGCCTAGCTAAGAATAGTCGAGTAAATTTCAAATAACACTTTAAAAAATGATACTAGAATAGTATTAGATTTTGATATTTGATTTGACCCATATTTTCAAAGCCTGACTAATAGAATTTTATGAGTAGCAAATGAACTTTCTGATGTAATAACTTTTGGGACATTGATGCACATCTTCACCCCTGGCCAGCAGCTAATATTTAAATCACTGTTTGAGTTCTGACCCAAATCAAATAGGATATTGCTGGAACCACGATAGGAAAATTACTAATCAATAATGCAATCAAAATAATAAACAGTAAACCAACTATGGATCAGCTGGTACATTAGATGAATCTGGCATAAATATAGACCAACAGTTTCAGACCAACAATGATAGAAATACTGTCATGATGAAATACCCTCATGATGTCTAATAAAAATCATTATAACTGTGTGTATTTTAATTTATGGCCAATTTTCTCAGTAACTGAAACCATAGAAAAAAGTATTTTCTCAGTAAATAAAACCATATGAAAAAAAAGTGCACAACAGTGATAAAGATTAGCCAAACAAACCATTAAGGTCTAATTTGATACTATTATCAGTACTTGTTTAAGTTCGGCCACAAATAGTTGACAGTTTTAAAGGTAAGTAAAAACGGAAACTTTTAGAGTTATTTCCCCCACTTTATCACAAATAGGAGGGGGGAAGCACAGATAAGGTTGTATGAATTTTTCTGAAACACAGCTCTATTGACAATTTGGTGATTTTTTTGTTTTTGGCTACCTTATAATGGTTAAGATGCTTTAAAGCAACAAAACTGGCTGTCACCACTAGATGTCAGTACAACCTTCTGAGTCATAAAAACAAAATGTCTTTGACACTGAAATATCTGTGGCAGGGGTGACAGGGTAAAGTGAGTCCTAGTTGAAGAACCACTAGCTTAAGATGTTCTCAGCTTAGAATTGAAAGGGCGAAGATGGAAAGTACCTGCCTATGTTCCTGTCAGATCAAAGAGACACAAGTGAGATGATTCAGAGAACGGGATAGCACATGCCCAAAGGGACATACAGCATTGTAAATTTAATCATTCAACCAAGAAAGGTGCTTGCGGCCTGGTAAACTCTAGAAAACAGTAGAGAGGGAAGAACAAAGGCGGGCTGAGCAGGACTTTCCAAACATTATTGGAGAACAGGAAGGATAAAGCCTTATTTTCAATGGCTATTGTCAGTCTTATTTTAATGAATGTGATCTGGGAATATATTGGTGTTTAGAAATAGTGAGAAATAAGGATAGAAGAGTAGTAAGATGAGTGTAAGGATTGGAAATAAGGACGGCTACATTAGAGAAGACTATGCGAACCATAAGAACAAACTACACAGCAAGCAATTGAGAATCACTTAAGAATTTTAAAAGGAGCATATGATCAAAGTATTAGAAAAATAATTAACTTGGCAGTTTCATTCAGTATGGGTAAAATCAAGTATAATGCCAAGAGACAAATTAGTAGGGTATAATAATTTTTATATAATTTTGAATATCACTGGATAACATTTAAATATTATTTAAATTATTATCAATGATCATTATTAATAGTAATTAGTTTAATTATAATTATTAATCATTAGTGGATGTTAATTAGATATTATCACTTAAATGTTATTGAATAATATTAAGTAACATGCAATAATTCCATATGAGGTAAGAGGTTAGAAAGAGGAGATAACCACGAGAAAAATATCAATCTGATTAGAACAATTAAGTCACTAATAATTTTTCTCAGTTATGAATTCTTTTTTTTTTTGTCGGTTGTGGGGCTTGAACTCTGGGCCTGAGCACTGTCCCTCAGCTCTTCAGCTCAAGGCTAGCGCTCTACCACTTGAGCCACAGTGCCACTTCCGGTTTTCTGGTGGTTTATTGGCGATAGGAGTTTCACAGACTTTCCTGCCTGGGCTGGCTTTGAACCTTGATCCTCAGATCTCAGCCTCCTGAGTAGCTAGGATTACAGGCGTGAGCCACTGGCATCCGGCTATGAATTCTTAAATTAGTTATATTTGAAAGCTTATCTGCTTTATTGTTCTAGGGAAAGGTTGTGAGGGAGAACAGAAATAGTATACTTTCTAGAGGTTCAAGATCATTCATTCATTGTCTAACCTCCAGAATCTGGCTAGGGCTCAACCATATTCTGGATATGGTAAAGCAAAGTTGAGCCTTAAAGAACCTGTGGGCTAATGCAATGGATGACTTCAAGTTTACAAGGGAGATGGTGAGGGCTGAGTCTTGGAATTCTTAAGGATGATTTTTTTTTTCTCCTGGAGAGGTTGATAAGAAGTAGAATATTGTAGTGGCTGCTGTTTCTCCCGAGGCAGGGAGAAAAGCAGTTTACATAACAACTTGCAAGATGATCATTCTCTCGGTTCCCTTTCCCCACAATCAGCTTAAATCATTTTCCCCTCTGATGGTTACCTTTGTGACTTCCACATTGATAAAAGAGGCTACAAAAGGAGTACCTCCATTGCTCAGCTCTAGTCACACATATTACCCACCATACCTTCCTTTATTCTATATATGCGCATGTGTGTCTGAGAGAGAGAGAGAGAGAGAGAGAGAGAGAGAGAGAGAGAGAGAGAGAGAGAGAGAGAGAGAGAGAGAGAGAGAGAATGTGTGTCCTGAGGTTTGTCAGGCCACAGTGCTATCCTTGAGCTGGTTTTGCTCAAGACTAACATGCTACTACTTTGAGCCACAGCTCTACTTCCAGTTTTTGAGTGGTTAATTGGAAATTAAGGAAATTAAGTGTCTCAGATTTTTCTGCCTGGGCTGGCTTTGAACTGCGATCCTCAGATCTCAGCCTCCTGAGTAGCTAGGATTATAGGTGTAAGTCACTGGGATCCTGCTCTATATACAGTTTTTAAAAATGAACAGCTTCTCCTTGTTCCCTTTCTTCTTTGGCTCCCCTAGCAATATTTTTCTTCTTCATTGTCAGTCTCTTCCAGTCTCTTCTGGAAAGAAAACCTTCCCTGGACTCCATATCTTCCTTCCAGAAATGCCATCATTTCCTTAACTTTCTGTCACTGCAAAACTTTTCACACAAATTAATTGTACTTATTCATCTTCCTTTCATTCTAAAATCTACACAAGCTGAATTTCTATTCCCACTGTTACTGAAACTACTTATGTCCATGTCACCAACAAACTAAGTCCATTAAATTTAGAAACTTCTACGCCCCATCTTCCTTGAACTCTCCATTTAGCACAGGTGACCACCCTATCTTTTAAACACATCACATCCAGTACACCACTAAGTTCTGTCAACTGAATATTCCAAATTCTAATCATCTTTTATTTTTGTCTTTATCTTCAGTATCCTAACTCTAACCTTTATCTCTCATATGGACTTCTGCAATAGACTCTTAGTCTCTTCTTGTGGAAAGTTTTCAATTCTGACTGATTGACCAGTATCTGGATCTCCTTTCAATTTGATTCTCAGTTTATGAGCCCTGGTGGAGGGGCTGTAAAACAACTAAGCTAGCATCTAATTTCCAATCTCAATGCTAAAATCCTAGATTTTCCCCAGCTCATATTTTCTGTAATGATGGTATGAGATATCTGATCTAGGATTGGCCTGACTTTTAATCTGGGTTCACTGCTAGTTCTGTCAATAAATGTTGTGTGTTCAATATACTTGTCTGTGTTGTGTTTGTTGGTTCTGGCTGACACTATTGTTTCTGGTCGTTTTCTAAGTCTGGTTTCCTAGCACTCTCAGTGACTCTGTGAAAAACCTAGTATCTACTCAGCAGGTGTCTGCGGCTATACCTAAGATCATAACTGATATGTGTTGCTTCTGTTCCACAGAATAGCTACGGTAACATATAAATTATACCAGGGGACTTTCTTCCTTAGAACATATAGTTTTAGAATGCAATTGTGATGATTAGGCCTACTTATCAACTTGAACAGATTGAGAAATGCCTAGGAAATTAGTAAAGCAATACTCTAGGAGATGTGTGAAAGCCTTTCTGAAGCTGATTCTGACTTAATGAATTGATTAGGAATCCCTGGATTCATAATCTGAGAAGCAGGAGATGGGGCTTGTTTGGAGGAATTTGGTCTGTGGAGGCATGTCCTTGGAGGTAATAACTTGTTTGGTTCCTTCCTGTATTCACTGCTTCCTGTTTACCAGAAGGTAAATAGCCTTCTTCTCTAAACACTGGCTTTCATGATATTATGCCTTACCATTGGCCTGGAATCAACAAAGCCAAGGACTGTGGACTGAAAACTCTAAAACTGTGATCCAAAATAGATAATTCTTCCCTTATGTTGGTTTTAATCAGGCATTTGTTGACATCTATATCCCAAAAAAACGTTAATAGAGAAACGATTTAACAATCCCTACAGGGTATTTATTTTAGAGTCCGTCTCGTGGACTTTCCTGGGCTGCCTTCGAACCTCAATCGTCAAGTCTCAGCTTCCGGAATAGCTGGGATTACAGGGGTGCCCGCTGGCGGCTAGTGTACTTGGGATACTGTACACCACTGTCCTTGCATTCTTTACATTTGCTTCTTTTTTTTTGCTATTTTTTCTTTTGTCAATCGTGGGACTCGAACTCAGGGCCCAGGTATTCTGAACTTTTTTGCTCAAGGCTAGCACTCTACCCCTTTGAGCCACAGCGCCACTTCCGGTTTTCTGGTGGTTCATTGGAGCTAAGAGTCTCACGGCCTTTCCTGGCGGGGCTGGCTTTGAACCTTGATCCTCAGATCTCGGCCTCCTGAGTAGCTAGGATGACAGGCGTGAGCCATGGGCGCCCGGCTTGCTGGCTATTTCCGAGACAAATGCTCTACCTTTGGGTGACGGAATCGCCCAGAAGTCGCGCTAGCCTGGAGGGAAAAAGCGAAAGGGAAGCGCCCAGGCCCTGAGTTCAAGTCCCAGAAACAACAACAACAAACCTGAGCAGGGAAGGCGGGGACGGCGGGAGGCGGGTCCCGCAGCCCGTGCTCAGCGCCAGCCAGCTCCGCCTCAGGGAGCAGACTGGCATGGCAGCTGGCGAAGATGCGCCTCCCGCCCACCACGCACCGCGACGCCCACAGCCGCTGAACCCCGGGCGAAGGCGCCAAGCCGGAAGCCAGGGACCGGGGGATCCCGCGCGCACTGCGCGCGCCGCGCCTCGGGGCGGCAAACTCGGCGGGAAACCCCCCCACGCCCCGCCCACTGCCCGGATGGAGGTGCGGCCGGCCGGAGGCGTGGTCATGTCAGGCCACGCCCACCACGCGCGCGCGGCTTCTCGGCAACCGGCACCACACAACAAAATGGCCGCTGCGCCGCCGCGGTGCCTGAGGAGATGAGGCGAAGCGCTTGCGCACCTCCGCGTCCCGTCGCTGTGTTCCGCGGGGTTTCCCTGTTCGGTCCTCGGGCGGTGAGTGCCGGGCCCGGGCGAGCCTGTCGTCGGGTGTCGGGACCGGGTTGCGGGGCGGGGGCGTGCGCGGCGAAGGCGGGCAGGCCTGATGGGGCGGGGTGGGGACTGGGCGGCGGGGCGGGTCGGGCCGGGCCGGCGGGGGCGCCGGGGACAGGTCTGCACCCGACGGACGGAGAGGCCGGGGGACCGCTCCCGGCTTCCCGAGGCGTGGCGTGGAGATTGACAGGGGTCGGGGGTGGGGGAGCGCGCCGGGCGGAGGCGTGTGGGCCGGGGGCGGGGGCGGGTGTCAGGTGAATGAGTGACAGGGATAACGATGCGCGGGGCATCCCGGGAGTGGTACCCAGGGGGAGAGCGGCACCGAGAAAGAGGACGGGAGGGAGGTGCGCAGAGCGTTTAAAAAGCGATTGCACGGAACACGGAAAAAGTGAAGTAGGGCGTCTCACGTCTCACCGCGGATGACAAAATAGAACTTGAACTCAGAATCCGAGGCCTTGCTTGCTGACGATACACCGCCACTCGTATGGGATTCTGCTCTTGTATGGTGTGTCTGTGAGGATTGAACTTTGGGCAGCGTGGGAACTGGAGGTGTGGCTCAAAAGCTAAGAGAGAGCGCTGAGTGTTCAAGCTCCGTTCTCTAACAGACAGCTTGATCTCTGGTAAGTTATAATCTAGAAGAAAAAGACTTGGTACTTTTGCAAACATTTAATTCCAAGAGTAAAATTGTTTAATAGAAGAGACCCCTCCCACTTAGCTCAGGGAACATGTTGAATAGGGAGATATACTCCTGTAACTCTTGACTGTAGAAACCCTGTATTCTTAAGAGTCTAACACAAGTCTTCACACATAAAAGTTGCTCAATAAAATTAGATACATTAATGAAAAGCTTGGATGTGGGGAATCTTAGTACAGTGAGTGAGATGGGAGAGTGAATTCGGAATTGATAGAGGACATATGGACTCGTGTGTTGCTGTGGAAAGGTAATTAGGTAGACAGTGTAGTTGGGATGAAAAGGAATGGGTGACTGAGTAGTGCGTGGGTCAGTGTGTTGAAATAGATCAGGATATCAGAATATTTGCTGAGAGGAAGCAATTTGGGAAACAGTGCCGATACAGAGGTTATGGGAAGGGGGTACTAGGAAGAATCAGAGAAATGGGAGTGACTACTATGGTATAAGGGAACTGGGACCAAAACTGGAAACTTGGCAATCAGAATGAGAGAAGGTGGGGAAAGAGGCCCAAGTAGTCAGCACAGAAAGATGAGATGGCTTTAGTTGGAATGTGTTGGTTAGATAAATTTAAGAGATATGGGAATGGGTTTGAAGACAAGACTACAGAAAATTAAAGGTAAGGGTTTTTAAATAAGCAAAGGTTATGGAATGAAAAATCAAGGAAAGTACTGAGATGTGATTAAAGACTATAAAGGAAGTGTGGTAGGGGATATGAAGGTATACAGAGGTGGTCAGGAAGGAGAGATGGAAGATTTGGGGGTATCAAGATCTGCCACATTGAAGATCAGAGAGGAAGATAGAAAACTAGGAATTAGGAAAGGTTAGATAGAGGTAGAATTTGTCCCCTTACTGTCTGTGATGAGTGGGGCTTTTAGATCAGGTTATTTGGGTCTGTGGGTATCTAGAATTTTATTGACAGGTTATGTGAAGGATTTGGATTATCACAGTATTCCTGTGCTTTCTAGTTGCTCTGTAGACCATCTTTGGGGTCTTTAAAATGTATCTCCAGCTCTTATGCTTGTTTTCTGTCTCTCTTGTTTCTTCATTCATTCTCAACTATCTTCTCATTGTCATTGCTTGGTCTTTGTATATCCTAAACTACATTTCCACTTTTTAAATTGCTATTTAAGATTTACAACCTCAAGACTGTAGTCTTTGACATATTATCAGCCATTCTCGAACATTGTAAATCCCAAAGTTCTGTTGACTGAAGTATCTCTCCAATAGTATATCCTACTTATTAAACAGATCATTCTGGCTCTCTGTCTATCATGTAGTGATGAAAGGGGAAGATATGAGAGTTTATAGACAGATAAATTAGAAGCTTTTAGTAATTAGACCAAAATGGAGTAGACAAGACTAGAGATCAACAGAAATAGAGATATTTAGGATTTATGATTGAGTGTGTAAATAAGGAAGAGAGAGGTGTTAAGAGTGACTTCCAGGTTTCTGGCTTGTTTCCATGAACATTGGTTAGAATGTTGCAGGGGGAACAGGTAAGGAGAGACTGAGGGAAGAATCCAAATGGTAAATTGTTTGTATTGAGATTAAAATGTTGTGCATATGATGCCAATGAAATATCAACCAGTTGGAAAGATCTCAGAGACAGGTCAGATCAAACATAAGTACCAGCATTGGGAGTCATGGTTGTGTTTATATTGAACAAAATGAGATTAAAGAGGAATTAGAAGAAAATTTTGAGGAGTACTGACATTTGAATTAAGACTAAATAGAGGAAAACTAGCCGGCAAAGGTATCCATGGCATGGCTAGTGAGGCAAGTGGGCACTGAGAGAATGTGGTGTCAGGAGCCACAGGCATGGAAGGAAAAAGATCCCATCAATGTTAAAGACTTCTGGTTACCATTATTTCCAGTTGAGCCTGGACCCTTTATGTATGTAGACAAGACTTGGTGACTAGTTCAGTCCCATAAACTCAAAAGACATGTCAAGAGACACTTCTTGGAACATGAGTTCATACTACAGTTCATGGAGGTCTTTGCTCCATAATAAATGATCAGCAATATTTGAAATAGTATCTGCTCCATCAGTTTGGAATATTTATAGATTCTGAGGTTATAGCTTTAGTCTTAACAGCTCTAGAGATAATAATTTTGACAGCTGTAGAAAAATTAAGTTATTGAATATATTGAAAACTCTTCCAGATTTTGATGGTTACCTGACTCTACTTTTACAATGAAGAAAGGTCCTCAGAAAAGACACACCAAAGCAAAGAAGCCACCATCCTCTCAGTCTCCTCCTGCTCCATCATCTCTTCTGTCCAGTATGAGATCCAGGTCACTTTCACCTTTAATCGGGTCTGAGACTTTGCCTGTTCATTCTGGAGAGAAGTGGTATGAGGAAGTCGAATTTTTAGGTGAAAACAGTGTGCTATCGGACTGCCAAGATCATAAAGGTATCACTTTCAATATAAAGAATTTGACCACTTGTGTAAGTACAGATAGAGAATACTAGATTGTATTTTTGATCCAAATGTAAAACCTGTCCTGAACTTGGACTTGTTTTTATTGATAGAAGTGTGTAAGGACAATGAGAAAAACTAAGGTTTTTGAGGGAAGGTTATAGTGTCTGAAAGGATTAGGGGAGAGGAGTTTTTAGAAAGAGGAAGTTGTATTTCCTGTGCAAAGAGAGGGCTTTAAAGCTCCTAAGTTAAATTTGTCATCTTGATTAGGGAGTTGTACACTTAACGTCAGAGTAAAGTGCCCTCTGTAAAAGTTCCATTATGAAATAGTAGTCACACTTGGGCTATGCCAGTCTGCTTATTCTTAAACCAAGTGTTGGTTTAGTAGTGAACTGATTTCTACTTAAGAAAACATGTCTATGTACCACCAGCATTTTTACTGTTTTTCTTTAAAGTATTCTGTTTGGAAGTCTGTGTTCAAAAATGCCTCTGCTTGAAAACCATCATAGGAAACCTTTATTCTACAACCTGGAACTATGCTCAAGATTAATTTTTTTCTGATTCATAAAGTTAGTGTGAAGAGAAAATTTTCGTTTTTATAGTTACTTGTATAAAATGTAATATGCCTTAAACAATGTTTGATAGCAGTATCTACGAGTGCTATCTAGGAGTGCTATATAAGATGTTCTATTATCAATATTATTGTCTTCATAAAGAATGTTTTGTTAAAAAAAGAATAAATTTAGATGCTTTTTCTGTAAAAATTTAATAGGATTTTAAAGAATTTCAGTGTTTCTAAACTTTAGACAGGCATTAAAAATACACAACTAGCTATCATCAGTGGCTCATGCTTGAGATTCTAGCTACTTGGGAGGCTGAGATATGAGGCTTACAGTTTGAAAACAGCCCACGCAGGAAAGCTAACCAACAAAAAGCCAGAAATGGAGCTGTGGTTCAAATGGCAGAGTGTTAGCCTTGAGCAAAAAAGCTCAGGGACAGCACCTAGGCCCTGTCAAGTTCTAGGACTAGCACAAAAAAAACCAAGCAAAAACAAAAACAAAAAACCTAAATAATACTGGAAATAATAACTTGAAAATATTACCTAGAAACAAACTTGAATTTGGTCTCTTCTGTTTTGGTTTAAATCCTGGATTTCACCTCACTGGTTGCAAGATCTTGAACAAATAATTTCGTAATAAATGAGAAGTTAATAATTTCTATCAAAAAGGTTACTATATAGATTAAACAGTTTAAAAGTGAAACATTTATTGTGATGGTTAAAATGTGTGACTTTAGCTAAGTATCACTATCCCACAATATTGTGCAATTTATGTAAACACTTAATCTCAATAAAGAAATTTTTAAAAAAACTGCAGGTGAGCCAGAAAAAAAAAAAAGAAACATGTAACAGATTTTGGTGAATAGCCAACATATATATTGTACAGCAATTACTATTATTTTTAAGAAATGATATAAAATGGGCTAGAGGTGTGACTCAGTGGCAAAGTGCCTGTCTAGCAAGTGCAAGACCATGAGTTTAAACTCCAAAACTACCAACAAAAAAAGAGAAGAAATAATGTAGATTACAATATTATTACTCGTTATGCTTAGAACTAGTTTATTATTTAGATTTGCATGGATTAAAATTTCTCTTCTTACATAGCTGATTTAATTTGTGGAATATTTTTGTGTCCCTTTACTGATAATGACTTGTTTCTGTAATTTCAGGATCTGAGTCTTATGTAGGAGTCCGATATATTACAGAGGCACTCATTAAAAAACTCACTAAACAGGACAATTTGGCGTTGGTAAAATCTTTGAATCTTTCACTTTCTAAGGATGGTGGCAAGAAATTTAGGGTAAGTTACCAACCATTTCTAAATATAGACACCACTTCATTTTCTTGCACCTTAAAACCTGCCAAAAAATTATCAATGCGTATTACTCAATATTCTATACATTGTCTTCCCTTTCTCTATAAAAGGTATTGGCAAACAGCAACTTGCAGCCAGCAAACTGTCCTCTTTTATTAAGTTTCATTGCCTCTCTAATTTGCTCACATATTGTCTATAGTTATTTTTGCAATATAATAAAAGACCTAACTGGAAAGCTAAAAGTACTTATCATTTGGCCTTCTACAGAAGTTTGCTACTATAGATATCCTTACTATAGAGTTGTTTACTACTTTGTTCTTAAAAATAGAAAACATGAATATATTATAATAGACAAGTTAATGTTTTATTTTTCGGTTGGTCGTGAGGCTTGAACTCTGGGCCTGGGCACTGTCCCCCAGCTCTTCAGCTCAAGGTGAGTACTCTACCTCTTGAGCCTCAGTGCCACTTCCCCTTTTGGAGTGGTTTATTGGAGAAAAGAGTCTCACAGACTTTCCTGCTGGCCTGGCTTTGAACCCGTGATCCTCAGATCTCAGCCTCCTAAGTAGCTAGGATTACAGGCATGAGCCACTGGCACCCCATGACAACTTAATTTTTTAATTAGAAAAAATGGAATTTAGATTCTACCATGTTACTTCAAAAATTATTTCAAAAAGGCAAAGAACCAAGTGAAACCAAACCAAACAACAATAAAAATAGTGCTTTAAAAGTGTTAGGTAGGAAGCCGGGGTGGTGGTGGCACATGCCTGTAATCCTAGCTACTCAGGAGACTTAGATCTGGGGATCATGGTTCAAAGCCAGCCTGGATAGCAAAGTCCGTGAGACTCTTATCTCCAATAAACCACTAGAAAACTGGAAGTGGTGCCGTGGCTCAAGTGGTAGAGTGCTAGCCTTGAGCTGAAGAGCTGAGGGACAATGCCCAGTCCCAGAGTTTAAGCACCAGGACCGACAAAAAAAAAAAGAAAAGAAAAGAAAAGAAGAAAAAAAAGTGTTAGGAATGAAAAAAAAAAAGCATTAGGAAAGAATATTAGAAACTTTTTTTTAATCTTAGCAGTGAATGGAGAAAAGAAAAAAAATCTTGTATCAGTAAATGGAAGGCAGAAGGACTGAATGGTGGCAAGTAAAGGAGATAATGAGATAATCTTACAAAATAAGAAAGTGATAGGTCTTGATGGGAAAACAGGTTCAATGAAATGCAGTCTACTCTCTATAAAAGAAATGTGAGCATAGTAATTAGGAGCTCTATGCAGTAGATAAAAATCAGTTCACAACCTGGGCACTGATGGCTGTTTCCTGTAATATTAGCTACTCAGGAAGCTGAGATCTAGACCTATGGCTCAAATTGGAAGAATGTCAGTCTTGAGTGGAAAAAGCTAAATGACAGCCCCTAGGCCTGAAGTCAAGCTCCAGGACTTAAAAAAAAAATTAGTTCAGTACTATGCTCTGTTGCCTGGTATCATACTTTGTGTGCAGTGTGTAATGTGTATCTACTGTAAAATGACTTCTTTTAAGCCTGAGGCAAAAACCAGAAGAAAGAAGGAGGTTGACTATGCAGTATATGCAAGGTTTTGGGGAATGGGAAAGGATAACACTTAATTTAGTAGTATAGTACCAAGTTTTTTTTTAAGGAGATAGGAGAAAGGAAGAGAAGAAGGAAAGACGTGAAGAGAGAGAAGGAGTTGGGAGTTGGACAGTTTAAGCCCCTTATTACATAGGAAACATTAAAAGGGAAGTTTGACAACTAGAGGACAGTTGCTACTTACAGTCAAGGGAAGTTGTACCAAGGACTATGTAGAACAGTAAGAATTTAGTGTTTTATGATGACTAATCAAATAAGTTTTATATACTGAATGTTTTTGTTAGAGCATGTATCCTGTAAAGTATTCATTTGTTTCCAATTAGTACATTGAAAATTTGGAAAAATGCGTTAAACTTGAAGTACTTAATCTCAGCTATAATCTAGTGGAGAAGATTGAGAAGATGGACAAGCTATTAAAATTACGTGAACTAAATTTATCATATAACAAAATCAGGTGAGTATCTCCCTCTTTAGTTAGGTAGCATTGCAATCTTAGATTAATGCTATCCATTACTGAATGAATCTTTTGATATAGCAAGTATTTTGATTCTTATTTATTGATATTCTAACCCTTTGTATAAAATGGTCTTTATATTTATGTATTTATTAAGTTCAGAATAATATCTTACCTAGCATAAACAAGGAAGCACATACATTTGTTTTTGAGTGGCAAATTTTATCTTAATTCAGTTTTTATCATGGGCTTTTCACAAATGTTATCCTTACACTGCTTTTATTACATAAAGAATGTTGGCATGGGCTGGAAAGGTGGCTCAGTGGTAGAGTGCTTGCCTTGCATACATGAGGCCCTGGGTTCAATTCCTCAGCACCACATAAGCAGAAAAAAGTTGGAAGTGGTGCTGTGGCTCAAGTGGTAAGGTGCTAGCCTTGAGCTGAAGAGCCAAGGGACAGCGCTCAAGCCCTGAGTTCTGGCCCACGACTGACCAAAAAAAAAAAAAAAAAAAAAAAAGAACGTTGGCATGAAAAGAATACTTTAACCCTGCCATTTTGATCTTTAAAATATTCCAAATCATTTGACCCTGTGTATTTATCCTGATATTCTTTGTTCATTGCTATAAGAAAAACTTTCAAATCTTTTTTCTTATTAAAGTACATATTACTGTGAGAAATAAATGTGAAAAAACCTGGAATTGGCTAAAATTACATATAGAAAGCTTGTTCTGCACAAAATAATGTGCGAGCCAAATTTTGAAAATCTTTAACAATTTTACCCCGTTAGACTTCTTTAAATATAATAGACAACAAATCAAAACAAGTAATAGTGGCAGTTCTAAGAAATGGAACCAGGTGCTAGTGGCTCATGCCTGTATCCTAGCTACTCATGAGGCTGAGATCTGAGGATCATGGTTCCAAATCATCTCAGGCAGGAAAGTTCATGAGAGTGTTATCTCCAATTAATCACAGAAAAAGCTAGAAGTGGTCTATGGCTCAAGTGGTAGGGCAAAAGGCTTTCCTTGAGCAAAATGATGCTCAGGGACAGCACCTAAGTCCAGAGGTCAAGCCCCAGAACTGGTAGTAAAGAAAAGAAAGAAGTGCTGGGAAGGTAGCTCCGTGGTAGAGTGCTTGCCTTGCATGCATGAGGCCCTGGGTTTGATTCCTCAGCACCACATAAGCAAAAAGAAAAAAGCTGGAAGTGGCACTGTGGCTTAAGTGGTAGAGCGCTAGCCTTGAGCTGAAGAGCTGAGGGACAGCGCCCAGGCCCAGAGTTCAGGCCCCATGACTGGACCCCCAAAAAAAGAAAAGAAATGGAAAAAAACTGATAAAATCAATATAAATAGAATTGAACCTCATGAAAATAATTTCAGCAAAATAAGAATGGTGATAGAGAATTTTAAAAAATATTTGTCCAGTATAGAAAATTGACCAAAAGATTAAAACCAACAATTTATTTGCAAACAATTTGGGAAAATTTTTATCAATAAAAATTTATCAACATGCGGGGCTGGGAAGGTGGCTCAGTGGTAGAGCACTTGCCTTGCATGCCTGAGGCCCTGGGTTTGATTGCTCAGTACCACAGAAGCAAAAAGAAAAAAGCCAGAAGTGGCGCTGTGTCTCAAGCGGTAGAGCGCTAGCCTTGAGCTGAAGAGCTGACGGACAGTGCCCAGGCCCAGAGTTCAGGCCCCACGACTGGACCCCCCCCCAAAAAAAATTATCAACATCGGTAATAAATGTTTTATTCAAATACTATGATTAAAACAACTGTGTTTATAACATACTGTTATTTTAGGGGCTTCTATTTCCTGGTGCAGCCTATCATTTTGTGGTGACAATGTAGTAATTAGGGACTTCTCTTGGGCAAGATGGTACGCACAGAAGTGAGTGCTGTTGGGTTTCTAGATCTCTCCTGATTCCCTCTCTACTCATAGTCATCACAGTAGTCAATGAGAGGGCCCTAGTCTTCCTCTTTTTTTCCTGTTTGATAGGGTCTTAACATGTGAGAGGGAGAGGGGTAGGTAGTATTGCTGGGTACAGTAATAAAAGGTGAGTGGTTCAGCTGCTTTAATGAATTTAATTTTAGCCACTTTATTCTCATTTGTGGAAAGAGTTAATAAATTAAAACTGGAAAATAACTTCACATGTACTCAAAGCTGCTTATTCTAAAATTTCAATAGGATTATCATTGCACTTAGTATAAGTTTAGTTTTGCCCTTTGATTTCCAGCAAAATTGAAGGAATACAACATATGTGTAATCTGCAAAAGCTAAACCTTGCAGGAAATGAAATTGAATATATACCAGTATGGTTTGGGAAGAAGTTGAAATCTTTGCAAGTGCTTAATCTGAAAGGCAACAAGATATCATCGGTAAGTTGTTAAAATAGGAAGAATTTTTTTTCAAATTTTTGGACTTGTAAAAAAAGTTTCTTTTACAAAATTGAATTTCTTTTTAACACTCTTAAGCCATGTCTGAACACCAAATTCACATAGGACGTAGTATTCTCTAAAGTAATTGAAAACAGGCAGTTCTAATTTTGCATAGGTTTAGTGGTAAGAATTGATCTCATAGTGTTTTCACATTGATCACTTGTACTCCATAGCAATCTTGTTATGGAGACACAGTGATAATTATTTTGTAATACTACCAGTTGAGTTAGTACAGCCTTATTCTTATTTTACAAGTAGTCTCAAAGAGGGCAAGTTCTTTATCCAAAGTTACAGCTTGTACCAGAATCTAAACTACTGTATTCTACAATACTATCTTATAATAAAGTTTCTTAATTTAGGGATTAATCTTAATTGTAGTGGTAGGCTTCATTAGATATTGATCACTAGTTTGTTATAGAATAACTTGATTAGCGTAGTTTATTAATTGGATAAAGATGTACTTATTTCCTCTGGAGTATAATTTATTATTTTCTTTCAGTGTTCACAGCTTGGTTTTCAGTAAACACTTTCTTTTTTCTTTTTCTTTTTCTTTTTTTTTTTTTTGGGTCCGGTCGTGGGGCCTGAACTGGGCGCTGTCCCTCAGCTCTTTAGCTCAAGGCTAGCGCTCTACCACTTGAGCCACAGCGCCACTTCTGGCTTTATTCTTTTTGCTTATGTGGTGCTGAGGAATTGAACCCAGGGCCTCAGGCATACAAGGCAAGCACTCTACCACTGAGCCACCTACCCAGCCCTCAGTAAACACTTTCTAAGTGAAAAAAACATTACTTAAATGTATATTAAAATTGGGAAAACTATGATAAAATTTAAAGAACATTGGTCATAGAAAATAGAAGATGTAACTTCAACTATGGGCCCAGATTTTCCTTCTGTAGACTTAAATGTCCTTTTAAGTCCTTGTTTAAGTTGGAGAAAATAATTCTTGTACTGCCTACTATGCAGGAGCATCATGGGGATCAGATAAAGATAGATGTGAAAAAACTTGCGATCATTAAATAATTCTTTTTTTTTTTTTTTTTTTGGTTGGTTGTGGGGCTTGAACTCTGGGCTTGGGCGCTGTCTCTGCACTGTTCAGTTCAAGTCAAGCACTCTACCGCTTGAGCCACAGCACCACTTCCAGTTTTCTAGAGTCTCATGGACTTTTCTGCCCCAGCTGGCTTTGAACCATGATCCTCAGATCTCAGCCTCCAGAGTAGCTAGGATTACAGGCATGAGCCACTGGTGCTGGGCTTTGCGATCATTAAATAATTCTAAAGCTGTTAAGGCTGTGTTCTTAAGCTTTCAGCTGTGGAGACCAATACTACTACTACTACTACTACTAATAATAATAATAATAAGCAACACTAATGCTGTGTTATCAACAATCTATGGTTTTTTAACTTCATCTTTATAAAGATGTGATAAGGAGACTCAACCATATAACCACCAAATCCTAAGAGCCTCCGAGCTGAGGTCCCACACCATGTTGGACAGAATCACTTTGGATCTCATGAAGTTTACAGGATGATGGGAAGCAGTAGCCATAAATCTAAAATATGCCACAAATATTTTACAGCATAGTTGCTTCTTAGGTAGAACCCAGTATCAGTACAGTAATAGGAAAATCATTCAGTTAATACTTATTACTAATTTTACATGATATATTCTCACCCCAGTTTATTATTTTGACATTGGTATTAGTAAGAATGAAGTATATTCGTGGGAGAAAATATGTATTTGGCTCAGCTCTTTGGCATGGTCTTTGTCAACCTTAAATCCCTCTGGGTAAACATAAGAATCTTCAAAGAATGTATATATAGGGTTGGGTAGTGTGGGTTAGGAGAACGTAAGGCCCTGGGTTTGATCCATAGCACAGCAAAAGAAAAAATTATGGGCATTTCTATATAGCCTTGTGTCTTTCAACTATCAATTGTAATTCAATTATCTGAAAATTTACCAAAATATTTTTATAGTTATTTATTTCCAGTTTGTTTGATTAATATAATAAACAGACAATAGGGTTAGAGTTACATAGACTTGAATTCAGATCCTGTTTGATTCACTTTTTTAAAGCTCTGAGCTTTATATAGTCAAGTCACTTAATTCTTAATACCTGTTTCTTCACCTATAAAATTTAAATGATATTTAAATTATATGTATATATAGTTATATATGTATATATAGCTATATACATATATGTGTATATATATGTGTATATATAAGTGGTTAATATAAAAAACCCAGTACTGTCCTGGTACACTATATACTCTGTGCTCTCTTCCTGTGCCTTTCCTAACACCATTACTTTTGGATAAGGGGCTTCATGAATAGATTTCTTGCCATTTTTAGAGTGACTTCCTTGATTTATTGCCTTCTTCAGTTACATTTGGGATGCTTGCAGTAAATGATTCCAATACTACTGTTATATCATTTCAGCTCCAGGATATAAGTAAGTTGAAAACACTTCAAGATTTGACTTCTCTGATCTTAGACGAAAATCCAGTTGTGACCCTTCCTCATTACATCCAGTTTACAACCTTTCACCTTCGTTCACTGGAGAGTTTGGAAGGTCAGCCAGTAACCTCTCAGGATAGACAAGAGGCTTTTGAAAGATTCAGTTTAGGTAAGAATACACTTGGAAAAAATAAACTTATATGGAAAAGGAATTTATTTTCAAAAGTTATTTCAGAAAAATATTATATTATGAACTTCACAATGCTTTAAAATTTCCATGGAAGCTGAGATTGGTGGCTTATACCTATAATACTAGCTACTTGGGTGCTAAGATTGTCAGGCTCATAGTTCTAGCCCAGCCTGGGCAAAAAGTTCATGGGATCCAATTTCAACCAATAAACTCTTGATGAACTGAAGTGTGTCTTTCATACAGCTTTGAGGGAAATAATCTGGTTAATACATTAAGGAGATCTTTTTTGAAGCAGGGTGGCAAATGAGATGGAGCAATATGGAGATGAAGGAGTCTGTTAGGTGGCTATTAAAGTAATAGAGGGTAGAAGAGTTAGTGATCTGTGCTTAGGTGGCAGATGTGAAAATGAAAAGATCACTTGTGAAGATAGAATCTGCCACATTTTTGTTGGATTAGATAATTCTCAAGCTTCTGATATAAGTGGGTAGATGATGTTATCACTTCTAAAAATGGAAGAATTCTGTTTTGTATGGGACTTAATGAGTTAGAAATACCTGTGAGAAAACCATATAGAGTCAGAAATGCATCTGTATTTTAGATAAACCTGGACTAAAGATACAACTGAGCATCCCTAGTGTAAAAATCTAAAGTCTAAAATGCTCCAAAGTTAAGCCATTATCAGAAGACAAATGGCACATGTTCTTTCTGATATGTGTAAGTTAGATTTAAAACACGAGATACAATAAATTATACAGGATTCTAGACACATACAGTAAGACCAAAAGAGGATAGTCTTAGGAGAAAATCACCAAGTTGTAATACCCAAGCTCCTTTCTCATATTCTCATAGATATGTATATGTATGTATATATATATATATATATATATATACATACATACATATATATATATATATATACATACATACATACTGAAGCAAACTCCAAAGATAAACAAAGGACCTGTTCTTTCATTTTCTGATGACTCTGTATTCTTGACCTATATACACATGTAAACACATACACATCTGAGGGAAGTTGGGGGAAGGGCATAGAATCAGTGGAAAATGGGTGAAAAGTACAGCAGCAGAGCCCACTGGCTACACGGGATATTGAACATGAACCATGTAACTGGTAGATGGAGATGGGAGAGAGGGAATGGGAGAGAATGAGGGAACAGATGATACTATGCAAAAGGAAGGAAATGTACTTATTACCTGATATATGTAAACGTAACCCCGCTGTATATCACTTCTAAAAGAACAATAAATAATTAAATATTCAACAAATAAAATGCTCCAAAATCTTAAACTTCTGAGTGATGTTACAAGTGGAAAAATTCCTCACCTAATCTTAAAGTGGTAGGTCACAGTGAAAACACAGGTTCATTAAGAATGCTGTATAAAATTAGTTCAGTCGCACCCAACCGGAAATCCCCTACAGGATTTAAAAGTGGGCAATAAAAGTCTTATTCTTTTTTGCTTATTTAAAAAAAAAATTAGTTCAGTCTATGTGTTTAAGGTGTGAGAAGAGGAAGACAGCCAGCCTGCTAAGGAAATTGACAAACGTAGGCAAGCAAGGTTGAAGAAACCAGAAAATAGTGGTTTTCAAAAGAAGATTTCATGAGAGGAAGTGGTGACCCAGGCTGATCACTGCTGAGACATGCAGTAAAATGTGCATAGAGAAAGGCTTTATGCTGACAGTGTCAGATGATGCTCTTAAGGGAGGAGGTATGAAGACAAATGCTAGATTCAGATGGATTGAAGAATGGGAGGGAGAGTGTCTGATTTGAAATCTCCAATAATTTTTCTCCTGTAATGAGCTTTTTTTAAGTTTTAAAGATAAAGCTAAACTAAACATTCACCAATAGCTTCCAGACCAGGAAATGAGCTGAAACAAAATTCAGCTAACTGCAGAGCTACTTTTAAAGACATGAGCAGAATAGAAAGATAAATTGTGCCTCAGGTGTTTTTGATTCTTAAAAATATAGAAGACAGGGCTGGGAAGGTGGCTCAGTGGTAGAGTGTTTGCCTTGCATACATGAGGCCCTGGGTTCGATTCTTCAGCACCACCTAAGCAAAAAGGAAAAAAGCTGGAAGTGGCACTGTGGCTCAAGTGGTAGAGCGCTAGCCTTGAGCTGAAGAGCTGAGAGGCAGCACCCAGACCGAGTTCAGGCCCCACGACCGGACCCCCCCCCCCCCAAAAAAAAAGAAATATCAAAAAAAATATATATATATAGAAGACAAGGAATGATAATAGTCAAGATACATTGTGCTCATAAATTGATTCATTAAGTTATAACCCCTTTGTACAACTAGAGATAACAAAAATATAATTAAAAAATAAAATATAAGACAATGAGATTAGAGAAAAAAGGGAGATAATCTCCTGGCAGGAAGGCCATGTTTTCCATCCAAGTGAAGATATGGGTAGTTTTGTTGCCTTGGTGGTAGGAAAATAAGGGAGTTTCCACTGGTGTTGTCTTATTTTCTTAATGAAGTGTGAAGTCAACTGAGAAAGACACTAGAGGTCATATGGGAGGTTTCAGGAGAAAGAAAGATATGAAATAACCATTTTAGAGGGTAATGTTGCCTGTATGTTGAAGCCATTTTAAACTGGCATCAGTCCATTGTTGATCTGTAAAAACGGCACTTTTTTTGTTGTTTTTGGCAATAATAGGGTTTGAATTCAAGGCTTTGTGCTTGTTAGACAAGTGCTTGTACTAATTGAGCCAAACCTCAAGTCTTTAATGCTTTGGGGTTATTTTTTAGATAGTCTTGCTTTTGCCTGTGCCAGCCTCAGACTATAATCCTCCTACCTATAGCTTCCCACTTACTTGGATGATTAGGCATATGCTAATATGCCTACTTCTTGGTTGAGAAGAGGGCTCTTGTTAGCTCTTTTACCCTGGCTGGCTTGGAGCCATGCTCCTGCTAATTTTTGCCACTTCTGGAATAGTTGAGATTATAGCATGAGCCACCATGTTCAGCTAAAAATGGTAACTTCATTTGGTTTATCCATAGAGGTATAAAATAGGAGATAGAGGAAGACAGTTCTAGCAAAGAGTGTAAATAAAGCCTGCAGGTAAAAGAGACATCAGATCTAAAGAGCCAGAGGCAGTTCAGGAAAGCTGCATTGAGGTATGTTTGAAGATAGGCTGAAGAAGGGCACTGAGACTGAGCTTTTTGGTTTTTTGTGTAAGGCTTTTAGAACTTGTCCTAATAGTAATAGGGAGACTGTGAAGATTTTAAGATGAGGTAATGTTTTTCAAACATGTTTGTAGTATTGTAAGTATAATTAATATAAAATACTGCCAGCTACTGGTGGTTCATGCCTGTAATCCTAGCTACTCAGGAAGCTGAGATCTGAGGATCATGGTTTGAAGCCAGCCCAGGCAGGAAAGTCCGTAAGACTCTTACCTCCATTTAACCACCAGAAAACCAGAAGTGGAGCTGTGGTTCAAGTAGTAGAGTGCTAGCTTTGAGCAAAAAAGTTCATGGAGAGCACCCAGACCCTTGGTTCAAGCCCTAGGACCAGATTAGTATTATATATATACTAAATATTACCCTGAATTCAAAACTGACAACTGACTAAATAAGTAAATAAATACTATGTTTTATAAGGGAGATTGAGACAAAAAAATCTTGAACATTTAGTGCAAATAAAGTCTTTTTAAATTGTTGTCCAAATAATAGTGCCTTCTTATCTCTTAATATAGACCTGAATTAAGCTCAAGATGGTCTTTTATTTTCCCCAGACTAGGGATAATTTTATAAGCAGAATTGTATTTACACTATCCTTAGACTCCGTTACTATTGTTGTGAGAAGTATACCTTGCCTTTTTATTTACAGAAGAGGTAGAAAGACTGGAAAGAGACCTGGAAAAAAAGACAATGGAAACTGAAGAGCTTAAGAGCAAACAAACAAAGATCCTTGAGGAAATAAAAGCTCAAGATAAACTAAACAAATCACTGAAAGAAAAGGCTATGTTACAAAAGCAGAACTGTGAAGAGCTAGAAAGTGACCTTAACATGAAAAATGAATTGGTGAGTTCAATTTACAGGTTTGGCTTGTATACATTAGAGCTTTAGAATTCTTTGCCCTTGAGTTCAAAGAATACAACTTCTGACAAAAGAATAGGAAAGATAGGATTAACAGAAATATGTACAAAAAGCTTTACAATTGTGTTGACTGTGTGGTAAAACTGCCCAGGAGACTAAGGTGTATGGTATAGCACAAAGCGGCAAGAGGTGCTGGCAATGTGAGGAGATGTCAGATTGCACCTAATGTATTGCATCTAATGTATTCTTAAACTGGAAATGTGGGCTAGACTGTATGTACATTGACAAACATTTTTAGAAGGCCATATGGCAAAGTTACCCAAATTTTAAACAGTCATACCGTATGGTACAGAGATTATATCCAATAATATATTCTGTAGCATGAATGTGTAAAGATAAAAATACACACATACCAAAATACTCATTACAGCGTTGTTCATATTAGCAATGTTGCAAATAACTAAAATGTCCCTTAGTGGACATCCATCTGGAAGAATAATAAATTGTTGTTAGTGAAATGGGGTAATCTATCCTGACATGGAAGGTCTGGCACCTTCCACTATGTGGGAAAAAAAAGCAAGTTGTAGAACAGTATGATTATATAGTATAAATGCTATATGTAAAAATATGTGAGATTACATTTGAGAAAAACAACAGCATTTGTACCAAATTCCCAATAGTGGTCATTTCTGAAAAGTGGAATTATAGAACACTTTCAGACTGACCTGTACATATGTGTGTGTGTATATGTTGTCTAAATTTTATATAGTTTGACTTTATGATGGAAACAAGGAAAAATATCAAAACAGATATACAAACTGGATGGCATAATTTGAGGTGACTGATCAAGAGCAGTCAGTAGAAGGCTTCTTTTCTAATCAGATTTTGTTATTTTGAACATACAAATATGATAGAACAAATGAAGTCCTGTTGTTTTAATTTTCCACTTTTATACTTGTTGGAAGGTTGAATGTTATTCATGTATTTTTTATTTTGTTTATTATTTGTATTTTTCAAATTAACAGTGTGTTTGTCTATATTCTATTCAGCCAAAAGACTATTAAATTTAAAAACAGAATTTTAGATTGTATTCTGAGGGCTTAACATTTGAAAAACATTTTCATTATCTTTTACAAAATATCTAATGACATTATCATCTATAATTATGCAATGATTTCCAGTGTTATAAAGTAATTGCTCAAGCATTAAACCATTTCCGTTATGAAAAAAAAGTAGCACTGAAGTAAGTCTTTTGGTGGCTAGTTAAACTGTAGTTGTCCCTTAACCACAAGCTACAAATAGGAACTTGCTCTTTGTCCTAAAACAAGTTGTTTAATTTCGATCCTTCATTTTTTTATTTTTAAGACGAAATGATTTGCTTGTCCTGCCATCCTTATAGATTTGTAAGAATTTAATGAGGTGATAAATGTGAAAATAATTTAAAATGAATCAAGCTAAGTAAATGGAAGGTGATAGAGTGATGTGTCCATGAGAGACAGAAACAATTACTAATAACCATATCTTCCTATACAGTTAGTTGTCAACAAAATCAACCTGTAGTATTATAGCCTAATTCTCTAGAGCTCTCCAGGTGACAATACCTGTTTGCTTCTTTCTTCTTTTAGCCCTTGTGCTGGTTTCTTGCAGGTCCTTTTCTGCTGATTCTTTATTCTTCTTTAAAGGTAGTTCTGCAGAGTTGAACTGCACACTATGTTTTTTGTGGCTTGCATGATAACTTTGTATTAATATGCTTGTTTACCCTTTATGTTTTAAAATGGCTTGTCTCCTTGGGAAATGTGTTTGTGTGTGTACTTATTTTTAATGGATGTGTACATAAGAACAAATTTGAATGTATGGGAAATAATTTGTATCATTTTTCCTATTGATAAATATGCAGTCATCTCTTGATGTCCACAGCCAATACTATTACTAGCTTCCTAGAAATCTAGTTCCAAATGATAAATTTGACTTTCAGTTTGTTCTCATTTATGCATTCATCAACAGATACTTATTTAATACTTACTGTATGCTAGGCTTAAGGCTATGAAAAAGCACAAAAATACTTTGAAATATATAAACTATTTATTCTAGAAACTAGTTAATTGATCTGTTGGTTTCAGTCTTGTTTGCCTTTTGTTTGGCTCTATTATCAATGAACTTTGAGGAAAGAAGCCCAATATAAGTTGACATAATCAGTACTGTTGATTGTGAGTTACTTTTCCTTGAGACTCAGATCCCTATGATCATTCAGTGAAAATATCAATGTGGGTAATGTACTAACCCTACTGCAGAACATTGAAGGCAACATGAAAAAACAGGCTGTCCCATGGGATAGTATTAGATTTCCAAATAGGCAACTTGGAATTGAACGCTACCTTCTTCCACCAGCATCACAATTGGGCAAGTCATTAAGCTTCTCTGTCAACTTTTATCATCTCATAGTGCAGTTGTGAAGATACAGTGAGGTAGCATATGTAAATCATGTAGCACAACATCTGGCACATTAGAACTCAGATCAGTGCTACTTCCATTTTAAAGGATGCTCAGGAGATGACTGTAAGCAAAGTCATGCACGGCTTTGATTTTCTAGTCTTGTAAAATGTTTGTGTTTTGTTTTCTTCTCTTCAGCTTGCATTTTTATATTAATGAAATACTCCTGCATGTTCTTTTATCTCTATTATTAGGTACTGGAAAATCACTTAGTGGACCTTTGAAATACACTCATAGTAATGGTACATAGTTAATGAAATTACTAAGTTCTGCTACAAATCTAATATGTAACTTTTGGACAAGTTATTTCACTAATCTGTGACTCCATTTCCTTATTTATAAATTTAGAAAACACAGTTGTATCATTCTCCTCCTCCTCCTTCAAAAATTTCTAAGTTTAAGTTATATAGTAGAATTGCTTTTTAAAAAATTAATATTACATATTTTGATCTGATGAGCTTATTTATATTTGTTTATTTATTTATTATTTTTGTTTTGTTGGTTGTGAGGCTTGAATTCTTGGCACTGTCTCTGAGCTCTTCAGCTCAAGGTGAGCACTCTTACCATTTGAGCCACAGTACCACTTCCAGTTTTCTAGTGGGTAATTGGAGATAAGAGTCTCACAGACTTTCCTGCCCAGGCTGGCTTTGAACCATGATCTTCAGATCTCAGCCTCCTGAGTAGCTAGGATTACAGGCGTGAGCCACCGGTGCCTGGCCATTTATTTATTTTTAATAAAAAAAACTTATTTACATTTCACTCGCTATTACAAGTAATGATATTCTAGCCCAGCATGTTAGGGGCATCTCTAATCCCAGCACTCAGGAGGCTAACTCAGAAGCATCATTATTTAAAGAAAGTCTGGTGTATATAGGGAGAGCCTGTCTCAAAAAAAAAAACAAAACAAAACAAAAAAAAGATGATGTTCTGTACACTCAAAACCTGCCATTAGCCACCAATAATATAACAACATAGTATAATTTAAACCAAATTCTATTTTTCTCCTTTTCACTCCTCTGTAGTTATTATAAAATATCACTTCTCCACATGATTTGAATCTGTCATTAATTAAATAAAATGTAAATGAAAGTAAAATAAATTAGTGTTACTTATGAGGAAATCAGGAAGCAGGAACTTGGTAGTCCAATTACTTGAAAATGGTTGATATGAAGTTATTTCATGTTTACATAAAACAAATTTAAATGACTTTTAAAAAATCTTTATTATATCCTGAAATAGCATATAAACTACAAAGATCTTTTGTGTGATCTCTTCTGAAATGATATGTTCAGTTTTGATAAGATTAAGATACAGCCGTCTCTGTGTTGTGCTATTTGCTATAGAATTTTGAAAAATTATTGGTTATGATAAGAACTTCCCATATCATTGTAACTTTATCCTAATGTGCTGATACTATATGTTATGTCATTATGTTGGACCGATAGCTAAAACAGAAGACCATGGAACTAACACGAGCATGTCAGAAGCAATATGAGCTGGAACAAGAGCTGGCTTTTTATAAAATTGATGCCAAATTTGAGCCACTAAATTATTATCCACCAGAGGTAAGTTATTTTAATTTTTTAGTAATCCAAAATTAATGCCTAGGTGACTAATGGCAGGATAGGGAAAAGTGGGAGGATATGGTAGGGACATGCAAGAAACTTTACCACTAACCATTATCGTTTTTTTTCTTCTGAGGGAATCATCAAAGTAAACTGGGTTTTGGTTAAATCTGCTAATTACTTGGCTCAGGAATAAGAATAGTGTCATGAAGAGGTGAATGCCTCCAGATTTTTTCCTATAGTCATGTCCATATCCAAAGCAAATGTCTTAACCTTCAGTCACCTTGCTTGAGAATATGGGTTGATTAAATCTGAACTTTTGAAGCAAGTGCTTCAGGACCATTGTGTAAATAACTCCCAATATGATTTGTTCAGCTACTCACTAGATTCAGTGTTTGTTACCTATTATTAGAACGATTGTCACAAATGCCACCAAAACAAGGCAATAGCCTAGCTTCTAAGACCCAGTGATTCCAACAATACTGTTAAATTTTTTTAAGTTCAGTTGTTAAATTTTATTATGTTGAAATTTTACTGATATCAGTCACGAAACCAGAATACACTCAGGCTTCTGAAAGACTAAGAGATTCAAAATCACAGAATTGTAGGTCCTTCATTAATCAGTGAATCCAAGTGTTCACTCCTTGGTAAGAGAAAGACCATTTTTCATTGGAATTCCCTTTTGATATATTAAGCATAAGATGTGAAAGTACATTTTTCAGCTCCTTAAGCATATAAGATTAATATAAATTTAGGTGATTCTGTAACATGTTTGCCACTAATAAAATGAATAATGTCAGTTGACTGGAAGTTGTTTATTTACATTGCTTTTAGTGTGATGAAATTGATAAAGCCCCAGATGAGAGCCCTTACATTGGTAAATCCAGATACAAGAGAAATATGTTTGCCACTGAGAGTTACATTGCCAATGATGCCCAGACCATACAGATCAAAAAGATGGGGCCAGATGGAGAACAGCATAGAAATGCTGAACATGTGAACTTGAGAGAACATGAGCTACTGGACATACAACTGGAAGATAAAGAAAAGAAAATAAGTGCAGGTTAAACAAAGTTGCTTTTTAAACTTATTAAAAATATAAGGCTCTGGATTTGATCCCTAGCACTGCAAAAATAGGAGGAAGGAAGGGAGGCTTTGCACCCCAGTTTTGTTTCATAATTATTTTTGGTCAGTTGTGGGCTTGAACTCAGGGTCTAGGTGCTGTCTCTGAGCCTTTTTGTATTCAAGGTTCATGCTTTACCACTTGAGTCACAGCACTACTTCTGGTTTTTGAGTGGTTAATTGAGCTAAGACTTTTCTGCCCAGGCAAGCTTCTGCCCAGCCCAGTTTCAAACTGTGATTCTTAGCTCTCAGCTTCCTGAGTAGCTAGGATTACAGTCATGAACTACTGACATCTGGCTGTTTTATAATTTTTAATGAAAAAAGTTGATGGTATTATTGTTTACATGAAAAATCTAAAACAGAAGTAGTGTTTGCTTGGGCATATTGTTACTTTTTGGTTCTAGTCCTGGGGTGTGAACTCAGGGCCTGGGCAATATCCCTGAGCTTCTTTGCTCAAGACTTGTGCTCTACCACTTGAGCCACAGCTCCAGTGCCCCCTTTTTGGTGGTTGGAAATAAGAGTTTCATGGACTTATCTGCTTGGGGTGGCTTTGAACCTCGATTCTCAGATCTCAGCCTCCTGAGTAGGTAAGATTACAGGTGTGAGCCACTGGTGATAGAGCATATGGATGGTATGTTTTTAAATTTTTTATTACAAAGGTGATATACAGAGCATATTGTTGTTTATGATTCATACTAAGAATTGAGATTTGAGATTTGGGTTTCTGACAGTAATTGAATGGCATCATATCAGATGATTGATCTAAGAGTTTATGAATCTCATTCTGCCTCCAGGCATTTAAAGACCTAATCAATAATAGCTGAAGAAAGTAAAGAAACATTTTTATTGCTTATTATATATGTGATCCAAACCTGAAATGGTGCTTAGGATAGGTTGGAATAGATCACTTTTCCCTTATCTTCATGCCAAATGCTGGCCTCTTACTCTTTTTGATGTCCCATACCCACTCGATCTCTCCAACCATTATTCCATTCCCAAACAAATTCAAGGGATCTAACCACTTCTGGCAAGTCACACAGAGGAAGAAGTTAAATTGAGAGATTCTTTAGAGACCCTGCCAGTGTCAAACTCTATATCCACTTACCAACTCAGCTGTATGCGTATGGGTATACAAAAAGAACTCCAACCTGAGTTTATGCATCCCACTACTTATAATTACCTTTTAAATTTTTTGTGGAGCTCTCACAAATCAGATCAACAGCTTATCATCCCTTGACTGATAGTTAAATAGAAGACATGGAAAGCCCAGTAGAAGTTGACCTGGCAAGAGTAGAGAATAAACAGTTCTTTTTTATATCCACCATAACCGAGGCCTTCGAAGGGGAAGGCAAAAATAGATGAGTGCAGCCTCAGCTCAGAGGCTTATAGCTTTGTTGGAATCTGAGAGTGAGAAAGGATAAGAAAAATCTGAAATTTGAGGTAGGAAGTAATTGATTTGACATCACCTCCACCCAGGACCAGATAAAGTAAATTTCTTGATATTAAGACCCATCATATATAATATTTGCCTCAACACAGGAGTAAAAAAAATTTCTTAGCTAGTTCTAGGATTTGAACTTGAGGCCTCATGCTTGCTCAGCTTTCTTGCCAAAAGCGAATGTGCTGCCACATTTCCAGACCAGTTTGTTGCTGCTTAATTAAATGTAGACTCTTGAAAACTTATCTGCTCACGCTGGCTTCAAACAATGGTGCTCCAGATCTCAACCTCCTAAGCAGCTAGGGTTATATACTAGGCCAGCACTCAGTCAAACACAGGATTTTTTTTTTTTAACTACCATGAACATAATAGGACATTGTGACATATGAAATGCTTAATTTGTATGCTTTTAAATCTGTATGCTTTTAAAAGAATTCAGTTATGTTGGGGAAAAAACCAAGTTGTACCCAACTTTTACATTTAAAATTTTATGAGTAAAAGGGTCACTTATAGTTTTATAGCATATCATTAACAATTTATCCTTTGGGATTATAGAAATGAAAGCCAGTGTAATTGCCTTTTAACTTTTCTGTGGCTATTAACAGAATTTAAGGGAGAAGGAAGTTTGCAGAATTCAGATTTTTTTCTTGTGTGTATATGAGCATTTTTTAAAAATTTGCAGCAAAAATTCAACTGTCAGAACTACATGATGAAATAGAAAAGGCAGAACAAAAAGTTTTAAGAGCTACCGAAGAATTTAAACAACTGGAAGAAGCTATACAACGGAAAAAAGTATGTAAAAGCAAAGCAACTTTGCCAAGAGCAAATGAAAAAGATATAATGTGCTTTTCTTTTATAATTATACAAAATTATTTTTAGATCATTATTATCTAATTAACTGTGGTATAATTCCAGAGTCAAGTATACTTTATGTGAAAAGATGTATTCAGACTTCTAAGTTATGAAAGTAGTTCCTTTAGACAAGGATGTTGCTTTTTGTTCTATCTCTTCTAACTTAATTAAGCACCCTCCACCTTTAACATTCTGGGACCTAGATTACTAACCAGAAGACATCTTTTCTGTAGTATGAACATCATTAAACACAAGAAGAAAAAGAAGGGGAAAAAAAGATAATGAAAGTAATATACTCTCAGAAACCAGTGTGTCATGAAGAAGTAAACATTTCAAATGTATGATAAATTTCATAGAGGAAAAAGTTTAAAACAGAGCTTTTGAGTTTTGCTTTTTCTTTGCCTTCCTTCCTGCCTTCCTGCCTTCCTTCCTCCCTTCCACACTAGGGTTTGGACTCAGAACTTTGCTTGCAAGTCAAACACTCTACCACTTGAGCTCCACAGTATTTTTATTATTTTTATTTTTTGTCACAATTTTTAAATGAGTAAATTTATAACCTATAAAAAATCAGTATTTCACAATTGTAATGATAACTGCACCCATGCCATAATGGATAGAACAAGAATGTAAAGTGTAAAGAGTTCAGATTCTTTAAAAAAGACCTATTTGTAGGTTAATCTAAAGCTTATTAGACACAGTATATGCCAGTTGTCAGGACTGTGTCCTTAATGAAGTACAGACAAACATGTATCCCTTTGTAAGAAACAGACTTGTATGAAAAACTTGTTTATATTTAGCAAAACAACATACTAATAGAGGAAAAACATAGAATTAGGAAAGACAATAAAAGGATATAATTTAGATTGTGTGGGTGAAGAACTTTTAAGAAGATGACATTTATGCTGAAACAAAAGCTGAGGAACCAGTGAGGCTGAGTTGGGAGAGTATTCCAAGCAAGGTGACAGTGTGTTCCAAATTCTTGATTTTTCTGCAGAATAAGGGAAAGTAGTGGAAGATGAAGCTAAAGAATCCTGAAATTAAGGATTATGCCATGATTTTTAGGCCATTTTTAAAGTGTTTAAAATTTTTTATCCTATTTATCTTTATATAAGGTTACTTTGTTGCATTAAGAGTGAAATGAGTGAGGGAGAAAAGAGTGTATTTGTTAGGAGGCTGGCATTCAGTCCAGATGATTGATAAAAATAGCTTGGGTAGACCAGGAAAGGCAAGAGTGGCCATGGAGAGAACCAATCCCGGGTCAGATTAGCAGGAGAATTAACAAAGATTTCAGATGAATTGAGAATGGCTCTTGAGATGAAGGAGGCTAAATATGAAGGAAGCTGTCAAGAACTTTCCTTCCCTTCTTCCCCTGCTCAATGCTAATGCTCTACCACTTTGAGCTGCAGTGCCAGCCACTGGTTAAGTGAAGATAAAAGTCTCAGACTTTCTGCCCTGGGTTGACTTTGAACTGCAATTCTCAGATCACAGCCTGCTGAGTACCTAGGATATAGGTGTGAGCCACCAACACCAGGCTCAAGGCATCATGTTTTGTAATAGCACTGGCCAAAGCTAAAGATTGGGGGCTGGGAAGGCGGCTCAGTGGTAGAGTGCTTGCCTTGCATGCATGAGGCCCTGGGTTCCATTCCTCAGCACCACATAAGCAGAAAAAAGCCAGAAGTGGAGCTATGGCTCAAGTGGTAGAACACTAGCCTTGGTAGAACACTAGCCTTGAGCTAAATAACTGAGGGACAGCGCCCAGGCCCAGAGTTCAGGCCCCACGACCGAAAAAAAAAAAAAAAAAAATATATATATATATATATATATATATATATATATATATATATATATATACGTACTTTTAAAATAAATATTTTAAATAAAATTTTTCTAAGAAAAATTTTGATAAGGAAAATAGCCTAGATATTGTATTTTCTTATACTACTAACAAATTTAAATTTCAGCCTACTTCTTATCAGTAAACTAAAAAAATCTCAATAAAAATTTTTTGTACGGGCTGGGAAGGTGGCTCAGTGGTAGAGTGCTTGCCTTGCATGCATGAAGCCTTGGGTTCGATTCCTCAGCACCACATAAGCAAAAAGGAAAAAAAAAATGCCGGAAGTGGCGCTGTGGCTCAAGTGGTAGAGCGCTAGCCTTGAGCTGAAGAGCTGAGGGACAACGCCCAGGCCCAGACTTCAGGCCCCACCACCAGACCCCCCCCCCCCAATTTTTTTTTTTTTTTTTTTTTTTGTAATTTACAATATAGTATGACATGACTTTACCAGGTAACAGGGAATTCTTTTTTTTTTTTTTTTTTTTTTTTTTTTGTGGGTCGTGGACCTGAACTCTGGGCCTAGGCGCTGCCTCTCAGCTCTTCAGCTCTAGGCGAGCACTCAACAGCTTGAGCCCACAGCGCCACTTCTGGCTTTTTCTGTTTACGTGGTGCTGAGGAATCGAACCCAGGGCCTTATGCATGCGAGGCAAGCGCTCTACCACTACCACTGAGCTACCTTCCCAGCCATAACAGGGAATTCTTAAATTTTTTTCCTGATTAAAAAAATATTACGATCATGGGGAATTAATTGCATACTCATCATTTCCTTCCATACTTTTTTCTCAAATGTAATGTTTATTACATGTTTATTACTGTGCCCATTATTAAAATAACCAAAGAAAAATCCATTTAAAAATGCCCAACTGTCAGTCCAGGCAGTACTGACGTTTCAGCTTGACTGGTTCATGGTAGAGCATAAATATGTGGGCATCTGAAGCAATTCCTTAAAGACCCAGCTTGGTTCTCCTCCAGTGTCTTCTCTTGGAGTTGTACCTGATTTTGTTACCAGTTTTCATCCGAATCCACTGGGGAATGGGGCGATTTTGCTTTTGTTTCTTGGCCAGAAACCACTTGATTCTGAAAGTTTTGTGAGAAGACATGATGAGAAGCTCTGGAAGGCACAGTAATCATGATGGCGAACAAAAGCTGAAGAGCTTCTTCCATACTTTTATTTTCATCTTATTTTATACTTTAATAACAGATTTTTGAGAAACATTTCTATACTTACGTAAATTTCTGTGCTAAAAATTGTTCAAAGTAGCAGAGTATATAAGCTTCTTGACCTGTATAACTTGGATAAATGTACCTTTTTTTTTGGTGGTACTAGGTTTAAACTAAGGGCCTCATTTTTACATGAGGCAAACATTCTACATGCCATTAGCCTTTTGCTTTTTGTGTCTCCTTTCTTTTCTTTTTTCCTTTCTTTGTTTTTTATATAGGGTCCTTTACTTTTGCTGAGGCAAAAGTACTTTCATAGCAGGATTACAGGCAATAACCACCATGCCCAGTTTATTTGTTAAGCTAGTGAGTCTGGCTAACTTTTTGCCTGGACTGGCCTGAAATTGTGATCCTCTTATCTCTACCTCCCAAAAAGCTGGTATTAGAGGTGTATGTCACTATCTCCAGACAGGATAAGTATATATTCTACATTGTGTGTTTTGGAGATGGAAGTAAATTGAGTACCAGTGGTTTATTCCTTGTTGTAATCCTAGCTACTTGGTAAGCTGAGATCAGAAGGATCAAGGTCGCAGGCAAAGGTAGGCAGAAAAGTCCTTGAGATTACATCTTAGTGAAAGAAGCTAGACATGGTATATACACCTTTCATCCCAGCTAGAGTGGGAAGTGAAACATAGGTAGATTGCAGTTCAGGTATACAATCCAAGCTGGCAGGAAGTGCTAACCAATACTAGAAGCATAGTTTAGTGGTAAAGCCCCTGTCTAATAGGTGCACAGCCCTGAGTTCAAACCCCAGGGTCACCTAAATAAGTCAGATTTAAAATTAGGCTGGTTCAAATTTAGAGTGAATTAGTTAAAATTTAAAGCAAATTATAGTTTAGAACAATGCCTGGCACATTATAAACTCATTTATCTTTACTATTATAGTTTAGTATTTTACAGTTTTCTTGTACTAAGTAAAATGACAACTTTTACTTGTGCCTGTTACTAAATTATTAATTTTCGTAAACCTGTAAAATAAGATTTTCTGCATATAACTAGCATTAAAAGCATAAGGTATACATGGAGTGCCTAGGTTACGCCCCACATTTTATTTTAAAAACGAATTGATAGAACATAGGATACTTTTTTAAATTGTAGTTGTCTGTACACATTTTTGTTGCTGTTCTTTGTTAATTTTGTGTGGTTGCCGTGTGGGTGGCTTAGATTTCAGAAACAGAAAAAGACCTTCTTTTCAAGCAATTGAGTGGTAGAATACAACTGTTGAATAAATTACGCCAGGAAGCTCTGGATCTAGAAATGCAGATGAAAAAGCAAAGGCAAGAAATGGCTGAAAAGCAGAAGGAGATCAAAGATATACAAATAACTATAGAGAGCCTGGATCCCAAAGACCCTAAGCATGTAAGTAAACTAAGGACTTTTGACTTCTATAGAGACGAGAATATTATCCTATTTTGATAAAATGTCTTATCGCTTTCACTCAAGAGTTCTTTCTGGAAATCTCTTAGTTTGATGAACAGATTTGTTTTTTCATATAATGTATATATAGTCAAAGAACATGTTTGTATATTATATACATATATATACATATATATATGAAAAAAATATATATATATGAAATAACCTAGGGCTTCAAGGAACTAGCTTTCACTAAACAATGGCTTCATGGTATACTTTTTTTTAAAGTGCTTAAGTTTCATTGTATTTCAGAGTAAGAGAAACTTGCTTAAAGATGCTCTGTAGACTTACTTTTTCTCCTTCCTTGCCTCCTTCTCTTAAAAGCAGAAAGAGGCTGGGCATCAGTGGCTCATACTTTTAATCCTAAATACTCAGGAGGCTGAGATCTGAGGATTGTGTTTTGAAGCCAGGTTGGGCAAGAAGGTTCATGAGACTATTATCTCCAACTAACTACCAAATAAACCAGAGGGGAGCTGTGGCTCAAATGGTAAAGTGCTAGCTAAAGGAAGTTAATACCTTTTTCTACCTCTTTTTAAATCATTTATGCAAATATTCCACTAAAGCTATTTTCTGTTTCATATTGTTTTATCCTTAAAAATGAAACATTTCTCTGAAGTGTGTCTTTTTTTGTTGGTGGTAGGGCTTGAACTCTGGGCCTGGGAGCTGTCTCTCAGCTCTTTAGCTCAAGAATAGTGCTCTACCACTTGAGCCACAGTGCCACTTCTGGTTTTCTGACTAGTTTATTGGAGGTAAGAGTCTCACAGGCTTAGCTGCCCGGGCTAGCTTTGAACCATGATCCTCAGATCTTAGCCTCCTGAGTAGCTAGTTACAGGCATGAGCCAGTGGGCACCTGGCTGAAGTGAGTCTTTTTAGATATGACCAGCTGTGGTCAGGTGGGTCAGGATCTTGTCTCTTTAGGTGAGTCAGCATTATCTTTTAAAAAACTTTACTCTGTATTAACAGAAAACATAAGATTAAACATGATCAAGACAGTGCTATAAATTGCTGTAAATACTGATTAATTAAACATTTTAATAAAATATATAACAACTAATTCTGATAAGGGATAATTTTATCATCATAGACAAAAGCTTTCTAACAAAAGCTTAAGATATAATATTAACATTGAAACCAAGAGTAGTTTTGATTATTTTAAGAAAAAATTTTAGGTGAAAAATGGGAGGTTTTAGGTTCTATAATTGTGTTATGGAGTCAATATTACCTTATTTTATTGTATTTATTTGTTTAGAGCCTGATCTATGTAAGATCCCTGAGGATAATAATTGTATATGGCACTAATGTCTGTGTCTCTTGGGGCTAGCCCTTTGTTGATGCATGCTTAAGTCCTAGAGGTAGGAAGGAAAGAGCCTGTAGGCTCTACCCAAAGCTCAAGTGCTACTTCTTCCATTTCTCTGACATGACTGTAATTAGAACCTTCAACGAACTACTGTGACATTCTGGGTAGATAGGGAGTTTAAATTTCACTGTTTTTTTTTTTGGGGGGGGGGTCCGGTCGAGGGGCCTGAACTCTGGGCCTGGGTGCTGTCCCTCAGCTCTTCAGTTCAAGGCTAGCGCTCTACCACTTGAGCTACAGCGTCACTTCTGGCTTTTTTTCTTTTTGCTTATGTGGTGCTGAGGAATCGAACCCAGGGCCTCATGCATGCAAGGCATGTGCTCTACCACTGAGCCACCTTCCCAGCCCCTCGCTGTATTTTTATAAAGAAATGATACATTGGAATGGTGTCTATTTTGAAGGTAGCTAGAATTACTCTGTACTAATGGGAGCAGACCATTACAAACCTTGTTTCTTTTTTGTTAGAACTACTAAAAAAAATTGGGGGGTGGCCAGGAACTGGTGGCTCATGCCTATAATCCTAGCTACTCAGGAAGCTGAGATCTGAGGATCATGGTTCGAAGCCAGCCTGGGCAGCAAAGTCTGTGAGCCTCTTAGCTACAATTAACCATCAGAAAACCGAAGTGGTGCTGTGGCTCAAGTGGTAGAGTGCTAGCCTTGAGCTGAAGAGCTGAGGGACAGTTCCCAGGCCCAGAGTTCACAACTGACAGAAAAAAAAAATTATATAACTGTAACCCCTCTGTATATCACCTTTATAATAACAATAAAAATATTTCTTAGGGAAAAAAGAAATAAAAAGAAAAATAACTTAAGTGATTTGCACTAATCACCCTTTTAGGAAGGGTCAGAGCCCTTGCTTAAGCTACTTTAATGATCTTCTCATCATAAAAAGATCAAAGGTCAAAAGAAATCATTTTAAAATTAGCTCAGAATCAAGCCTAGTTGGGTTTTCAAAATGTAAAATCATTTTGCTAGGTTTCAAAAGGAAAAGGTACTATTTGACTATGAAGCTTATTAAGTTGTTAATAGCTAGAAGTACAAATACCCTGGAAGCAAACATAATAAAGGAGCTCTGTGTCGCTCTCTTCTATCGGGAACCGCCCAATGAGAGCAAAGAGTGAGCAGTTCTCTAGGGGATTAGCCAGTAGAGCTGCTTGCAGCTTTTGGTGTGATTGGCCTTCGGGAGCTTCCTCTGTTTAGATTTAAAGAGGGGAGGGTGGGGCCTGCCAGCAGAGGCTATCGGTGACTGGAGGCTGGGCTGCCGCTCACTCATGGTTGGGAACGTGGTTTGAACTCTGGGAAGTTACAGATTTGGAGGTGTTTGCAAAAATGTGGCTGTCAGAGAGGAAAGTCCACGTGAATTTGAAGACAGCGGTAGAGCATTCAGCCCACAATTTCTCTTTTCTTCATGGTTGTTTTAACAGGACAGATTCTAAGTTAAGGTATGGTCGTTTTCTCTTTGTACAAAGGACTTTGGGGGAGGAGGAGTCAGATTTAAGTTCCTGTTTTTACAATAACTCTTTTGTGTGTACCACAATAGTGAAAATAGCTGAATCTTGTTGTTCTAGTGTATTTATTGTATGCCACTAGCCCTTCAATCAAATTTTGACCTGCAAATAAAGAGGTTTTAATGGATTTTTTAGCAGTGAATTTTAAGGATTTATTGATTTAGATTAAAATAGTTTTTTTTTAAAAAAAATCTTTCTTTAGCCATAAATGCTCGAAGTTTATTTACTGTACAAGCTGTTAACTGCAGTTCTTAGGTTTCAGAACATAAAAGATTTCTTTAAACAGATTGATTTCAGAACGATGTCTGCTGGGTATTTTAGGAGTATAGAGAAAAGACAAGATTTGAAAATCTCATCAAGTTTACTGGTAAAATAAAAGTCTTTTTTATCATTAGTTCATAAATAATGAAGAGACTTTTTCCTAGTATTTGGGGAAAGCAGACATCTAATATTAAAAAATGTACTCCTTTGTGGTTCAGATACAGTTCTCTTTCCTGATGGTTTTATCTTTAGTTCTAGTCCTCTGATCCTGTGGGGGCAATTTTAGTCATGGGTTTGGGGGAGTGGGAAGGCAGAAGTTCTCTGGGGAATTATTTTGTATCCATATCAACAGTTACCTAAGGAGACTTGGGCAAGTCATTTGATGAACCTTACACTGGGTTTGCTCATTTGTAAAATGAAAGGGTAGATAGGTAATTGGTTCTATTTTGTATTCTTCATTTAAAAATGTTTAGCAAAAACAGACAATGCTGTCTTCACCGCCACTGCCACTACCACCAACAACAAAATGTTGTTTAGGAGTTCTGGACATAACTGAAGTGGTAGAGTACTTGCCTAGAATGTACAAGGCCCTATTGTTAAGGATTATTATAAAATATAAGTAACTTGGGCTTGTTTTTTTTTTTTTTTCGTTTCAGTCTCATGTGAAGGCACAAAAAAGGGGTAAAGAACAACAGCTTGACACTATGAACAAGCAGTACAAACAACTGGAAAGCCGTTTGGATGATATACTTTCTAGAATTGCTAAGGAGACTGAGGAGATTAAGGATCTTGAACAACAACTTACAGATGGTGAGAATTTAATTTGATTTTAGGTAACAAAAAAAAATGATACCCAAACAGATATGTATGGTTCACCAGTTAGTGCTTTGATATAAAAGTGTTTGCAAAATACCCAAAATTATTTTTGTTGTTGGTGGTGGTGGTTGCAGGGCTTTAACTTTGGGCCTAGGCGCTGTCCCTCATCTCTTCAGCTCAGGCTAGCACTCTACCACTTGCACTGCCGTGCCACTTCCTGTTTTCTGATGGTTTATTGGAGATAAGAGTCTCATGGACTTTCCTGCCCGGGCTGGCTTCAAGGTGGGCTCCTCAGATCTCAGCTTCCTGAGTAGCAGGATTACAGGCATAGCCACTGGCACCTGGTCCCCAAACTATGTTGAAAACTAAAAAATGTTTTCTTTTTAATGATGTTTTGTTGTATTGATGCCTACTGAGTCAGGTTATTCTACTGAGTAGGCAAGAATGAAGTCAGTGCATGATGATAAGCTCTGCCACAATTGTCTCCAATGTATAAAACACAAAGCAAATTCTGTTAGCACTAGGAAATCCAGTATCTTAGCAGTATATTAAGAAATTTATTTCCCACTTCAGAAAGGCAAGTTTAAACTTGACATTTTATATATGATGAACACTCAAGAAAGACTCAAATGTCTTTTAAAAATAGTATCAAAAAGCATAAAAAATATGATTTTGAAAAGTAAAAATAGAACTGTGTGCCCAATGGCTCACACCTATAATCCTAGCTACTCAAGAGGCTGAAATCTGAGGATTGTGGTTCAAAGCCAGCCTGGACAAGAAAGTCTGAGATTCTTATCTTCAATTAACTACAAAAAAGCCAGAAATGGAGCTGTAACTCAAGTGGTAGAGCACTAGCCTAAGCAAAACAAAAACAAAACAAAACCTCAAGGATAGTGCCTATGTCCTAGTTCAAGCCCTAGTACCAGAAAAAAAAATTTTTTTTTCAAGATTTCTAAAACAGTGGCAGAGGGAAATAGAAGACTGAAAAGTATAAGCTAAGATCAGTGAAAAAGAGCAAGTCCCTGCTTGGCCATTCTGTGTCACCTTGAACAGGTTATTTCTATCTTGATCAGTTTGGAGGATTGAAAAGAAGTGTTTACAAAGTATTTGGCAACAAAAATGTTTGGTTTTGGTTTAAGTTTTCAGGTTACATGTTTATGATGCCTGTCTTGGATTCATCTTGATTTTTGAGTACTTTTGCTTTGTGTACTCAGCAACAAGAATTCACAGTTCTGCTACACATTTTTTGTTTTTTCATTTAGAAATAATTTAAACATTTTACAGCATGAACTTTTTCAGCATTCTGTGAATATATTCCAAATACTATTTGTATATTTAACCTGATTAATATTCCTATACTACATATAATAGAAGAAAATTACCATTATATCTTGAAACAGAAAACTATGATAGGATATAATTATAAGCTTAGAATTTTACTTAGTAACTAATTGCTGAGGAGACAAAATAATACTTCTAAAATATACATTATTATTCTTTCCATCTGATTTAGGCCAGATAGCAGCAAATGAAGCTCTGAAGAAGGATTTAGAAGGTGTCATCAGTGGGCTGCAGGAATACCTCGGGACCATCAAAGACCAGGCAGCTCAGGCCCAGAATGAGTGTAGGCAGCTACAGAATGAGAGAGAGACGCTGCTGCAGAGACTGTCTGATGTCCAGCAGGAGAGGGATGAACTGGAGATAGTTGCCATAGATGCAGAAAACATGCGGAAGGTAGGATTTGTTCCTTCCATTTTCCTTAGCTTCAGTAGTAGATATCCAAATTAAGACATTTGAAAGAGTTAGAAATAAGTGACAAAAAGTAATAGTGGCTATTGGGTACTTTTTTTTTAATTGGTGGGATTTTTCTTCTTTAACTGTGAAACATTTGGAATCATTATTTTTCCTTTGCTAAGAAAGGGAAGATTATTTTGACTCTATTTCTGTCCCTGAAAGGTATTGTTGATAATAACTGTAAAGACAATCCTACTTTATCTAACCAGAATACCATATGAAAGCTTGTATTTTTATTATTTGCAGAAGAATTATAAAGCACATTGTAGCTTATTTTATTGTTATTACTTTATAATAGAGGCAATATTAATTTTGGTATTCTACATGAAGACAGGCATTGCTGTAAATTACGCTTTTCTAATTTGTTGTCTACTCATTAGGAAATTTCACTTATTCTGTTTTAGGTTTTTGGTAGATATTGTTATTACTAAAGGTTTCCCCAAATTTCATGTTCATAAGAGCTGCTTTCCGGAAATTGCATTTATTTTTATATATATATATATATATATATATATATATATATATATATATGTATATATATATATATATAATTTTCTTTTATTTTTGTCGGTGTCAGTTGTGGGCTTGAGCTATGGGCTTGAGTGCTGTCCCTCAGCTCTTCAGCTCAAGGCTAGCACTCTGCCACTTGCACCACAGCACCACTTCTGGTTTTCTGGGGGTTAATTGGAGGTGAGAGTCTCATGGACTTTCCTGCCCCGGCTGGCTTTGAACCACCACCATCCTCAGATCACAGCCTCTTGAGTAGCTAAGATTATAGGTGTGAGTCTGGCTGTAATTCATATTTTTAAATATAAAAACCCTCCAGCATATAAAAAGTATCAGAAATACATTTAACTTTATATTCTTACAATGCAGCTTAAGAAATAAGGCATTGCAAATATATTGCATATATATATACATATATATATATGTATATATATATATGTGAAAATCTCTGTAAACTCCTTTCCCAAAAGTAATACAACCCTGAATATAGTTATTTTCCTGTTTCTCTGTTCTTTTATTTTATATAAATACATGCATGGACACATATGCATGTGGTTTTATATGTTCCGTAAGCAATCGGTGCTCCAAGGTGTTACAGTGTACATATTCATTGTTGCTTCTTTTCTTCCTTCATATTTGCTTATTGAGAATTTATATACATTGAGACATGGGGCTCCATCTTATTCTTATTGATGTATGTAACATCCCATTGTATGTACATTCCACAAAGTTATTATTTATTCATTCTCCTTTTGGAGGACACTTGGGTTGTTTATAATCTTCTGCTATTACTCACTATTCTGAATGTAACATTCTGTGTGCATCTTGAGCTTGCAGACTGTGTACTTAGCATAAATGGCTTAAAAGGTGCATATTAAAGGCTTGGTCCTCAGCCTGTGGCATTACGGGAAAACGGCAGAACCTTTAAGAGGTAATGCCTAGTGGAAGGAAGTTTAGGACATTGAAGGAGATATTGGGACCTCAGACTCTCCTTTTTCTTTTTCTTTGCTGCCTCACTGCCGTGAGGTGAGTAGGCCTCTTCCATGATCTAATGTGCCATCACTAGCCTAAAGCAGTGGGGCCAAAAGCAACCATGGACTGAAACCATGGCAAAATAAATCTTCCTCTTTTTAACTTGGTTGTCTCAGAAAGCTAACTAACACAGGGGACTATGATCAGAAGTAGAATTGTGAGCCAGAGAGTGTGTGTATCCTTAATTCTCTTCATAGAATCTTGTCAAATTATTGTCCGTAGTGATTCTATCAGCTTCTATTCCCACCAGCAATCTGAGTACTTAAATTTTACCACGTTGTTGCTAACACCTTGCTTTTATTTTTTAAGTACTTAATTTATTTAATTCACATTTTGCTTTGCTCAGTCTCCAATTCACTTTTTCTCTCATACTTAATTTTTACATGATTTATATGCTTTTTTTAGTGGAGGGGCTATATAGAGTTTAAATTCAGGGCCTTACACGTTTGCTAAACTGTTATGATACCCTGAACCATGCCTCTAACCCTGCTTTTAACTGATTGTTTTTAGGATAGGGTCTCACCTGCTGCCTTGCACTGGAGCACCTACTTTTAGGCTTCCCATCCAGTGTTGCTGGTATCATAAGTGTGTGGACCACCATATCTAGCTTCCTTCCTTAGAGATGACTTCTTATGTATTTTTCTGCCCAGGCTGACCTGGTACTATACTCCTAGTCTCAGCCTCCCACATACTTTAGGATAACAGGCATGAAACCCTGCACCTATTTGATTTTATTTGATTTATTTTTTGTCGGTCATAGTGCTTGAACTCTGGGTCTGGGCTCTGTCCCTCAGCTCTTGAGCACAAAGCAAGTGCTTTACCACTTGAGCCACAGTGCCACTTCCAGCTTTCTGGTGCTTTATTGGAGATAAGAGTTTCACAAAAGACTTTTCTGCCTCCGCCCTGGCTGGTTTTGAACTGCAATGCTCAGATTTCAGCCTCATGAATAGCTAGGATTACAGGTGTGAGCCATCAGCACCTGGCTTAAGTAGACTTTTTTCCTGAGCCATTTGAGAATTAGTTACAGATGTCATGCATCTTTGCCCCTATAGATTTCAGTATGTGATTTCTCAGAATAAAGACATTTTCTGGAGTAAATATAGAAGAATTATCAGACTCAGGAAATGTAATATTTAAACTTAAATTTATTTATTTTTGTTTACTATTGGCTCAGGCTATCCTTTATAGTCAGAATCCTTCTGCATCTGCCTCTTGTGTAGTGGGATTACAGAAGTGTGCTACCACATCTGACAAGAAATGCAGCACGTCAGGCTTCATGTTTACCAATCTGCTGCATTTTTTATTTATTTATTTATTTTTTGCTCAGTCATGGGGCTTGAACTCAGGGCCTGGCACTGTCTCTTGAGCCATGTTGCCCAAGGATAGCTCTCTACCACTTTGAGCCACAGTGCTACTTCCAGTTTTCTGGTGATTAATTGGAGATAAGAGTCTCATGGAGGGGCTAGGAAGGTGGCTCAGTGGTAGAGTGCTTGCCTTGCATGCCAGAGGCCCTGGGTTCGATTCCTCAGCACCACATAAGCAAAAAACAAAAAAAGAAAAAAGCCAGAAGTGGTGCTGTGGCTCAAGTGGTAGAGTGCTAGCCTTGAGCTGAAGAGCTGAGGGACAGCGCCCAGGACCAGAGTTCAGGCCCCACGACCGGACCCCAAAAAAAAAAAGTCTCATGGACTTTGCTGCCTAGACTGGCTTCGAACTATGATCCTCAGGTCTCAGCCTCCTGAGTAGCTGGGATTTCAGGTGTGAGCCACCAATGCATAGCTATGTTACATTCTAAATGGCATCTTTTCCCCCATTTTGTATTATAAAAATTTTTGCTTTTAACAGAAAAATTGAAAGAATAGTTCAATGACTATGAGCCCTCTTAGACTTAATATTTTGCTGTATTTGTCCATAGATCCATAGTTTTCTGTCATGCTCATTAGTTACAGGCATCATAGCATCATCCCTTCATCTGAACCATGTTTTCCCAAGAAGCCTCTCATATAGTGAAAAAGAGTGAATGTAGAACCCAGGCTGCTAATGCTGTGGTTTGTCCTACATTCTTTTTTTGGGGGGGAGGGTGGGGGGGTCTAGTTGTGGGGCCTGAACTCTGGGCCTGGGTGCTGTCCCTCAGCTCTTCAGCTCAAGGCTAATACTCTACCACTTGAGCCACAGCGCCACTTCCGGCTTTTTTTTTTTTTTTGCTTATGTGGTGCTGAGGAATCGAACCCAGGGCCTCAGGCATGCAAGGCAAGCGCTCTACCACTGAGCCACCTTCCCAGCCCAGTTTGTCCCACATTCTAAATGTTCCTAATTATTTCCTTATGGTTATTTTAATTTGTTCCTTGATATTCCATATACAGGAGTATTTTATTTAGCTGAAGAGACTTCTTTTTTTGGGGGGAGGGGGGTGGTCAGTCGTGGGGCCTGAACTCTGGGCCTGGGCGCTGTCCCTCAGCTCCTCAGCTCAAGGCTAGTGCTCCACCACTTGAGTCACACTGCCACTTCTGGCTTTTTTCTTTTTGCTTATGTGGTGCTGAGGAATCGAACCCAGGGCCTCAGGCATGTAAGGCAAGCACTCTACCACTGAGCCACCTTCCCAGCCCTGAACAGACTTCTTTTTCTTTATTTTCCATTCATATTTCCTCTTCAGTGAATTCTATATTCTTATTTTCTGTTTTATTGCCTTGGCTTTTCTTTGACTTGTAGGAATTCATTATTCTGGAAACTAATAAAAACATTTAGTCCAGTATCTAATGGAAAGTAGGCCTTAAATTTCTTTGTGCCTCCTGTCTTCCTTGTTTTTAAAAAAAAAAAAAATCATATAACTGATTACTTTAGAAAGCAACATGTTGATAGCTTACTGACCTTTCTGATTATATTGGGTTAGGATTTTATTTTCCAGCTAGTATGAGCATAGCCTGAGATTTCATCAGGTGGCAAATTAAAATTTTCTGTGCCAGGCATCAGCACTGGGTTTACTGTGCTCAGGTTACTTACAACGACTTACAGATGTTTAAGCAGCACTGTGAGGAATGTGCAGTAAACTTTCTGGTCTTCTTCCAGGAGCTGGCAGAGCTAGAAAGTGCCCTCCAAGAGCAACATGAAGTAAATGCATCCCTGCAGCAGACTCAAGGAGATCTCAATGCCTATGAGGCTGAGCTAGAGGCTCAGCTAAGGTTAAGGGATGCTGAAAGCAACAAGCTCAAGGAAGAGTTGGAAAAACTCACAAGTCTTACTCAGGTAAGTAGGACCATACACCAACTAGAAACGATGAAGCCTGTGCTCAAGATACCTTACTTCTGGACGAGAGGGAGTGAATATCATCAAAGTACATTATATGCATGTACAGAAATATATGATAAAATCTCTTTATATAACTAATACATGCTAAAAATCATATTTCAATTTAATATTAAGTACTTTTCAATATAACATATTTGGAGTGTAGGGAAAGACACGTTTTTGGAATCAGACATCCTGAGTTCAGATACTATCTCTGTGAGTACATGGGCAAATCACTTTATGGCTCTTGAGTCTCCCAGCCTATCCTTCTGTGAAAGACAAGGATAAGTAAGATCAATGTCTATAAAAACACCTCGTCAGCTTTCCTTTCCCAGAATAGCTTTAAGAGACTTCTTTTAAGTTGATGTTAAACTTTATTTTTGTTTCCTTTTATGGTTAGTTAAAAGATCTACTAGTTCGTTATACCTGTAAATTCAAGGAAAATATCCCTCGATAAATATCATTGATTCGTTATTGGTTGTTGGCTTGTTGACTGTGAATGTTGTAGAGACCAAACAGGCATAATCACAAACAGGCATGTCCTGTGGGCTAACAAACCACAGGACATAGGTGAAGAAGAAAGAGACAGAATACTATAGCAAAGGAAGGGAGATAGTTAGAAAAGACCATCCTACAGACCCAGCCAAAACATGTTTCTGTAAATAAAGCAAAAAGACTAAAGACATCATTCAAGTGATAAGAGTACTTGCCTAACAAGGACAAGGCCCTTAGCTAAAACTTTAGAACCAGCCTAAAAAAAAGAAATTATGTTTTCAGCTAAAGCTTGAAGGATGAACAGGGTAGTGTCAGGAAGGATTGAGTGATCTAGACAGAAGAATAGGAGAGAAAAAGCAAAATATTAAAGTGCTAACAGTATGTCTCCAGAATTAAAGGCATAAACAGAGAAGAGTAAGAAAACAGGGTGAGATGTAAAGGCAAAAAGTAGAGGCTAGCTATAATATACTCTTTATCAAATTTAAAATACATTTTTTACTAAGCTCCAGTGGCTTATACCTTAATCGTAGATACTGAGGAGGCTAAGATCTGAGGATTGTCATTTGAAGCCAAGCCCAAGCAGAAAAGACCATGAGACTCTTAACTCCCATTAACTACTGAAAGCCCGAAGTGGTGCTGTGGCTCAGTTGGTAGTGCACTAACCTTGAGCACAAAAGCTTAGGGACAGTGCCCAGGCCCTGAGTTTAAGTCCCAGACTGAGTACTCTGAAGAAAGAAAAAAAAATGTGTATTATGTATATGCACATGCACATAAATATATGTTAACATATACATGTATACAGAATTATTTTAGATGTACCAGTTTTTATTGATTATCTCTAACTTTACAGTTCACTTGTTGAGAAAATCATTTATTTTTTATTTTAAAATTTTATTGTAAAGGTGATGTACAGAGGAGTTACATAGGTCAGGTAATGCATTTCCTTTTGTACAGTGTCAACCCCTCCCTCATTCTCCAGTTTTTCCCCTCCTGACTTCCCTCTGCTCAATTGTATAGTTCATTTCCATCATTGACAAACAATTTTTTTAGATTGTTATTCAAATGGCTTTATCTTTCTGCAGGAAGCCCTACTACTAGCTTTTTTATGTCTGGTGAAAAGCTGACTCCAGGACTCTACTTAGGTTTTCCTGTAACCTTTGCTTAGTTAGGCATTTTGCACTTGCACGATAATATCTTTATGTGGCTCCCTACCATTCTAACCAGACTCAGAGCTCAGTGAATAACCACACTGTCTGCTTGTTTCTCTTTTTCAGTTCCTGGTGCATGGGAACTATCAATATGTGTTCATATGAAGTGAAATAAGATTTTTTTTGTTTGGTTTGCTTTTCGAGATAGGGTTTTACTGTGTTGCCCTAGGTAGTGTCAAACTTGTGATCTTCCTTTCTTTACTCCTGAGTGTGAGAATGATAGATATATTCACCACATTTAGCTAATCAGATAGTTTGAATCTCAGAAATGCATGTGAAAGAACACTCATTTGATTTTGAAAGGAACTAAAAATGTCTGTATTTTATAGTAATTTTGCTACTGTGATCCACTACTTATCAAATACCAGTAACTTGACAAGAATCAGTTATATCTCTCAGGTACCATGTTTTACAAAACTATAGTTGGCAAGATCAGCATAGAAAACAGGAAGTTGGGGAAAACAAAGTACAAGAAAAGACCTATTTTCAAATAATAGTAAATATGGTTTCTTTTTTTTTGGGGGGGGGTGTCCGGTCGTGGGGCCTGAACTCTGGGCCTGAGTGCTGTCCCTCAGCTCTTCAGCTCAAGGCTAGTGCTCTACCACTTGAGCTACAGTGCCACTTCCAGCTTTTTTTCGTTTTGCTTATGTGGTGCTGAGAAATCGAACCCAGGGCCTCATGCATGCAAGGCAAGCGCTCTACCACTGAGCCACCTTCCCAGCCCCCAATACATATGGTTTCTAAATGGCATTTCCTTATAAATTCTCCTCTCTTTTTCAAGTGGGCCCTTATTAGTTTGGATGATGTATTTGTCATTTGTACTTCCACTAAATTTTTGTGCATATGTCTTTTACATATTTGTGTGTGTGTGTGTGTGTGTGTGTCTGTTTGTGTGTATATGGGTGTATGTGTGTATGCCTTTTTACTGTCTGACTTGTTACTGAAAGAGATTTTCCACCCCTTAATACTGAGACCGCAAGGATTGGTCTTCAAACTATACATTGAGAATATTGAGCATAAAAGATCTTTTCTGCCTGATCTACAGATCTGTAAATCTGATTAGTACACTGCAACAATATTAATTCACTGGTCCCTAAACAAGAGATTCTGACCCATAAGTTTGAGATTGAGCCTTTCCAGTTGCTTGGGTCTCTCACTGTATAGTTCAGCCTGTCATTGAAATCTCCACCCTCTGCCTCTGTCTCCCAGATGCTGAGATTATGGACATGTGCCTCGACACCCAGATGCCTCTACCTTTTTAACAGACATGCCACGTGATTTTGATATGATTATTTTAGGACCACTATTTGCTTTTAAATATAGATGTTTAGGGCTCCCTTGGAAGATTCTGATTTGGCTGAGCAGATTCTGTTGCTCACTCCTCAAGTTTTAAGTTAGTAGTTTAAGGGCTGAATATGTGGGGAAATGATCCTGAACTTTTTATTTTTCAAAAGTATAAAGATAAAACTACAGGTTTATGCATATATATAAACATACTAATGCCTGTTAGGATCCCAAATTTCTGATGTTTTATACTTTTCTATTATTTCTTCTTCTGACAATAGTTGGAACATTCAGCACTTCAAGCAGAACTTGAGAAGGAAAGAAAATCCCTCAAGAATGCCCTTGGAAAAGCCCAGTTCTCAGAAGAAAAGGAACAAGAAAACAGTGAGCTCCGTGCACAACTTAAACAGCTACAGGTATGACTGACTTGTTCTGAATATAATTCAGATACGGACAACCAAAAATGGTGATGACTTCAATCAAGCATTTAGTCTCCTGTTCTAACATGTATTAACAACTTGTATTATTAGAAACAGAGAAGTCTGGGTGGGGTACTACCATTACCTGTATTCTCCTATAACATGATGGTACAGGAAATGGAGGCAGTGTCATAGTGAACATCATGCTGTGTAAATTCACAGATGAAAGTAACCCTTTGTATTTCTCCTAGAAACAGATTTGTCACCAGACTCAGCTAAAATTATTCTATTGGTATATCCTTCTTCCACTGAATTACCTTTGTAATTACCTATGAATTTAACTATGGTGGTCACCAATCATAAATGGTTTCACAGTTTTCCTCTCAGAGATGATGTTATTTAAAAGGCAGTCATTTTGTAATTGTTGAGAAAGTATAACAGAATGTTTTGCTTTGTTTTGTTTTTGTCGGTCGTGGGGCCTGAACTCTGGGCCTGAACCCTGTCCCTCAACTCTTCAGCTTAAGGCTAGCACTCCACCACTTGAGCCAAAGTGCCACTTCTGGGCTTTTTCTGCTTATATGGTGCTGAGGAATCGAACCCAGGGCCTTATGCATGCAAGGCAAATCCTCTACCACTAAGCCACCTTCCTAGCTCCTAACAGAATGTTTTTATAGCTGTTCTCAAAAGTCATAGAAGTAGTTGGGCAGGCTATTCCAGATAACTCCCTCAAAACAAATATATAACACATACATGAACCAGTACTCAGATCTCCCTGTTTTATGTGGTCAGGGACTGCTTGTCTGGGTGAAGTAGAGCTGGTATTACCAGAAATAAAGGGGAAAAATTGATAAGGATTGGGGGAAGGCCTCCAAAAGGTCATTCAGATAGACCCTTTTCCAAATATTCTTCACATATTTTTTCAGAAAGTTTTTTTAAAAAAATCTGATAACCAGCCAGGCGCTCGCTGGTGGCTCACGCCTGTAATCCTAGCTACTCAGGAGGCTGAGATCTGAGGATTGCGGTTCAAAGCCAGCCCAGGCAGGAGAGACCGTGAGACTCCTATCTCCAATAAACCACCAGAAAACCGGAAGTGGCGCTGTAGCTCAAGTGGTAGAGCACTCTCCTTGAGCTGAAGAGCTGAGGGACAGCGCCCAGGCCCAGAGTTCAAGCCCCATGACCGACCAAAAAAAAAAAAATCTGATAACCTAAAATTTAAATTTGACTGCTATTAGTTCCACTTGTGAAGCAAATATCATAAAGGATGTACATGTGTTCTTGTGTAAGAGAAGGTAGGGTGCATTTGTGTGTATATATTTGAGTCTTCTAGATTTTAATTTCACTGTGGAAATTCTCCAATCACAAAAAGATGAGTCTATGCCCTTTTATTTTTCCATTATCAAGTTTTAACAGTTGTCAACATTTCATTAAATCTACCTTTTTTCTGATTGTAATATTTTAAAGAAAACCTCATATATCTTTATGTCATTTGTAAATCTTCAGTGAACTTTCTTTTACAGCAAAAAAAACCTAAAATATAATCTTCAGGAGATATCCTCTCAAAGGTAGAAACCACAGTCAGCTTTCTATGAAGCTGGTTCCCTCAGCAAGAATACAGGTTACACCCACTCTACATTTATATTTTGTAGAAATCATTTTGATAAAAGGAAACAAAACCTCAGGGTACTAGCTCACAAAAAGAAATAACTTGCTAGAAACCAGAATCACTCTACCAGTCTTTTAGAGGCTACATGGCTCTTTCATTTCTCCTTTCCTAGTTCTCTGAATATTGTGTTCAGTTCATCATGGACCAGTCCTAAGATGGAAAATCTTTTAAGTTCCAGAATTTATTCAGTACTTGCTGTACTGAATCTTGCTTCAAATTTTAGACACAATTTTTGTTTTCCTTTTGGCTGGCCTGAGGCAGATCACTTGTGACCAGGATTAGATAGTACAGAAGTTCCTCAATTTATGATGGGATTGCATCCTGATAAGCCTACCTTAAATTGAAAATATAGGAAATTAAATGCATTTAATATTCCTAACCTACTGAACATTATAGTGTAACCTAGCTTACAAATTTGCTTAGAACACCTATGTGCTTAGAACACAATCATATTTTATAATAAAATGTAAATAGCTTGTGTAATTTATTGGAAATATAATGGGAGACAAAAATGCATTTTTGTGGATGCTGGTAGCTGGTGCTGGTAGCTCACACCTGTAATCCTATCTATTCAGGAGGCTGAGAACTGAGTAACACAGTATAAAAACAGCCCAGGCAGGAAAGTCCATGAAACTCTTGTCTCTAACCATCAAAAAGTTAAAAATAGAGGTGTGGCTCAAAAGTGGTAGAGTGCCAACCTTGAGTGAAAAAGCAAAGATGGTGATCAGACCCTGAGTTCAAGGCTCAGTACCAGCACACACACACAGAGAATCATGTTTCACCATCCTGATGACCTGGCTTACTGGGAGCTGAGGCTTTTCACTGCCCACCTTCATGGGAAATGTAACACATACCACCAGCCCTGGAGAAAAAATTCAAAATAACTGTAATGAGGGGACCGTCTGTAATATAGAAAAAGCTAGCTCAGTAATGGGTAGGGACATAGATGAAAGGATTCCAGATGGTGAAGATACTTAATAACATGTTAATTGCAGTTCTATTCTCCATAGTGCTCAACAGTATCACACTGAGTTTGAAGTAGATTAGCCATTCAAATAATATAAATATTCAGGAGAATATAATCAGTAGCTTATGATGTTGAATCATTTCTATCAAACTTAGGGGAAATTTTAGTGACTTTTATTTGAATTTTATTTGACATTGTCTGAATTATCCTCTGTGCTTCAGACAATGTTCATTCATTTGTTAACACTGAAAATTTGCACACAAATAACAGATTCTCTCCATGTTACCTCCTCCATAGGATGATAATAACCTGTTAAAACAGCAACTCAAAGATTTCCAGAATCATCTTAACCATGTAGTTGATGGTTTGATTCGCCCTGAAGAAGTGGCAGCTCGTGTGGATGAGCTCCGGAGAAAACTGAAATTAGGAGCTGGGGAAATGAGGTAAGGGAAATTCAAGAACTCTGTGCATACAGTGTTTCACAACCCCAGACTTGTTAAGTATGAAGGTCCATGGTGAACTGCCTTCCTAAGTTCTAGCAATGGCTGATTTCTTTTTTTCCCTTTATTTACTCAAATATAATTTTATTGTTATTATTAAGGTGGTATACAGAGGGATTACCATTTCATAAGTTAGGTAATGAGTACATTTCTATTTTTGGACAATGTTACCCCTTCCTTCACTTTCTCCCAGTTTCTCCTTTCCATCCCTGCCCACAAGTTACATAGGGCTGATTTCTTTTGGAAAGTTTTCCTTAATGATTTTTCCAAAAGGTTCTGATACAAGATCATGTAATTCAAATTGTCATTAGTACTTTATTTTTACCTTAAAGTTAGCACTCTACTATTTGAGTATTGCTCAACTCTTTTGGTTTTTTGGTGGTTAATTGAAAATTTTACAGACTTCCTTTCTAGGCTGGCTTCCAACCACAATCCTCAGATCTCAGCCTCCTTAGTAGCTAGGATTATAGGTGTGAGCACCTAGCTTTATTTTTATTTTTATTTTACTTTGCATCTTTTTTTGTTTGTTTTTTTGTCAGTCATGGAGCTTGAACTTTGGGCCTGGCCACTGCCCCTCAGCTCTTCAGCTCAAGGCTAGTTTGCTCTACTACTTTAGCCACAGTGCTGCTTCTGGTTTTCTCGAGGTTAACTGGAGATAAGAATCTTATGGACTTTCCTGCCCCGGCTGGGTTTGAACTGTGATCCTCAGATCTCAGCCTCCTGAGTAGCTAGGATTATAGGCATGAGCTACAGGTGCCTGGCCACTTTACATCTTTTATACTTTTTGATACTATTTGAAAAAGGTATTTCAAAATCTTTCTTGAATGTTCATTATATATGGTCAAGAAGGTAGGGTCATGGGGCTGGGAAGGTGGCTCAGTGGTAGAGCAGTTGCCTTGCATGCATGAGGCCCTGGGTTCGATTCCCTAGCACCACATAAGCAAAAAGAAAAAAATCCGGAAGTGGCGCTGTGGCTCAAGTGGTGTAGAGCGCTAGCCTTGAGCTGAAGAGCTGAGGAACAGTGCCCAGGCCCAGAGTTCAGGCCCACGACTGGACCCCCCCCCCCCAAAAAAAAGAAGTAGGGTCACATTATCCATTTTAACCAGAGAACACATATCAAAAGAAAACAAGCTGGGCGCTGGTGGCTCACGCCTGTAATCCTAGCTACTCAGGAGGCTGAGATCTGAGGATCATGGTTCAAAGCCAGCCCGGGCAGGAGAGACCGTGAGACTCCTATCTCCAATAAACCACCAGAAAACCGGAAGTGGCGCTGTAGCTCAAGTGGTAGAGCGCTCGCCTTGAGCTGAAGAGCTGAGGGACAGCGCCCAGGCCCAGAGTTCAAGCCCCACGGCCGACAAAAAAAAAAAAGAAAGAAAAAAAAAAAGAAAACAGGTTATTCAAGCCTTATAGGAGCCTGTGCTGTCAGATGGTGTATTTCATTTGCTGAAACACAGATTTGTACTTAGGATTGTACTTAATGATTTGCTAAGGTTGACACCAGTCCTTCTGCACATCTCTTTTTACTAGTTGTATTAATGTTAACAGCTCCTTTGCATTGAACATCAAAAGTAAAATGTCACATTTTTAACACCTTTTTTTTTTCTTACCAGGATCCAGAATCCTTCTGATGTCTTAGGGAAAAGTCTTGCTGACTTACAGAAACAATTCAATGAAATACTTGCACGCTCCCAGTGGGAAAGAGAAGAAGCACAAGTGAGAGAAAGGAAACTCCAGGAAGAAATGGTTCTGCAGCAAGAGAAACTGGCAAATGGACAAGAAGAGTTCAGGCAGGCCTGCGAAAGAGCCCTGGAAGCTAGAGTAAGAAAAGAGCAAAAGGCTACTGGAAGCAGCACTTAGCAAATACTAATGGTTTTGAGCAAATTATTATGCTTTCTTTCTCATGTAAATTCAGCAATAATTGTTATTTTCACTCATAACAAGTCTAACAGGGTATGGTTACAATCCAACCCTGATTGTGGTTGTTGATGACACAAAGTCAAGCCTATTTGTAATACAGTTTCCTTTGCAGAAGCATGATATATAGGCTGATAAAAAAAAATTCATTTAATTCAGTATAATGTGGTGCCAGAATCCTTTATTTTATTTTATTTTTTTTGTTGGTCTTGGTGTTTAAACTCTGGGCCTGCCCTGGGCGCCATTGGCTCATAGCTGTAATCCTACCTACTCATGAAGCTGAGATCCAAGGATTGTGGTTCAAAGCCAGCCCTGGCAGGAAAGTCTGTGAGACTCTTATCTCCAATTAACCACCAGAAAACCCGAAGTGGTGCTGTGGCTCAAGTGGTAGAGTGCTAGCCTTTAGCTGAAGAGCTCAGGGACAGTACCTTGGCCCAGAGTTCAAGCCGCATGACTGACAAGAAACAACAACAACAAAAACTCTGGGCCTGGGCTCTGTCCCTCAGCTCTTCAGCTCAAGGGTAGCACTCTACCACTTGAGCTACAGCACCACTTTCAGTTTTCTGGTGGTTTATGGAGATCTGAGGCTCATGGTTCAAAGCCAGCCCAGGCAGGAAAGTCCGTGAGACTCTTATCTCCAATAAAAACCACTAGAAAACCAGAAGTGGCACTGTGGCTCAAGCAGTAGAGCGCTCACCTTGAGCTGAAGAGCGCAGGGACAGCGCCCAAGCCCAGAGTTCAAGCCCCACAACCGACTGACAAAAATAAATAAATAAATAATCAGAGCGAAAAGGATTGGAAATTTGGCACAAATGGTAGAGAACCTGCCTAGCAAGCACAAGGCCCATTCTACCACTACCCCTTAAAAAAAAATGGTTCCCTATAACTTCCTAGTACAAAATTGTATTACAACCTATAGTTAAATAAAAGAGAATTCTGTAACAAGTTCTTTTGTAGCCAGCCTGAGCTATAAATTGAGAATCTGTCTCATAAATAAATCCTTGAAATTTTATATTTTTACAGATTAATTTTGATAAAAGACAACATGATGCAAAAATCAGGCAGTTGGAAAATGAAATTCACTATTTGCAAGAAAATCTAAAGAACATGGAAGAAATTCAAGGCCTCACAGATCTCCAACTTCAGGAAGCTGATGAAGAGAAGGAGAGAATTCTGGCTCATCTCCACGAGTTAGAGAAAAAGGTAGGAATGTCATTCCCAGTGGTTGCAGTTGTGTTAGTTGAGAGGAGTGGTCCACATTCACTTCTTTGCATGCTGGCACCGAGCTAACTCTGACCTCAAAGAGACATGGATGCTTGTCATTTAGTCAAGGTCCTGAGACCAGAGTGTCAATGATAGATGTCACCAAGAATTGGCAAATTAAGGGTTGACATCAGAGTCAATTAGATGATACTTAAATTGATAATAGGATGAGTTTGCTCTTTTGAAATTCCTTGCCCCATTTGGACCTATGAAAAACTTCCTTTAAACTCTCCATCTTTTATTCTGCCTAGCCTTTCTGATGGCCTATCACTATCTCCTCAACCTCCATGGACACATCCTGGATCTTGTTAAATTCAAGAATTCCTTTACTTCTTCTATAATTACAAAGTGACATTCTGACAATAACCTCTGCCTACCTACCACTGCACTAACCATTTCTCAACCTTATTAGTGTCCAGTTCATTAGTTCACTCTTCACTCATTCTGTTAAACCCTTCCTTTCTTTATTTCCTTCTTGTCCAACTTAAATTCCCTTGTATGCCACTGAACTCTTTTTGACAAATATTCTCAATCCTTTATACTATCTTCCCTGACAAACTGAAGTTACTTACTTTCCCTGAGTCTGAACCCATGCTAGGTATTCCTGGAGGAGGAAAAAAATGCACGCGCGCGCACATGCGTGTGCCCGTGTGTGTGTGCCCGTGTGTGTGTGTGCCCGTGTGTGTGTGTGTGTGTGTGTGTGTGTGTGTGTGTGTGTGTGTGTGTGTGTGTGTGTGTGTGTGTGTGTGTGTGTGTGTGTGTGTGTGTGTGTGTGTGTGTGTGTGTGTGTGTGTGTGTGTGTGTGTGTGAGACCCAACCAGGATAGCACTATAATCTCCTGATCACCAAGCACATATGGTTTCCAAGACTTGTTGAGTTCACTCCCAGGGTATAATTGGAATATACGTACATTTTCCTTCTCTGATACTATCACCCTTGTCTAGCCATCTCTCTTCTAGAAAAACTGGTGGTCACCTGAAAGATCTCCCCATTCTATTCATGACCTCCTACTATCAATTGTCTATTATCAATCCCTCCTCTCCTTTAGAGTCTTCATTTTCTTACAGAATGAAATCTTTAAGCCTATGAGACCCTGCATGATCTGCCTATTTCACTCACTCCTCACAATGTTCTTTTCAGTCCCTCAAAATGCCATGCTCTTTCTTTACCACATACACCCTAGGCTTGATTTTCAATGATCTTGAAGATTCATATATCCATTGATTATTGATGATACTAAGAAATATTTTTAATGACTGGATGAATTTATGACCATCTAAATTTTTGAATAAGAAAATGTATCCTAGTTTTTGAGATTATTTTTTCAGTGGATATTTATGAAGCACCTACTATGTGTCAGATTTTGTTCTAGACATGGGGTCTACAGTCATAAACAGAATCCCTGCCCTTCTGGAGCTTACTTTTTTAAATTTAAATTTTTATTGTATAGGTGATATACAGAGGGGTAATAGTTACATAAGTAAGGTAATAAGTATATTTCTTTTTGATCAGTGTTACCCCCTTCCTTCATTTTCACCCACTTCCCCCTCATTCCCTCCCCCCTAAGTTGTAAAGTTCATTTCCAACATAGTGTCTGATGAGTTTCACTGTTAGATTGGTTCACTCTTTGTCCCACCATTTCTGTGATTCCCCTTCTCTTCCCCAAGTCAGATAAATGTATATACAAGACAAAGGGTACAGAAATAAACAACAGTAACAACAGGGAATAAACCAAAGGGCGGGGAGAATAAATATCTGTAAACAGTACAATAAAAAAAAACCTCGTTTCCATTTCTTGGATTTCCATTTCCATTTTTTTGATAAGCATCATTATATATAGTCATATTCATGTAGCTATTGAGCCATTGTGATCCTCTACTAAGAATACCCTAGACATATTTTAGTTACTACAAATGAGGAAAACCATGCAGCCTATGTTCTTTGGGTCTGGCTTAATTTTGCTTAATTTTACTTCCTAAGTAAAGATCCAGAAACAAATCAAAGGAAGGCTAGATAAATGGGCTTGCATTAAACTGCAGAGTGTCTACATGGCAAAGGACATAGCTAACAGGATAAATAGAAAGCCCACAGATTGGGAGATGATCTTCACTAGCTGTACATCAGACAAGGATCTCATATCTAAAATATACTTGGAACTTCTTAATTCAAATTGCTACCAAATAGTTTATCAACTTAAGGATTGGTTCTTTTATTTTAGAAGAAATATGAAGATGCCAAATCTCAGGAGCAGTTTCTTGGTTTAGATAATGAATTGAAGAATCTGAAGAAAGTTGTGGCTGCTTCTGATAAACTAGCTACAGCTGAGCTCACCATTGCCAAAGACCAGCTCAAGTCCCTGCATGGAACTGTTATGAAAATAAACCAGGAGCGTGTAGAGGTTAGTCCATGTGATCAAAACATGTTTCCACCAGTGCGGAGGTGAAAAAAATACAGCAAATTGTACCTGTTGGTCTGTTGTTATTTTATGTCACTGTAAGTTGTGTTCTTGTTTAGACATGATGATTTTTTTTTCCTTATTGAAACTCCAAAGAATTTACTTTGTGCTGCTATGGCCCTCTGACTCTATGGAGTCCTGAAAGGAACCATCAAATGAAACCCTTATCCCTATTTTACAGTGTAAGAGGTCTTCTTAGGGAGATTACTGTCAATATTTACTTGAACAGAAGTGTTGAGGCTTGATATATAATCCCTCTTAACCTCGAAGTTTTCATTGTGCAGTTAAATAAAAATGTTACCACATAAAGTGCTAACTAAGGTCATGTTTGTTATGGTGCTTTATAGGGCTTGGGTACTGAGATTAAGATAGTAGATCATAGGAGGAAAAAAATGAAAAAAAAAATATATGTAATGATGAGAGGCCAAAGAAACATCAATCATAGATGACTATAAAGCAGTAAAGAAAAAGCTCTTGTTCCTTTTGATGCAGTCCCTGCCCTTTTGTCCCTGTTGGAGCAGGACAGGCTGCCCAGCATTGAGGACCATATAAGTTAGATGGAGCTTGGCACCATATGTGCCTGGGACAGACAGGCTTGCAGTCTGACAAAAGCAGGAGAATCAGGAAGAATAAAGATAACCACCTGAGATGTCATTGTGCCCTTCTCATACTCTGTCCCAGTAGGAGTTCCAGGAAGCAGAGAAATTCAGCAGGAAGGCAGCACAAGCGGCTGAGGACCTGACCCGAGCAGAAGCAGAAATTGAGCTCCTGCAGAATCTTCTCAGGGAGAGAGAGGAACAGGTCAGTATTGGTATCTGAAACCTCTTGTCTCTACTGGGTCCTCCTCTGTGACTGAAATACTAAAATACTGAAAGTGATATTTCATTGTGCAGTGAAGAGCAATTATCAGTACTTCATCCTCCACTGTGTGTCAGATACAGTACAGTATAAATATAAGAAGTAAGGTAGCTTCCTCATTGGTAAAAGTAAATAAAAATTAAAGAATTATAATTAGCTTGCAAGGATAAATATATCTGGGAAGTAATTCACTCATTGAAAACTTTGTATTTTTTAATAGTTTCAGGTTGAGATGGAAAAAGCAGATGTAGGTACTAGAAGATCAAACTTACAAGTGCTAGAAATCAAGAAGTTGAATGAGACAATGGAGAGGCAAAGGGTAGAGATCACAAGGCTTCGGAACTTACTAGACCTTACTGGAGCTGGTAAAGTATTAAGCTTTGATTTTGTGTTTTTGTAGTTATAAAATTAACATCATTCCTGGGTGGATAGCTGAGTAATTACTTAACAAATTAAAAGAAATTTGGAAGACATTTTGGTTAAGTATAATATTGAGAGATTTGATTACAGAGAGACAGATTGTGAATTAATTTTAGAGGGGATGCTTACAGATGTTTGCTTTCTCTAAACCACTTTGTAGTTTGTGGACTGAAGAATGTGTTTGTCCTCTTAGAGTTAGCAAAATCCAGTTAGCCACAGGCAGGCTGAAAGTCACCATTGATAAACTGACAAAACTCACTAGTTCTTGTTTGTTGAGAGAAAGTACATGCTTTCATGCCAATTTTATGGGATGGCTTTCCTTACAGATAACAAAGGAGGCTTTGAAAATATTTTAGAAGAAATCGCTCAACTCCGACAGGAAGTTTCTTTTCAGAATGATTACATCAGCAGCATAGCAGATCCTTTCAAAAGACGAGGCTATTGGTATTATATGCTGCCACCACCATCATCATCAAAAGTAGGAATTCTGTCTGTGGTTCTGTAATTGTATACAATTGAAAACAATGTGACATTACCCCCTTCCTTAAATTTGGGAACAGGTGCTGAGAACATTTCTACACTAAGCCATGCATTGAGGTTTTTCATTTTTTTTACCATTGACATGAAAAGAGGGTCTTCTCATGGATGATGGTAATTGGTTTTTTCATTGTCAGCTAGTCTGTTGTGGGGTTCCCTGACAGAGGCTGCTATATAAGAGCCCAGAGAGCAGGTAGAAATGTGTTATTTGAAGGCTCAGACAGAAAAATAGGTACCAAGATTTCATTTCTTTTTAGCAGTATTTACTAAAGTTCAGGCCAGGTTCTGGGCAGTACCATCATAAATATACAGCCCCTCCTCTCAAAGAACTCATGGGCCATGCCAGTGTAATTGCTCAACAGTCACATACATGTGACTTGTAGATCTAAGTTCTGAGAGGTGTTAGGGTTTCATCTCGTGAGGAAGCTTAAGAAGGAAAGCTTGCCAGGCACCAGTGACTCATACTTGTAATCTTAACTACTCAGGAGGCTGAGATCTGAGGATGGCAGTTTGAAGCCAGAAAAGCCCATGAGCCTCTTAGCTCCGTTAATCACAGAAAAAGCCAGTAGTGGCACTGTGGCTCAAGTGGTAGAGTGCTGTCTTGAGCACAAAGAGGCTCAGGGGTAGCATTCAGGCCTTGAGTTCAGGGCCCAGGACCAGCAAAAAAAAAAAAAAAAGGCGGAGGAAAGCTTCATGTGTAGGAGTAGGAGGGCGAGGTCAGCACTTAGCAAGCAGACAGGAAGGAAACAACTTGTGTAGAAGAGGGGGATAGGTTTAGCTATGGCAAGGAACCTTATAGGGCTAGAGGGTTTGTTGGGAACTATGAAAAATAAAAAGCTTGAAAATAGATTGGGATCATGCTTCTTTCAAAAGGACCATAAAATCCTTTTAAATTACTTATGTCTGAGGAAAGGGGAAGAGGGTATTTATGATCAGAGTTTAGAAGAATATTCTAGCTGAGTATGGAAGCTAGGCTTGTAACAAGATGGACTTTTTGTGTTACTGTTTAAACTCATTCAAATGAAGGATAGAAGAAGCCAGACCCAGATCAGCAGAGCTAGAAGGAAAGAGGTAGGACTGATGGATCAAAAGGAGACAAAAGCTGGGTGCTGGTAGCTCACACCTGTAATCCTATCTACTCAGGAAGCTGAGATCTAAAGATCATAGTTCAGAGCTGGCCCAGATAGGAAAGTCTGTAAGACTCTTTATGTCCAGTTAACCACCAGAAAACTGGAAGGAGTACGGTGGCTCACAGTGGTAGAGCATTAGCATTAAGCAAAAGAACTCAGGGACAGCACCCAGACCCCAAGTTGAGGCAAAAAAAAAAAAAGTTGGTGAAGGGAGACAAAATGGTCAGATTTTGGTGCCTGATGTGAGAAGTGAGGATTGGAGTTTGAGCAATATGCATCTAAAGCGGAGGTGCTGGGTAACATTTCACTACTCAGCTGGAGAACAGGGAGTCAGGGAGAAGCAGTTCAGACACACTAGATCCCAGGGACCTAGACTTAACTAGAACCTGAAGAGCAGAGACAGATTCTCCTAGAAATCTGAAAGAAGCCAATATCCTATGTACAGCCAGTCTGGAGGTGAAAGTGATGTAAATTAGAGCAAAGCATTACAATCTTGAGCTGGGTGCAGGCTTCAAGGATAGACCTCCAGGCTGGGAAGTTGAGAAAATAGCAGAGTGAACTTTCAAACCTTGCCAGGCTCCCAGGACAGCAGGAAGTTAATGTCTCCGGTTCCCTGGAATATTTGTTGGGGTTTTGTTGGTCTCAGTTTCTGGGTTAAGGAAAGGCAGAAAACTACTAGTGAAGGTGAATACAAAAAGAAGAAAGACTGATACCCAGGAATATGACCTCTTAAGAAAAATTTGTTTCATCTCTCTCATGGAGTATTGTGGCATAAAATAATCCCAGTCAACATTTTGGTGTGGTCAAGGACTTGCTTTTCCTAGAAAACTGTACCAAAAGACAGAATAGGAGATGGACATTCTTAAATAATTTCTAGAAATAAATAGATCAGTTTGGTTGCTTTTACCACACTTTTAGCCCTTCACTTTCACAGATCAAAGAGATGTGAATTAACTGAGCCGTGTGTATGGAACTCTGTAATCCTTTCTCACTTTAGTAAAAAATAAGCTTGGTAATACATGCCTTTAATCACAGCTACTAAAGAGGTGGAGGAGATTGAAAGGATCAAGATTTTAGGCTGAAATATTAGTAAGACTCCATCTTAGTCAGGAAGCTGAATGTGGTGTTGGATGGTCCCAACGACTTGGGAGGCCATAAGTTGCAGATTGCAGTCCAAGGCTAGCCCCTGGCAAAAAAAACATGTGTCCCTACCTGAAAATAACTAAAATGAAAAAGGGCTGGGGGAGTGGCTCAGGTAGGAGAGCATCCACAATAGTGTATGGTCTCTCTATCATTTCTTTTAGGTTTCCAGCCACGGTTCCCAGGCCACCAAGGACTCTGGTGTGGGCCTAAAGTACACAGCCTCGACTCCTCTTAAGAAATCATGGGCTGGCCCACCAGAGGGGAACGACAGCAGTGGGCCTCCTCCTGCTGCAGGATTCTGGGTCTATTCACCCATCAGAAGTAAATTGTATAAATCATTTTCAAACAGAGGTAAGTCATATCACTTAAGAGAAGTTGCATTTCTCTTGTCTGTTTAATAAACTTTTATTGGTACCCTAAGATCCATAGACATAGTCCAAACTCCTTAGCTTGCTCTATAATAATATTCTCTCTGATCCCATCTTGGCCAGTGACCTCTGTCTTATATCCCATATCATACCTGACAACATAAGATTATTACAGTGTGCCAGATTCCTCAGCTCTTGGCTATTTTCCTCCCTCATTGTTGGGGATTGAACCCAAAGCCTCATGCATGCTCATCAAGTTAGCTGTTTATCACTGAGATGATATACTCAGCTCCAGACCACTGTCTGGAATGTCTTTTTCCTTCCTCCTTCTTTCAAACCAATTGCTATCCATCCTTTAATAAAACCCAGGTTGTCAAATAGCACTCCTTTTCTGGAACTTTTTTTCATCCTGCTTCCTTCAAGTCAGCTGAGCAGCAGCTTTGTTTGTAATCTTGGAGCCTGGGATTTTGCATCCTTGTATTAAGTCATTGATTTGTGCCTCGAAGACAGTTATCAAAGTCTGTCTTTCAAAGCGTTAGTGAGAAGAGTCAGACCCAGATGTAACTGTATGATTATAGGCAAATTATTTTTGCTGCTCTGAGACTGTTGATATATAAATGAGCATACTATCATTTGTTCAACAACTATTTATTGGTATGGGGATATGGTGACAATAGAGTTCGGTTTTCTAGTATGTTTAAGACCCTAGATTTAATCCTCAAAACTACAAAAGATAGAAACTGTTTACTGATCATGTGCTGTGTGCTTGCTTTTTTGTTGTTAGTGATAAACATAGTTCCTGCTTTTAAGGGAGATAAGTAACAAAACGTCACATGGAAGAATGTTGTTACACATCCATGCAGTTAAGTGCTGAGCCTGTTTGGTCTCATTGCATGTCTCCGGTGATCGTCTATGTAATATGAAGCAAGCACCCTCATCATGTAATCATTCTGTATACAAGATAGCCAGGAAGATTGTATGAATTAATGGGCATAAGAAAAACTCAAATGCTGGTTGCTGAAAATATTTGAATCAATATCTTTTTTTTCTTTTTGGTGGTATTTGAGTTTGAAGTCAGGACCTCAGACTTTCTAGACAGGCACTCTACCACTTGAGCAACTCTTCCAGCTCTTTTTGCATTGGTTATTTTTGAGATTAAGGTCTCAATTTATGTCCAGGCCAGTCTGGAGTGTGTTCCTTCTATTTGTGTTTCCCTGTATTGCAGGGATGCAACCAGTGACCATTTTGGTCATTGGTTGAAATGGAGTTTCACAAATTTCTTTATTCCTGGACTAGCCTATCTCTGCCTCTCTGAGATACAGGTTTCAGCCAGTGCACCAGGCACAAATCTGTGTTGTGATCTGCATGTTAAAGCTGCTTTTGACCTTTATTGATTTTATTCTCAACAGCTGTTGTTTCCTTCCAAGTCTATTTACCTGTTCTATGTCTTTGAAGATGCTGACTGTGAAGGAGATAGCCAGGAAGAGAGTGGGCTGGATGACCAAAAGGTGCCCCCATTTGTGCCTCCTCCTGGATACATGATGTATACTGTGCTTCCTGATGGGTCTCCTGTTCCTCAGGGGATAGCTTTGTATGCACCACCTCCTTCCTTGCCAAACAACAGCCAGCCTCTCACTCCTGGAACTGTTGTTTATGGCCCGCCTCCAGCAGGGGCCCCCATTGTGTATGGACCTCCTCCCCCAAACTTCTCTATCCCCCTCATCCCCATGAGCGTGCTGCATTGCAATGTCCCGGAGCACCATAACTTAGTAAGTAAAACAATATCTCTGTCCACACTGCTTCCAAGGGTGCCAGAGAAGGGGGTATGGTAATGACTTGACTATTTATGAATGGGTTATATCGCAAAAGTGATTCTTAACAATAATGCTTGCAATCTAGATATTAACCATTTTTCGTGTTTTTCTATTTACAAGTATTAATGTATACATATATTCATGTACCTATAATGTATACACATATATAGCTATTCACACATATATACATGCATATCTGTACATACATATAAACAATGTTCAGCAAGTTTTGCTGGAAATTATCTTTGGATAGTGGGATCTGTTGATTACTATCAGTTTATTTTCATAGTTATTGTTGTACACACCATTTTGAGTTGTTTTCCTAATTAATGTTGCAAGCATACCTTCATGGTTATACAAACATAACTATAAAACTTTTATTTGTAGGTCCTATATTTATGTATAAATTTGTACCATTTGATACCTTTTTGTGGGCTAGATCCAAGAAATTATTGCATCCCAGTCATCAGATAGATTTCTAACTTTTTGCCTCAAGCAATAAAAGTACATTCCAAATGCTTCTTTCAGACTCTGAACTCCGAGAGTCTTTGTTTTTCCTCCCCTCCCTAAGCATATTGAGGGAAAGATAAAGGCTTAGATACTGTAGTTGATCACATCATTGTGCCGTTTTAATAGGTCAGACTAAAAATTTCAAAAGGCATGAATACATTTACATTATTATCAGAGGTCATTCGTATTCTTTTGTGGGTCTTTTAATGTTTTCTTTGGGGGTGGGCATTGCTAATGTTTTAACTCAGGGCCCTGTGCTTGTGAAGCTACCACTTGAGCTATACCTCTAACCCTAATTTTTTTAGATCTTATGAATTTTTCTGCCCAGGATGGTCTCCAACCATAATCCTTTGCTCAGCCTCCCAATTACAGGTGTGAGCTGACACCCTGCCGCCCTGTAGGTTTTCGATGCACATTGTAATTCCTAGCAGTATATCTGTTCAGCATCTATTGATAATATCTTAAGTGGTTCTTTTACTCTCCTAAATTGCACGCTGCTTTTATATAGTTTTCCAGCTATGCTTTTATATCTCCCTGCATTTTGCACATACTATTTTTTTGAGCCGGGGGCCCATTCATTCTTCATTGCCCAGGCAAATTGCCTGGGCAGCCATCTCAGACAACTAACTCTCAAGTATCCAAAGGAGGAAGAGTCCTCAACTTGTCTCTTCACTAAGACACTGAATTCTTGGAGATGGATTATCTAATACAAAGGGCTTGGTAAATGAAGCCAGTTGCACTAATAGAACTGTAAAGTTTTGTTAGTTCACATCTATGGTGTGTGAAAAACTAGACTTGATTTTTCTTTAATTGACTTAATTTTTCTTCATATAGAAGTCTTAAAATCTACCACCAGTTTTTAGATCATTTACACCACTTTAACCAGTTACTTGAAATTCCTTTGTCAGGAAAGGGGAGATAGTCTCTGATGTTTCAGTACTACATTACTGTTTTGTTTTGTTTTGTTTTTTTCCTTCAGGAAAATGAGGTTTCTAGATTAGAAGATATAATGGAGCGTTTAAACTCAGAGCAAGGAGAAGAAGAGTGGCTACGAGCATCTAAGCATCAGTCTGAGAAAGAAGAGGAGGAGCTGCATCATAATATTAATGATCTTTTGCAAGAGAAGAAAGAGTTAGAACTTGAAGTAGAAGAATTGCATGGAACCATCCCAAAACATCAACAGCGAAAGTAATTATGCTTTTATAAATCATATAATTCTGTAGCTTACATTTTTATTCATTAAGATAGTCTTTGAGGTAATAGAAATGCTTTAGATCTGAACTGCTCAAAACAGTAGCTGCTAGTCATGTGTGCCTATGGAGCACTTGAAATGTGGCTGCTATTGCAACTCAGGAACAAAATTTAAATTAATTTAGTAGCCACATGGTGACTATCATTTTGGGCGGTTCAAGTTTTAAATCCTCTCAGGAAGTAATCCATATCAGCCCCTGTAGTCCTACGCAGAGATTAACGTAGTCTCCCTCACTAGCTACCCTAGCAGAAAATAGGGCAGGGCTTTCAACCTCTCACTCTCCCAGGCATCCATTTGACCTCCTTTGACTGTGCATACAAAGAGCTCTCCATGGGTCCCTTACTGTCATTTCCAGAGCTGCTGCCTTTCATCAGTTGCATTCTAGATCACTGTCATGGTTTCCATACTGTCCTCCCATGACTTAATGCTTTCTCTCCACTCTCTTGTGACACATTGGGACTCAGCAAAATATAAATATACAGCCCCTCCATATTCTTAACCCTGCCTACCTTTATTAGCTCCTTTCCCCACTGTGCATAGTCTGAGCCACTTGCTTTCCTGTAGTCTCCCTGAGCACATTGCCCCTTGTATATGTTGGCCTAAAATTGAGCTTCTGGCTGAAATGCCTGCCCCACTACCTGCATAACTCCTCCTTAACTGTCAAAACATAGGTGAGGGATATCTTTTACACCAAACCTTTTTCTTCTCAGGTACCCATATCATTTGTTGTTACATTTAAAAGGAGAAACAACTCCATCATATATTTTACTGCTAAGAGTTTATTGCCAGTAGTATTCTGTATTTAGTAAAAAAGGTCAACTTAGACTTCACATTTAACCTGAGGTAGCTGCCTCTCTTGTCTAATCTCAAATAAAATTAGGAAATTGTCGTGCATCTTCTAAGTTGTTAGGCTACAAGTGTGCATACTATACATTTAAAATCTTTCAATGTTTCTGTAACTTTTTAGGGACTTCATTGATGGAAATATTGAGAGTCTTATAACTGATCTAGAAATAGAAAAATCACTCAAACACCATGAAGATATTGTAGATGAAATTGAGTGTTTAGAGAAGACCCTTCTGAAGCGTCGTGCAGAACTCAGGGAGGCTGACCATCTCCTGGAAGAGGCTGAGAGTGAACTTTTATGCATGAAAGAGAAGGTGTGTCCTGTTGTGGGTTTGGGCATGAGTTCGTTGTGACACAGCGTTGTTGAAGGTCTCCAAAGAGAACAGGTGATAAAATCACACCTGTTCATCAGACCAGCTGGGTTTTAGGCTGGACTCTGGTAGTTAAACCCTGTGAGAATTTGGGAAAGTGACTTAAGGCATCAGGTGTTGCTCTCCTTATAAGTTCAGGCAAGGGATAATATAGGTGGTTCAACATAAAGTAAGTAGAATAGTATGTCTAAAGCTTCTGAGTTAATTTATTTCTAGCATATCCCAATTCCTTATCCTTGAGTCCATACTTTTTAAAATTATTTTGGAGGGAGGGACTCTGCAATCTTTTTTTTGAAATTTTATGCATACATGAGTGTGTTAGTGTAGTGCACATGCATGCTGGTCCTGGAGCTTCAATTCAGGGATTGGGTACTGGCCGTGAGATCTACCATTTGAGCCACAGCTCCACTTCTGGCTTTTTGGTGGTTATTTGGGGATAAGGGTCTCATGGATTTTCTTGCCCAGGCTGACTTTGAACTGTGATCCTCAGATCTCAGCCTCCTGAGTAGCTAAGAGTGTAAGCATTAGCCACCAGTACTTTTCTGCAGACTGTGTCTTATAAACAGACTCTTATAAAGGTATAAAAATAAAATTAGGAAATCACTCTGCATCTTTTAGTTGTTATGGTACAAATGTGTATACTGTCTACATTTAAAATCTTTTATTAATGTTTATGTAACTATTTAGGGACTTCATTGATGGAAATGTTGAGTAGACCTCATAAATAATGCTTTTCTTCAAATTAGAGATGGAGATAATGACAAAATATTTTTAGTTCCTGGGCAGTGGATTTCTGTTAGTTTAAATATATCCAAGTTAAAATGATAAAAAAGAAATAGGAATTTTTAAGGTATTTCAGGTGAGACTTCTTTTTGTTAGACCTGGGGCTTGAACTCTGGGCTTGGGTACTGTCTCTAAGCCTCTTTGTCCTCAAGGCTATCACTCTACCACTTGAGCTGCAGTGCTACTTCTGGCTTTTTCTGAATAATTTATTAGAGATAAGAGTCTCAAAGACTTTTCTGCCCAGGCTGGCTTTGAACTGCAATCCTCAGATCGCAGCCTCCTGAGTAGCTAGTATTACAGTTGTGAGCCACCAGTACCTGGCTTTCATATAGGTCTGTTACTTGCATGGAATACTGAGATAGCATTTTTTTTTAATACTAAGTAATTGTACATTCTTTAGACCATAACACAAAAGGAAATTAGGGAGGAAAAGGAGCCTCCCTTTACAGAGCTCTTACTATTGTTCCTTTATAAATACCATTTTATTTAACCTTTGTGGTAATCCTATACCTCAGTTTATAAATGTAGCTCAGAGAAGCTCATTAGCTGTGTGTCTAGATTTACGCAACTGAAGTTCTACCTCTCTAAAAGCTTTTTCAGTTAGGCAAGAACTCCAGGATGAAGCTAGAATTCCCAGGAACTTCTATTTTTACATTTTTATTTCAACTTGGATCTACTTAATAGAAATTGATTGCTCGTTTATTTATTTATTTATTTATTTATTGGTCAGTCATGGCCTGAACTCTGGGCCTGGGCGCTGTCCCTTGGCTCTTCAGCTCAAGGCTAGCACTCTACCACTTGAGCCTCAACGCCACTTCCGGGTTTTTTTTTTTTTCTGTTATGTGGTGCTGAGGAATCAAACCCAGGGCCTTATTCATGCAAGGCAAGCGCTCTACCACTGAGCCACCTTCCCAGCCCTGCTCAGTTATTTTTAAAGAATTGAAATTGAGTGCTTTCAGTTTTTTTTTTTTAATCTGTGAATGATGGCTTTACTAATAGAAAAAGTCTTCATCTCTTTTCCAGATGAACAGTCCCATTAGGTCACATGTTAGATTCTGTGACAGAAAATAGGTGTTGTTAGAACTAGAGAAAAAATTTACTACTGGTAGCTAAAAGGCAGTAAGATGACTGGTACCAGGCTAAGGTAGTAAGTAAACCAAGGTTTCATCCTTCCCGTCAGCCCCCCAAAATGACTCAGAAGACAGCTTAGTAAGGAGAGGAAGTAGCTGCACTTGGTAAGGAATGTGCCAGACATGTTAAAGCCTGATAAAGACTAAAAGTTACTTAGTGCTATGACCCTCTGGTGTATGTAGTGAGTTTGTCTATTGCTTACTGATGAACTGATGGAAGCCAGCTATTTGAAGAGGGAAGACATGAAGTGGCTAGCTCTAGACTTACCAGCTTCTTGTGTCCAAGAGCTATTCAGTGGGCAGATTTAACATGCAGACACCTCTTTGGTAGAACTGCAGAGCTTGCTTCAGTTTTGTGGCTGAAGATGAGTCAGTGCCCAACCAAGTGCAAATCAAGTTCTGTTTTCAGACTTTATGATATTGTTATAAGTCTTTTATTATAGCCAGAAGAAGAAACCAGGATGATTTTTTTTTTTTTTTTTTTTTTTTGGTGTCCGGTTGTGGGGCCTGAACTCTGGGCCTGGGTGCTGTCCCTCAGCTCTTCAGCTCAAGGCTAGCGCTCTACCACTTGAGCCACAGCGCCACTTCTGGCTTTTTTCTTTTTGCTTATGTGGTGCTGAGGAATCGAACCCAGGGCCTCATGCATGCAAGGCAAGCACTCTACCACTGAGCCACCTTCCCAGCCCCACCAGGATGATTTTTAAGTAGTTTTTTTTGCCAAATATTGTATAAGAAGACTTTGAAATATGTGAAAGGAATTTCATATTTGCATTTCTTTTTTTTTTTTTTTTTTTGCTGGTCGTGGGGCCTGAACTCTGGGTCTGGGCACTGTCCCTCAGCTCTTCAGCTCAAAGCTAGTGTCTACCACTTGAGCCACAGCGCCACTTCTGTTTTTTTCTGCTTAGGTGGTGCTGAGAAATCGAACCCAGGACCTTATGCATACATGGCAAGCACTTTACCACTGAGCTACCTTCCCAGCCCCATCATATTTGCATTTCTTTACCTTAATTAAATCACATGAGTTTTCACTTAACCTGACAGTATAATAGAATATAGCAAGATCTCTGTATTGACAGAAGTTTGGTAAAATCATGTCATGCTCACTAAATTGGTAGTGCTGGTGCAGTCAAATAACAATACTATAAATTTCCTCAAAACAAAAAGATCATCTACAGTTTCATCATCTAAATGATTAGGGTTTTGGGTTAGGATGTTTCATTTTGTTTTGTTTGTGCTGAGACTGAGGCTTGAACTGAGAGATTCACACTCTTACTTGGCTTTTTTTTCTGTTGTTCAAGGCTAGCATTCTACCACTTCAACCACAGCTCCACTTCCAGCTTTTTGCTGGTAATTGGAGATAAGAGTCTCATGGATTTTTCTGCTCAGACTGGCTTCAAACTCTAATCCTCATAGCTCAGCCTCCTGAATAGATAGGATTATAACCATGAACTGCCAGCACCCAGCTTGGCAGTTTGCTTAGGTGTTCTGTCTTAGTTGACATGTTTTATAGTTGTTTCCACAGTGCTTATACCATTTTAAATTTATTTTGCTTAACTAAACGTAATATATGAAACTTTTTGCACGTTTCTGTGTTGTCATCTTTTTTTTTTTTTTCTTTTTTTGTTGGTCGTGGGGCTCTGGGCCTGGGTGCTGTCCCTCAGCTCTTCAGCTCAAGGCTAGCATTCTACCACTTGAGCCACAGCACCACTTCTGGATTTTTGGAGGTTAATTGGAGATAAAAGTCTCATGGACTTTCCTGCCCAGGCTGGCTTTGAACCACGATCCTCAGATCTCAGCCTCCTGAGTAGCTAGGATTACAGGCGGAAGCCACTGGGGCCTGGCCTGTCATCTTACTTTAAAAGTTAGACTGTATTCTGTTGTGTTAATGTACTACCGTCGATTTAATCTTTTTGTTTTTCAGGGTTCAAGCTGTTTCAGTACATATTTATATATTAGTTCTTAGATTTTGAATTACATTCTAAGCTTTGGGGAGTCAAAATGAATATCCATACATTGATTTCTATGTCTTTGAATATTGTCTTATTGTTTCAAGGAGTTGTTTATAGATTCCAGTAGCTATGAGAATTTATTTTCCTTTGATTCTTTTCCAGACAAAAAATGCTGTTGAAAAGTTCACTGATGCCAAAAGAAAGTTACTACAAACTGAGTCTGATGCTGAGGAGTTAGAAAGGCGAGCTCAGGAAACTGCCGTGAACCTTGTGAAAGCGGATCAGCAGCTAAGGTGGGTGGAATCCATAAGGCACAGAGGGAGGTGTGTGTGGTGAGATGAATGAGAGCTTTGTCCCTCTGAGGAAAATGGATGCTTTATGATAAATACTGTGTGTTAAGTGTAAGGGGACAGGGGGAAATAATGTGATATGTTTTAGGTTGCTCCAGGCTGATACCATGAATTTGGAACAGCACAAAATCAAACAGGAAGAAATTTTGAAAGAAATAAACAAAGTAGTAGCAGAAAAAGATGAAGACTTCCAGTGTTTAAATGAGAAGAGGGAAAAACTGACAGAAGAGTAAGTATGGCCTTTGTCAGGCTCCACAGGGCTCTTGTTGGAGGGTAGCTATGGGTTCCATCTACATTAGGGATGGCTCAAATACTACTGGTGCTTTTTTTTGTTTTGTTTTGTTTTTGTTTTTTTCGTCAGTCGTGGGGCCTGAACTCTGGGCCTGGGCACTGTACCTCAGCTCTTTAGCTGAAGGCTAGCACTCTACCCCTGGAGCGTAAGCCCCACTTCAGGCTTTTTCTGCTTATGTGGCGCTGAGGAATTGAACCCAGGGCCTCATGCATGCAAGGCAAGCACTCTACCACCAAGCCACCTTCCCAGCCCCACCACTGGTGCTTTGTAGGCTTCAGAACCTGCAAAGAGACATTGAGGAAGCAGAACGCAATGAAGATGAACACCTGCAGGTCCTTAAGGAATCTGAGATACTCCTTCAGAGCAAGAGAGCTGAGCTGGAGAATCTGAAAAGCCAGGTATGGCAGTAGACTCCGGGAAAAGACAGTTCATACAACTTCAAAACCTTCTTTTAAGTTTTGTGACTATAAAAGTAATATATATTTGATTGTAGAAAAGATTGGAAAATAAAAATGATAAAGACTAAATGAGGCCCTGGTCACTTTCATCTTTCCATTTTCAGGTGGCAAGTCAGCAGCAAGAAATGACTGTCTTGGACAGGCAGTTAGGGCATAAGAAGGAGGAGCTGATACTACTCCAAGAAAGCCTAGTCCAAGCAAAAACTGACCTCCAGGAAGCCCTGAGTCTAGGAGAAACTGAAGTAGCTGAAAAGTGTGATCATATTAGGGTATGTTTTTCAGTAGATTTTCTTCAGAGTCCTACAATAGTGCTCTGGATTTATTTTGAGACATTTTCATTTGTTCTCCCCAAGTAAAATAAAAATTCCTGAAATCTTACATCATCTTTTTTTTTTTTTTTTTTAATTCAGTCGTGGGGCTTGAACTCTGGGCCTGGGCACTGTCCCTCAGCTCTTCAGCTCAAGATGAGTGCTCTACCACTTGAACCACAGTGCTACTTCTGGTTTTCTGGTGGTTTATTGGAGATAAGAGTTTCACGGACTTTCCTGCCCGGGCTGGCTTTGAACTGTGATCCTCAGATCTCAGCCTCCTGAGTAGCTAGGATTACAGACATTAGCCACTGGTGCCTGGCTTACCCCATCTTTAACACCCTTGTGGTCTGTGTTGTGTAATGCTGAGACTGTCATGAGGAGCTCCTTCCATACTTTTTCTTGATAGGCCCATGGTTCCCCTGTGTTTTGTCTTTTTAATTCTATTTGTTGTTCAAGAATTCCCTTTCTGCCCTGTCACCAAACAGATCCACCTGTTTTTAATGACCTAGCTATAGGCCACCTCCTCTAATAAGACTTCCCTAAAGCCTTCATTGCTCTGAAGGGAGTCTTCCTGAGTTTTGTAGCTCTTGACATGTTCCTTAGCATCTTAATCTTTCATGATTGTGTTTATGTTCCCTGCCTTACAGAAAGTACTAAACACCTTGAGGTTAGCAACCATGTCTGAAGCATCCTCATTGGTTCTGCCACACATTGCTTTTGCATGTGATAAATGTTATCTGTACATTTAAATTAAGATATTATTTTCTTTTTTGTATACTAATACAAAGTACAGTAGTATTCTTGACATAAAAGGCAAAAAAATGATCTTGTTTCTAAATTATAATTTTTATGAAACAGCAATAATATCTGATTTTAAAGGAATTTCTATTCATAATTTCATGAGAATGACTTTTAAACACAGGAAGTAAAATCGCTTTTGGAAGAACTGAGTTTTCAGAAAGGAGAACTGAATGTCCACATCAGTGAAAAAAAAGCTCAGCTTGCACTTATAAAGCAGGAAATTGAAAAAGAGGAACAAAATCTTCAGGGAATTTTACGGCAGATGTCTAAACATAAAACTGGTAAGTTTAAATGAAAAAAACTGTAGAAAGGTTAAAGGTTGGAAATAATTAAATACAATTTACAGCAAAAAACAAATGACCAAATGACCTTCTTTTAAAGTTTAACCTAAACAGTAGTTAAGCAAGGAAAAGAAGATTATAAAATCAATCTAATATTTCCTGCCATTCAGTTTGACAAAGTTTATTTTAAAGCAAAACAGTCGTAGTCTTGGCTAGCCCAAAGTATGCCGATGCAGGGGCATTTATGGGTTGAATGTAAAATTAGAACAATTTCAGGATTCTTAAAATTTACACCTGCTGGGCTGGGAAAGTGGCTCAGTGGTAGAGTGCTTGCCTTGCATGCATGAGGCCCTGGGTTCGATTCCTCAGCACCACATAAGCAGAAAAAGCCAGAAGTGGCGCTGTGGCTCAAGTGGTTGAGCGCTAGCCTTGAGCTGAAGAGCTGAGGGACAGCGCCCAGGCCCAGTATTCAGGCCCCACGACCGACAAAAAAATAATAAAATAGGGGCTGGGAAGGTGGCTTAGTGGTAGAGCGCTTGCCTTGCATGCCTGAGGCCCTGGGTTCAATTCCTCAGCACCACATAAGAAAAGAGGAAAAAGCCCGGAAGTGGTGCCTTGGCTCAACTGGTAGAGCGCTAGCCTTGAGCTGAAGAGCTGAGGGACAGTGCCCAGGCCCAGAGTTCAGGCCCCATGACCGGACCCAAAATAAATAAATAAATAAAATAAAAATAATAAAATAAAATTCACACCTGCTGACCCAGAGAGCCCATCTCTACTTATCCAGATAGGGCAAAACTTTATGTAAGATTTGAATTTACAAGATTGCAAAACAGGTCCAGGGTAAAAGCCTTATGTTTAACCTTTAATGACATGCAAAAATACTCATGTGAAAGCTGAAAAAAAATAGATACAAATTGAATATGGAGTGCAGTCTAGTTATTTTATAGTGTGTACATGTGCACTGTTGAAAGGAAGCACTTCACTGCTATTGCAGTAATCGTCACCTTTGGCTGTTGGGGTGATGATGTATTTTCATTTCTTCCATCTTGCACATTTTTTGTATTTCCAAGATTTTCTACAAGGGAGCAAATACTTTTATAATCAGAAGAAACTTCATACTTATATATCTGAATTTCAAAGCGAAAAATACTGTTATATATATCTCAGTCTATATTTTAAAACTTGTTTCTAACTTAATGAATTTTTATTTATATAAAAAGTGTTTGGTTCTTTCTTTTCTTTTCTTTTCTTTTTTTTTCTTTTCTTCTTTTCTTTTCTTTTCTTTTGTATTGATTGTGGGGTTTGAACCCTGGGCCTGGGAGCTGTCCCTCAGTTCTTCAGCTCAAGGCAAGCACTCTACCACTTGAGCCACAGCACCACTTCCAGTTTTCTGGTGGTTAATTGGAGATAAGAGTTTCGTGGGCTTTCCTTCCCAGGCTGGCTTTGAACCACAATTCTCAGCTCTCAGCCTCCTGAGTAGCTAGGATTACAGGTGTGAGCCACTGGTGCCCAGCTGGTTCATTCTTTTATGTGGAAGTCAATGCTTTTGTTAAATCCTGCTGAATATTTTTGTTGAAATAGGTTTTAACAATACTGTGTTGTGTGTGTGTCTGTGTGTCTGTGTATGTGTAAGTATATGCCAGTCCTGGAGCTTGACTCAGGGCCTGGGTACTATCCTGAGCATTTTTATTTAATGCCCATGCTCTATCACCTGAGCCACAGCTCCACTTTGGCTTTTTGGTGATGAGAGATAAGACTTTTTCATAGATCTTCCTACCTGGGCTGGCTTTGAACTGCAATCCTGAGATCTCAGCCTCCTGAGTAGCTACCACTATAAATGTGAGCCATCGGCACCCAACATTTAACAAAACTTTTACAGAGTTTTTCCCCATTAAAATAGAATCAACACCACTTATTCAGCTCACAAAATTTTTGATTATCTTTTGTTTCTGTGTCTATTAACAATGTTATTTTCTGGTCCCTTTTGTAAATGTTTCTAAGTTCATTTCATAGTGCTGACTATGCTTTGTTTCTGTTTTAATAGAACTAAATAATATTCTAGATATACTGCAACTTGAAAACAATGAGGTGCAAAGTTTGAAGTTACAACATGACCAAAAGGTGTTGGAGTTGGAGAAGATCCAGGTTGACGTGCTGGAGGTAATGACTAGAGGCATTGTCCTCTTAGTGAATGACAGATTTTCTCTTTGGGATATTTAAGCACTCTTTTATCTGATTTAGGAGAAGCTGGAGTTGGAGAATTTGCAGCAGACTGCCCAACAACAGAAAGAGGAAATAGAGTGGCAGAAACAGTTGCTTGAGCGGGACAGGTGGGAAACAGAAAGAATGACTGCTGAGATCCAGGCATTACAGTCATGTGTTGACTGTTTGAGCAAAGAAAAGGAAGATCTCCAAGAGAAATATGACAGCTGGGAAAAGAAGTTGTCTCAAACCAAAAGGTTAGAGCAAGAACAAAAATAACTTATAGTATCACTTTAGAATTTACAACATAGGAAAGAACTTGGCATCATAATTCTCTAATGAATATTTTTGGTGTTTCCTGCTTTGTTCCCCCTCAAAATTTTTTAACCTGTTTCTGTTTTTGTGTTCTTTGTGTGTGTGTGTGTGTGTGTGTGTGTTCCAGTCCTGGGCACTGTCCCTGAGCTTTTTTGTTCAAGGCTAGTGCTTTACCACTTGAGCCAAAGCTCTGACTTTTTTTGGTGGCTAATTAGCAATCAGAGTCTTATAAACTTTCCTGCCTTGGGCTGGCTTCAAACCACAGTCCTCAGATCTTAGCCTCCTGAAGAGCTAAGATTACAGGCATGAGCCATTGGTGCCTAGCTCTGTTGTGATTTTTAAATGAAATAATACATGGTAGAAATAATCAATTATAGTCAAAATCAAAATAGGCTTTTTTGGTAGACAGTGACATGTTCATTCTAAAATTCATGTGGAAATAAAAAGGACCTAAAATAGAGTTTAGAATTTGGTATAAATAGAATTTATACAAAAATAAGTTTTAAAAAATAATAAAAGTTTAAGGCTAACTCTATGCTATATAGGTTATTTAGATTTCATACTAGTCAAAATTATGGTTTAGCATAGACTTTTATCAGTACAACAGATTAGATAGATCTAAACAGAATATACATTAATGTTCACAGCAGCTTTGTAAATTAATGTTTGTAGCCTGGTAAATGGATAAACAAAATATAGTATGTCTATACTGTGCAATAAGACTTAGCAGTAAAAAGGGAATGAAGGATTGATATATACATTAACATGGGTAGATGTCAAGGTAACTGTGCTGAGTGAAAAGAAGCCAAACTAGGTATTGGTGGCTTACACCTGTAATCCTAGCTACTCTCGGGGCTGAGATCTGAGGATTGTGGTTCAAAGCCAGCCCATGCAAGATAGTCCATGAGTCTCATCTCCAATTAACCACCATAAAACCAGAGGTGGATTTGTGGCTCAAAGTGGTAGAGCACTAGCCTTGAACAAAAAAGCTCAAGGAATGGGGGGGAGGGAGACGGGAAGGGATGGGAAGGGGAAACAAAGGAGGAGGCAACAATGTTTGATAAGAAATGTACTCATTACCTTGCCCATGTAATTGTAACCCCTCTGTATGGTATTTTCACAATAAAAAAAAAAAAAGTAAGAGGGCTGGGAAGGTGGCTCAGTGGTAGAGTGCTTGCCTTGCATGCTTGAGGCCCTGGGTTCACTTCCTCAGCACCACATAAGCAGAAAAAAAAAAGGCCGGAAGTGGCGCTGTGGCTCAAGTAGTAGAGTGCTAGCCTTGAGCTGAAGAGCTGAAGGACCGTGCCCAGGCTCAGAGTTCAGGCCCCACAACTGGACCCAAAAAAAAAAAAAAAAAAGAAAGAAAGAAAGAAAACCATCCATTCCTTTTAATAAAACATTTATTGGAAAATTGAAAAAAAAAAAAAAAAAACTCAAGGATAATGCCCAGGCCCTGAGTTCAAGCCTCACAACTGGCAAAAAAAAAAAAAAAAAGAAAGAAAGAAAGAAAAGAAAAGCCAGACACAAACAAGTTCACATAGTATGCCATACTGCTTAATATCTTCAAGGTGATATCTATGATATAGACAGATTGTACATACAGCTGCTTTTTTCTTTTTTGGGGGGGTTCGGTCGTGGGGCCTGAACTCTGGGCCTGGGCATTGTCCCTCAGCTCTTCAGCTCAAGGCTAGCCCTCTACCACTTGAGCCACAGCGCCACTTCCGGCTTTTTTCTTTTTGCTTATGTGGTGCTGAGGAATCGAACCCAGGGCCTCATACATGCAAGGCAAGCGCTCTACCACCTTCCCAGCCCCAGCTGCTTTTTTCTTTTATCATGATTTAATGGTACCTTTTTCTCATTCAAATTTTAGGAATTCTGAATATTATCCATGATTTTTAATAAAATTTCAACTTAGTTACCTTTAAAAAAATCTATCTAGAAAACTTTGGAAACTGAGTTAAATCTTCAATTGTAAGATTTATAATCAGACTTTCTATAACTGTGTCACGAAAGGGTAACTGTTTTCCAGCTGTGTGTGTAAATATATTTTACAGTCTCATTTATTCTTTGTGGCAGGGTTTTAGCAACTACAGAAGAAAATAGCAAACTAGAACAGTCAAACTTAGAGAGATTGGAATCAAATGCAAGGAAGCTCCAACAGGAAGTAGACCAGCTGAACCAAGACAAGCTCTTGCTGCACGCTGGCATCGCTGCACTGCAGCAGCAGCTCCAAGGTACAGCAAAGATGTGGCTTTCCTCTGCCTTTGTTACGTGGGTTAATTGCTTGCTTGATCTTAGTACAGAAGTCATGCAAAAGAGCTTGGGAATTTCTCAAATTAGATTGTGTTAATAGCTGTATCACTCTGAATATACTAAGCTTTTGAATCATACACTTCAAATAAAAGACAAAAACTATTGTTTTTACCTATTTACAGCTAAGGAAAACGTCACTTGCTCTGAGTCACACAGGTAGTAATCCACCAGGCCAATACAGATATAAAATATATCTCCAAATTGTCTTCATGCAACTAACCAACTTTATTATTGCCCCTTTTTTTTTGAGATTTTAGAATATAAAAGTCTTAAGGGGCTGGGAAGGTAGCTCAGCGGTAGAGTGCATGCCTTGCAAGCATGAGGCCCTGGGTTCGATTCCTCAGCATCACATAAACAGAAAAAGCCGGAAGTGTTGCTGTGTCTCCAGTGGTAGAGTGCTAGCCTTGAGCTGAAGAGCTGAGGGACAGCTCCCAGACCCAGAGTTCAGGCCCCATGACCGGCAAAAAAAAAAGTCTTAAAAAAAAGCTAGGTGTCAAACAGTTTCTTTTAATAGGATAGTATGGCAACCTTATTCATTTAACAGAAATACATTTAAATGTAGTTTTTTATGGGGCTGTCTGGTAGAAATCTGATATGTATAGGTATATAGATAATCCTTATTTTTTGAAACTCTTTCTGTAGAAAAACGAGAAGCAGTAAACTCAATACAGGAGGAACTCGCTGATGTCCAAGACCATTTGAGTGAGGCAAAGCAAGTAAGGCTAACAAGGGTAACTTCCTACTAATATGTTAAAAGCACATAGGTAATTACTTAACATAGCAAAGTAAAAAAAAAACAATTAGGTTTGTTCCATTTCATACCAGCTTCTAGCATAGGGCCATTCAAATAACATAACCCCCCAATAAAATTTTGGTGCTTAGCAGTAGTTTCCAACTTCTTTAAGCCCTCGTACTCTAATTCCAACCAAGGTCTTTTTCTGTTTGTGTTATTTTTGTACTGGTACTGGGGCTTGAACTTGGGGCCTTGGTGTTGTCTCTTAGCTTTTCACTCAGGGCTGGCACTTTACCACTAGAGCCACAGCTCCGCTTCCAGAAAGTCTCATGGACTTAGCTGTCCAGCTTTGAACTCTGTCATTCAGATCTCAGCCTTCTGAATAGCTAGGATTACAGGTGAGAGCTGCCAGCACCCAGCTCATGAAGTTTTGCTGAAAAGTTAAGTAGTATGATGGCCAGACCAGAGTCCAGTAGCAGTTTCTTCGGGGGTGTTAGGCCAGAGAGATACACACTTATGCATGGCACAGGCAAGGCCTCTAGACTACTGTTAGATTTATTTGCTCATTGGATTGCTCTGAACTATCATCTTGTCCAACATTTAATAGAGCCTGTTTGTGGCCATTATACTTCTGATGATCATCCTAAAGGTAATTCCGTATAGTCCTGTGAGAATAGTGTAATTTAGATTTCAGAGAAAAACAAGCAGCAAATTGTGGGCTTCAGTTTCTGTTATGTGAATTAAAAATTAAACATCTAATTTCGTTTCCTTGTACTTTTTAGATTCTTTTATTTCTGAGGTTTTGAACCTATGCAGGTATTTCAGATAACTTTAGGTTTGTTTTCAATAAGGATTGAGCCATGTTCATAATTTTTCTTAATTTTCTAAACAGTCATTTGTTGCCAGAACATTGTTTATCCCCATCTCAAGTCACAAGGCAGCTAATGCTAAGAGGATCTGAGGGTTTTGCTGAGACTTTGCCATCTTTTGCCATCTTATTTTTTAGGCAGTAAAAAGAGGAAAACCCAATAATTCAATCATGGGTTCCTTTTTGTAAATGTGTTGAAACAATAAAGGATAGGGAAGTTTATGCTTCCCATAACCTGTAGAATCTGGGTTGGCACCAGGCACCCTCTGTGTAGATGACTTCGTGAGTAGTTTTGATGTGTTCTTCCACCTAAAGGAGCTGCTTCTCACCACCAAGCATCAGGATGCACTGCAGAGTGAGCAGACGCAGCTCCAGCAGAATATCAGTGAATGGAAGGTGAGGCTTGAAATTAGCCAGAAAGAAGCAGAAGCAAAACAACAGCAACTTCAAGCACTTCAGAGTGAGATCAAAGAAAACCAGCTCAAGCTAGACCAGCAGGAAAAGGTACTACACAGATACAATTTTATAGAAAAGGAACTGCTTTGTTTCTCTGAGCCTTTCCACTATGGCAGAAAGCTGAGCAGTAGACTCTTCAAGACTTTTATCTTTTCTCCCTCTTCTTCTTCTCCCTCCTTCTCTCCCTCCCTTCTGTCTCGACTTTATCTTTTCTCCCTCTTCTTCTTCTTCTCCCTCCTTCTCTTCCTCCCTTCTGTCTCGTCTCCTCTCTTTTCTCTCCTCTTTCTCCTTGATAGGCAAGCTTTCGACCAACTGAACTACATCCCCAGCCCAACTATATGTCTTTAAATGCCTCATGTAATCTTACATTTTAGGATTAATACAAGTTGTAGACCTTTAAATTTCAGGGCATTGGTTATGTAAAGAATCGTAGTGGCGCCGGGCGCCAGTGGCTCACGCCTGTAATCCTAGCTACTCCGGAGGCTGAGATCTGAGGATTGTGGTTCAAAGCCAGCCTGGGCAGGAAAGTCCGTGAGACTCTTATCTCTAATAAACCACTAGAAAACCAGAAGTGGTGCTGTGGCTCAAGCAGTAGAGTGCTCACCTTGAGCTGAAGAGCACAGGGACAGCACCCAAGCCCAGAGTTCAAGCCCCACGACCGACCAAAAAAAAAACAAAAACAAAAAAGAATCTTAGTGGCCACGTACTATATGCTGCCTGTGTCCACTCCCCTCATACTGGCAAAGTGGCTTTTCTGACACTATGCTGCAGGCTGTTTACTTCTTTCAGTTGAGATGGAATCTATCTTCATGTTCATCTGGAACACCTAGCATTCTTCATTTTGTAACTAACTATTGTTCTCTATTAAGATGTTTCAAACTCTCCAACAAGAGAGAGAAAGTGAAGAAAAAAAAATAGAAGCCAGTAAAGTAACACTGAAGGAGCAGCAGGAGCAGCTGGAAAAGGAGTTAACAGACCAGAAAAATAAACTGGACCAAGTCATCACAGAGATGATGATGGCAGAAGAGCACGGTAGGACACTGCAGGAACAGGAGCGGAGGAATGAGACACTGGAAAAGACGCTCTCCCAGGCCAGTATGTACTCAGAAACAGCACTTCAAAGCAGGGCAGAGTGGGGAGTGCTGTCTGTGCTGACTGATTATAAAGTATAAAGGACACCTAGGCTGGAGCCAGAACTTGGAAAGGAGGCAGAAGCAGCAAATGAGGGGGCAGAGCCCTAGAAGAGATAAGAAGACAGGCTTAGAAGGAAGAGAATTGTAGCTTTATTGAGAAGAGATTGATTCTTGCTAGGCTGACCAGCAAGTTTGTTTTTGTTGTTTGGTTGTTACTATATTGCCTTCTTCAAGAATGTTCTATCTCTGGGTGCAGGTGGCTCATACCTGTAATCCTAACTACTCTGGAGGCTGAGATCTAAGGATTGTGATTGGAAGCCACCCTGGGCAGAAAAGGCCTTGAGATTCTTAGCTCCAGTGAACTAACTCCCCCCCTTCCCCTTGCAAAAAAGCAGGAAGTGGTATTGTGGCCCAAGTGGTAGAGCTGTAGCCTTGAGCAAAAGGAACTTAGGGACAGCATCCAGGCCTTGAGTTCAAGCCCCAGAACCAACACACACACAAAAAAAATTCTCACAGAAGTGGAACATTATGGCAGAGAAGTGCCAGAGGATACTCTAAAGGACAATAGAATAATGACCTGTTTTGCCTCAACTAATCAAGAAAACAATATAAACAATTCTACTTCTATCTACCATTGACATAGCAAATGGTACCAGAATATAGATAGTTGGCTTTGAGTCCATTTGCTCTCTCTTAAATCAAATAAATAAAGTCTAAGACAGGCATGGTAGCGTGTGACTATAGTCCAAGCCTTGGGAAGCTGAGGCAGAAGGGTGACTTAAGCTCAGGTGATTGTACCCAGCCTGGGCAACATAGTAAGACCTCCATTCCAATCAGTCAGTCAATCAATAAAATAAATATAATGTTGATATGAAAAGCTAGGGGCAAATGATCCACCAGTAAACATTATTTCTCTTTCTTAGGCTTCAGGGTTTAATAGCACTGAGAAAGTGTTGTGAACTTGGGTCTGAAAGGCTTAATACTCCTTTTCCTCTAGAAGCCTCTGGGATACCCAGACTGGATCACTTCATAGCAAGAACAGAGCCAAACAAACATTCCAAGTTCTAAAAATGAGAATCTGGGCAGGGTGCTACCTAATAAGTGTGATAAGAAAAACCTTGTAAATGTCACTTTTAGATAGAAGCATTTTTATTAAGTACTCACTATCCCAGGGTCCACATACACAATTCCAAATGAATACCAGGAAATGTGTTCCTCACCTTAAAACGGGGCTCTTTGCCAACATGGAACCAATTCCAAAACCTGTGCTCTTTCCAGTAGGTGTACCATCTCCTATGAGGGAGAAAGTACTGAGGTTATCTCTCAGGAGTTAAGAAACAACATCATTTCCACAGTCTGTTCCATTGTTTCAACACTTCAGGGATTGAATTTATTCCTCTCATTGGTCTTGAAGACTCAAAGGGAAAGTAGTTGCTGTCTATCACTTTGGGAATGGTCCTCCAGGAACCAGTTTCTTCAAGAAGCACCCTTACCAGCCTTTGTAGGAAACATCTGTAATCCTAGCTATTCAGGAAGCAGAAGTTAAAGGATCACAGTTCAAGGCTGGCCCAGGCCAAAAGTTAGCATGACCCTCTTTCTAAAACAAGCCAAGCATAGTATGGTATATGCCTGTAATCTCAGCTGCAGGACTTGGAGATGCAATCATTGTGGTCCAAGGCCAGCCCTAACAAATGCTTGGTATCACATCTGAAAAACAGACACATAGTAAAAAAGACTTGGGGATATGACTCACCACTTTTGGGCCTTTGGAGTGAGTCAGGCAGACATGACACTTGAGACAGTATTAGTGCTAAGTGCCAGAGTACATAGCATGTCACTGTTGGGTAGTCTACACCTGAGGGATGAAGCTGTGACAGACCTAACGTGGTACTGATTTCAGAACGGCAGCTTGCAGAACTGGAGCAGCAGTTAATGGAAAAGTCAAGTGAGCTGCTGGCCCTCCAGAAAGAGACAGACACTATGAGGGCAGACTTCAGCCTCCTGCGGAACCAGTTCTTGACAGAAAGGAAGAAGGCTGAGAAGCAGGTAGCCAGCCTGAAGGAAGCACTTAAGGTCCAGCGGAGCCAGCTAGAGAAAAACCTCCTTGTGAGTATCTGCTGCCCTTGCATTTAAACGTTTAAGGGTTTGGAGGTGTGGCTCGAATGGTAGAATGCCTGTCTAGCAAGTGTAAGGCTCTTAAGTTCAAACCCCAGTACTACCACAAAAAAGTAATTAAAATAGAACTTTTTTTTTTACGTGGGGAAGATAAATTACCCATTAACTGAGCCCCTAACCTGTTGTTGTTACTGGTATACTTAGATTTACTTTGTTCTTGAAGATTTGCTAAGTTGTGCCTGGGCTGGACCTCAGCCTCAGAGCAGCTCTGGCAGATGGCTGGGAGACCATCCAGTGTACAGTATGCTTTCTGCTACAAGCTCTGCTATAGCCATCACTAGGGTGCATGAAAAGGCTTGATAGACAGTTTTATACAGCAGCATCCAGTGCTTGAGTTCTTTTCAGAGAACATCAACTTTAATTAATTTCCACAAGCCAAGAAGCTCAGTCCTCCATGCTTCTATGTCTGAAATAAACTGGGAAAGTGACAATTGTATTATTGAAGAGAATTTATGATGGGAGGCAAGTGAGCACAATGGGCTTCCCAATGCCTGCTATGGGACTAGTGCAGTCCTGTGTGAAAGGAACTTTCATAACATATGCATTTCCTAGAGGTAAACTAGTGACTAGCCACAAGGCTTGTAAAGATGGAGGAAAATGGGTGGCTAAAGTGTCATCCTCCCAGTAATCCCATGGTGATGGGTATTTGATTGTACTGGAAGCTCAGAAAAGGAAGGTGATTCTCCTCAAAGATAATGCCACAGATCTAGGATTCAGACTTTGAGGTAACACCCAAAAGTATCTCAAACATCTCAGGAAAGCTGAGGTGCAGATGGGAAGTAAAGTTACAGAATTGAGTGTGTGAGCCAGCAAGCACACTTCCATATGCTGGACCTCAGAGTCATCTTTTTCTCCTCTTCTAGGAGCAAAAGCAGGAGAAGAGCTGTATGCAGAAGGAAATGGCAACAATTGAACTAGTAGCCCAAGACAACCATGAGCGGGCCAGGCGCCTGATGAAGGAGCTCAACCAGATGCAGCATGAATACCTAGAGCTCAAAAAACAGGTGTGCGCTCAGGAACCCCTGCTGGCCAGCTAGGGACACGGGACTTCAGAAAACATACATTCCTCCAGGGCGTAGGCAGGCTGTAGAGTTAATCTCTCTCTTAAGAGTAACATTTCCACTGGGCACCGGTGGCTCCCACCTGTAATCCTAGCTACTCAGGAGGCTAAGATCTGAGGATCGCAGTTCAAAGCCAGCCCGGGCAGGAAAGTCTGTGAGACTCTTATCAATAAACCACTGGAAAACCGGAAGTGGCGCTGTGGCTCAAGTTGTAGAGCGCTCGCCTTGGTGCAGGGACAGCACCCAAGCCCAGAGTTCAAGCCCCACAACCTACCAAAACAAAAAGAGTAACATTTCTTCATGTAAATTGTGGAAAGCTGATTGTAAGAAAATATTTCAAGCTGAGTCCTTCAGCCTTTAAAATTTAAAAATACCCAAGGAAAAGAAGTATTTGTTTAAAAAAAAAATGCGTTTTAGCCTAGTGCTTGATAGCTCATGCCTATAACCAGCCCAGGCAGAAAAGTCTGTTTGAAACTCTTATCTTCAATTAACCACCAGAAAACCAGAAGTGGCACTGTGGCTCAAAGTGGTAGAGTACTAGCCTTGAGTAGAGTACAGGGACAGCACCTAGGCCCTGAGTTCAAGCCCCATAGCTGACAAAAAAAAAAAAAACAAAAAAAACTTAAAAATTCTCTTTAAGGGCTGGGAAGGTGGCTTAGTGGTAGAGTGCTTGCCTTTCATGCATGAGGCTCTGGGTTCGATTCCTTAGCACCACATAAGCAAAAAGAAAAAAGCCGGAAGTGGCGCTGTGGCTCAAGTGGTAGAGGGCTAGCCTTGAGCTGAAGAGCTGAGGGACAGCGCCCAGACCCAGAGTTCAGGCCCCTTGACCAGACCCAAAAAAAAAAATTTTTTTTAAGAGCTGGATACCAGTGGCTCATGCTTATAATCCTAGCTACTCAGAATACTTAGATCTGAGGATTGCAGTTCAAAGCCAGCCTAGGCAGAAAAGTCTGTGAGATTCTTATCTCCAATAAACTACCCAGAAAAAGCCATAGTGGCACTATGGCTCAAGTAGTAGAGTGCTAGCCTAGATCACAAAGAGGCTCAGGGTCAGCACCCAGGCCCTGAGTTCATAGCCCCCAGACTTGCCAAAAAAAATAAGTTCAATAAGCTCTTATGTCCTTGAAGGGAAAGTAGTGATTCTGTAATATAAAATTTTATTGTATACTAAAGAACTATATTAGATTTTATGCTAGAAGAAAGCCAAACCCCCAGGCAAGTCAAAGTGGTCCAGGAGAAACCTTTGATGTCAGGTAATATATTTGCCAAGTAAAAAGTGTAAGACTGTACAAGTTTACACTGGTGATCTCTAACTCCTTAGCCAGTGTCACCACCTGGGCCATTGCTGGGGAAACTGTTACACCACTTGATCGGCCTTGTTGTACTTTGTTCCTTAGATAACTCTAAGGGGCAAGGCCATTTTCATCTGTGCTGTCAGTGCTCTCATTTTCTCTATCTCTTCCTCTCTCCCTCTCTCTCTCTTTCTCTCTCTGTCTCTCTCTCACACACACACACATATTTTTTAAATGCCTTTTTGAAATTATTGGAAGGCCACAAGTCCTGTTGATTGTACATGCCTCTGAAAACTTGATGAGCATTAGTACTACAGCAGGTACGAGGAGAGCCATACCAAGTAGTCTTGAGTAGTGAACACAGTGTGTAACACTTAGGCAAAGCCTTAGGCTCCCAACCCACCAGATTCTAAGACCCTGTATGCATTCACATTTATAATCCAGATCACTTAGGATTTGTTTCACTAAGGGATGTTTTTCTCATTTAGACTTTTATTATTACTGTTTCCAGTTAGGTACCACTAAAATGCTTCATGTAAATTCCCACTTAGTCCTCATGTCTCAGCAGAAGGTATTACTGAGATCAGAAGGCAGCTAACTTGCCCTTAAGTCATATTAGTAATGTATGCTGGTCCAAGAATGGAATCCACCTCTAACTCCAGAGAGACTGACTTCTGTAGACTAATTGTTTTCAAGAAACATTAAAGGAAAGTTGCTTCAGTCAAAATGCTGATGAAATTATTACTTGGTGGTTTGTAGATAGTTGAGTGTCTTAAAAAGTATAACTTTTTAACAGTTTGAATAATCTTGGTACAGAGGCCAGTATATCCATTCCAAGTTGAAAATATCATATGTTGAAAACATATTTAATGTCTGAGAAGGTAGCTCAGTGGTAAAGTGCTTGCCTTGCATGCATGAGGCCCTGGGTTCGATTCCTCAGCACCACATAAGCAGAAAAGGCTGGAAGTGGGACTGAGGCTCAAGTGGTAGAGTGCTAGCCTTGAGTTGAAGAGCTGAGGGACAGTGCCCAGGCCCAGAATTCAGGCCCCATGACTGGACCCAAAAAACAAAACAAAACAAAAACAAAAAAAAAGAAAACAGATTTAATATATCTTACCTACCATACATCATAACACAGTACAATGTGGAGGATTGATTGTTTACCCTCATGACAGAGTAGCTGAAGTTGTGGCTTGCTGACAGAACCCAACATCAAGAGAGAATAGGCATATTACTAACCCGGGAAAAGATTAAAATACAAAAGTATCTTTTCTACTGGATGTATATTGCTTTTACCTACCATAATAAAGTCAAAAATCACAAGCTGAACCATAAGTGAGGGGGACTGTCTGTAGATGCTAAGTATAGATCTTTAAATACAAGAAGTAATTCTAAGTAAGTTCCAAACCTTACCCAATGATATTTGACTCTAACTCACTGTTTAGATAGCAAACCAAAAAGATTTGGAGAGGAGACAAATGGAAATCAGTGATGCAATGAGAACACTAAAGTCTGAAGTTAAAGATGAAATAAGAGCCAGCCTGAAGAATCTCAACCAGTTTCTTCCAGCAGAACTACCAGCAGATCTAGCCGATATTTTGGAGAGAAATGAACACTTACAGGGAGAGTGGGAAAGTTTGAAAGAAAACGTACCATTCTCCATGAATGAGAGACCTTTTGAAGACAGGCTGAACTTTTCTCAAGTTCACGTAATGGTAAGGTTTAGTTTACTTTGCTATCCCTGGACCAGGAGAGTTTGGTCCCCAACTCTCCAGTTAAGCTAAAAACAGATTTGGGAGCAGAGCACTGGTGACTCTCACCTGTAATCTTATCCAGTTGGGAGGCTAAGATTGTTGGGATGGTAGTTCAAAGCCATCTGGGCAGAGAAGTTGACAAGACCCCTTTTCTCAATGACGAGCCAGATGCCAGGGCTTGCACTTGTTATCCCAGACTCCAAAAAATGCCTGGCCATGGGAGGGTCCATGCAGCCAAGTGGAAACTGAAAACACCCTGCAGAATCCAGGGCTGGGGCTTGGGATTAGAACACCTGCCTGGCTGTCGTGAGAGCTGAAGCTCAAACTCAGCACTGCAACAATGAAAGGAGGGAGGAGATTTGGGGTACAGGAGCAAGAGGTGACTTTTTGATGTTTTTCTCTTTTCCTCCTGAAAAAGGATGAGCACTGGCGTGGTGAAGCACTCCGAGAGAGACTCCGTCACCATGAAGACCGACTCAAGGTTGCCCTTTAAAAAACATATATAAGATCTTTGGCACTTTGGGAGCTGGGGGAAATTCTCATATCCACTCTCTTGCAGCACTGTGCAACTGTACAGACCACACAGAAGCAGCATTGAAAGTTGACATCACAGTTAGTAAAAAAAAAAAAAAAAAAACATTTGGTATTAAATCTGTGTTCTTCAGTATGCTGCTTTGCCTTAGCTAGAGCCAAGTATCTAGGATAAGAAATACAGTACATAGGGCTGGGAAGGTGGCTCACTGTTGGAGCACTTGCCTTGCATGCCTGAGGCCCTGGGTTCGATTCCTCAGCACCACATAAGCAAACAGAAAAAAGCCAGAAGTGGCGCTGTGGCTCAAGTGGTAGAGCGCTAGCCTTGAGCTGAAGAGCTGAGGGACAGTGCCCAGGCCCAGAGTACAGGCCCCAGGACCGGACCCAAAAAAAAAAAAAAAAAAAAGAAATACAGATACAATCTTAAACTGTGCAGACATCATGAACCAGTGCTGGGGAAAAGACTGGGAATAGTAGAAACATACATAAGTCTGAGTGGCAGATAGGATAGTTTGACTCAGAACACACCAAGTTTTGAAGGTCCTGTGAGATACCCAGATATGGCTGTTAGTTGCAAAATATGAGTGTGATTTGGTGGTCAGTGTTAATCTCGGGATTTCAGAGTTAAAGCCATAGATGATGAGGCACACCTACAATCCCAGCACTCAAAAGACCAAGGCAGAGGATTGTGAGTTCAAAGCCAGCCAGTACCATGGGCCAGAAACCCTGTATCAGAAAGCAAAACAGGGGCTGGGACCAGGTGGCTCAGTGGTAGAGCACTTGCCTTGCATGCCTGAGGCCCTGGGTTCCATTCCTCAGCACCACACAAGCAAAAAGAAAAAAAAGCCGGAAGTGGCCCTATGGCTCAAGAATTAGAGGTTGAGAGTATATATGGAGTCAAAAGAAGAGAGTGAAGCAGAATGAGAAAAGAAAGGACCATCTTTGGGGACTGGTGACCTCCACAGATAGCAGAGGGAGCAGTGCTGACTAGAGCCCTCTGACATCCAGTGAAACTGCAGCTACATATGGCTACTCTATAATCAGCTGTGTGGTAAAGCCAAGTTAAAGATTCAGCGCCTGCAGGGTGTCAGTGGCCCACCCCTGTAATCCTAGCTACTCAGGAGGCTGAAATCTGAGGATTGCAGTTCAAAGCTAGCAAACTACCAAAAAACTGGGTACTGTGGCTCAAAGTGGTAGACCACTAGTCTTGAACAAAAACAAGCTTAGGGACAGCATCCAGATCCTGAGTTCAAACTCCAGGACCAGCACGCACACACACAAATTCAGCTTCTAAGTTGTCTCATTAAAAAAAAATTTATTGTTATTGTAAAGGTGATGTACAGAGTAGTTACATTTACAAAAGAGCACATTTCTTTTTAGACAATATCACCCCTTCCCTTAACCTCTCTGCTTTTCCCTCCCGTTCCCACCCACAAGTTGTATAGTTCATTTTCAACAGTGTCCAGTGAGTGCCGTTACTGCGTTTGTTCACCCTTTTGTCTCTTCATTTCTGTGCCAACCTTAATACTTCCGAAGACATATAAATATAACAAAAAGGAAAGACAAAAACAGCAAAAATAGAAAAAAACTCATTTTCATATCCTGGAATTCATTTTGTTAAATATTATTTTGTATGATCAGATGCACATAGGCATTGTGCCTTTCTGTTCCTAAGAGTATCTTTTGATCTCAACATGTATAAATGCCTAGAGACTTGTATGACTTATGTCCCAATGTATTTTAGATCTCGCTTACACATGTGAGAGAAAACATGCCCTGTCTGTCTGAGTTTGGCTTACCTCACTTAACCTGCTTTGTTCTAGGTCCATCCATTTTCCTGCACATGACATAATGTTATGCTTTCTAATGGCTGTGTAAAATTCTATTGTGTATAGGTACCACATTTTCCAGATCCACTCATTCGTTGTCTGAGTTGCCCCATTTCATCTGTTGTATATATGTTTAGACGCCGCTGTATCAAGTAGAGAACATTCCCTTCCTCGCAGAAAGTTCTTGTGGACTGCACTGCCACAGGCTTTGAGAGAACAGATTTAAATTCTTGGTAGATGAAGAAAGAGATGAGGTGACAATTTACAATGGAGGCAGAGGGCTCAGAGATACTAAGCATTATTGCAGGACAGAGTCTCAGTACTGCAAAAGGAAAAAAATCCCGGCTGAGTAAAAGGCCAGGTTAATGGCAATGCAGATATTAATTAATGGGCATTATGCACACACATGGATGATATTTAGTACCTCCTTCAACTTCTAAAGGATTTGTGCAGCTGCAAGCAGCCACTGGTACTATACAACAGACTATCAGATGTTAAGTATGTGGAAGCTGAGTCATAGCTTTGGTACATTTCCTCTGTATAAAACTCTAAATGTTACTGTAACACTTTTCAGGCCCAGCTACGACACTGTATGTCTAAGCAAGCAGAAGTACTGATCAAAGGGAAGCGGCAGACAGAAGGCACTTTACACAGTTTGAGGAGACAAGTCGATGCTTTAGGGGAACTGGTGACCAGCACCTCCGTGGATTCAACATCATCACCTGGTGTGTCCCCGGTGGAGTCTTCCCTTGTGGTGGACACACAGCCTGGACAGAATCAGGTAAGAGGAAGTCCTAAAGGGTTGAGAATGTCACACGGAAGTGCATGAAAGCTTCGGAGAACATGATCCAGGGAAGAGCCGGCATCTAAATGCCATCTCATCTTTGGAAAACTTGTTTGGGGGATTGCTGAGAAAATTCAAATCTCCTAACATATAGAAAAAGGGGATAAGCTGATAGCTTTAGGAAATAGACTAGAGCTAGAGTTAGGGTGATGTCGTCAGTCATACTCTTCAGGCCCTCCACTTGTATCCCCTTTTCCCCTACCTGGTCAGAATAAAGAACTTAGACCTATGAAGCGAGTACTGTGCTCTAGTTCACTTGTGTGGGATCCCTGTGTCTTGGGGAAAAATGACTGCAGATGCCTATTTGCAATGAAATTTGAATGTAGACCTCTTAACCCGGAGTCTGTATAAAAGTTCAGTAATCAGGCTGGGAAGGTGGCTCAGTGGTAGAGCGCTTGTCTTGCATGCATGAGGCCCTGGATTCGATTCCTCAGCACCACATAAGCAAAAAAAAAAAAAAAAAAGCCAGAAGTGGTGCTGTGGCTCAAATGGTAGAGCACTAGCCTTGAGCTGAAGAGCTGAGGGACAGTGCCTAGGCCCAGAGTTTAGGCCCACGACTGGACCCCCCCAAAAAAAAAACGTTCAGTAATCATTTGGGAGGGAACATTACATAGATTCATAAAACTAACCATATTACTACTGACAGAAGAGCTTTCTATTTTTTTAAGTGTCTATGTACCTACTAAACACTTTATATATAATAGCCCATTTAATCTTTACATCTGAGAGATAGAAATTATCCATTTATGTAGGTAAAGAAACTATTAAAAGATAAAAATGACTTGGGTGTTAGATGTAGCAAAGGACAAAATCAGGATTTAGGGACTAACCCACCTTTACCATAGAGCAGTGTGATTGTTGAAAACCACAAGGAATGTTCAAAGGTAGGTGCCCATTAATATGCCCAAATGGGGGAAAGCTATGTAGGACATGTAATTGGGAGCATAGTTTAATTTGAATATGATTACCATAACTGCTGTGGTGGGGACCAAAGTCAAATTTAAGGCTCAAAACATCATGACCCCACAGAGAAGAAGTTAAAGAGGCACTGGGCACTAGGGATGTGGGTGGGCTTCCGTGATTGAGAGCACAGGAGATTTAGGAATCAGATTATTCAGCCCAAGATAGCAGCTGGCAAGGTTCAGGCACACACCAAAGACAGGAAGTTAAGACACTGGAGGCCCAAGAGAAAGGGTGTTAGAATTGTTTAAAGGTTAGGCTATGCAGGCTAAAGCTCCAAACTAGGTTCAAACTGGAGTGGTGGAGTGGTTTCTGGGCCTAATGTTTATTTCCCTTTTCAGATCTCCTTCCAGGTTGTACAAGGTTCATCAGAACGAGCCAGTTACTGACACGGAGGCCATTATCTGCTTCCTCACAAGGGTATGTTACAGAGACCTTGCAGCTAGCACTTTCAATCAGTAAATCATGTTATTCTAGCAGTCTTGAATTCAGGGCTTCATAATCTCACTAGGCTTTTTTGTTGTTGGTCGTAGGGCTTGAACTCAGGGCCTGGGCGCTGTCCTTGAGCTTTTGTGCTCAAGACTGACACTACCACTTTGAGACACAGCTCTACTTCCGATTTTCTGGTGGTAAATTGGATATGAGAGTGGACTTTCTTGCCCTGGCTGGCTTTACACCAGTATCCTTCTCAGACTCCTGAGTAGCTAAGATAATAGGCATGAGCCACTTGGAGATTTTTAACTGGTTAACTGGAGATAAATCTCATGGATTTATTTATCTAGCTAGCTTTGAACCAAGAGCTCCAGATCTTAGCTGAGTAGCTACGATTATAGTCATGAACCACTGACACCAGGCCTAACTTTTTCTCATAGATTTTGTAGGGGTTAATTAATCTTAAGCGTTAAGGCTGGGGGCTGTAGCTCAATAGTAAGGTGCTTGCCTAACATGAACGAGGCCCTGAGTTCAGTGCCTCTCCTGAAAGACAAAATCCCAGAGGTACTCATATGTACTATTTTGCCCTATCAGCCAATAAATACCCTTACTTCCATTTAAGGTTAATTTCCATGTTTTCAAGATGTTTTATTTTTGCAAATCGTGGGGCCTGAGCTCTGGGCCTGGGCTCTGTCCCTCAGCTCTTCAGCTCAAGGCTAGCACTCCATCACTTGAGCCACAACACCACTTCCAGCTTTTTCTGCTTATGTGGTGCTGAGGAATTGAACCCATTTTCATGCATGCGAGGCAAGCACTTTACCACTGAGCCACCTTCCTAGCCCCGGTTTCAAGAATGTAATTCTATTTTGTCTTCCTGTAGGAGTGCTCAAACAAGATGACAGACTGCTTTGCATCAATATCTGAGGAAATATCTTTTCCACTACCTCAACTTCCTAATCGGAATGCCATTTGGTTTCTATCTAGATTGAATGCTGAAACTCCACTGTAATTTACCATGCTTGTACCAGTAATGCCAAGGCATAAGTCACTTGTACACATGGGAATAACTGTACATTTTAAACTGGGGTTCCAGTTTGCTGACTTTTTAAAATCTTGAACTGTATTTTTATAAAGCCAATGGATTTTACTGCATTATTTGAATTCATCCACTGGTAAATGTAGTTTAAAAGAATGTACTTAATGCCTCTTCATTTATATAGTATTTTTTGATTCTGCTTAAATTCTATTTTTATATGAAAATAAAAGTCAACTTGGCTCTGTCATCTGACTTTACATTTCATAGATTCTGGGCAAAGCTATCAAGTTGGTACCTTAATTCCAAGAAAACAATAATATTCCAGATGGTTTCCATGCTTTACTTAGAGGCTAAAGTCATACTCAACATTTCTGAATCAAATATTTTAAAACCATTAACTTCATTTCAAATACTTTTATCTCAAGTCTTTTATGGAAAATTAGAAAAACTGTACTTCGGAGACTCAGTGCTAAGTTCACATTATATATTCAGACTTAAAATACTTGAACTCCTAAAACAGCTCAACTCCTTGATCAACACACCTAAGACCAATAGAATCAGTCACCTTGCAACAGACATTCCTAAGAACCATCTAAGCCACAAGACAGCTCTGGAGCCATAACCAGCAATGTATCATGTCAGCACTGTACCTCACCACTGAGTAGTTACTTAAGATTCCTGAAATACTGCTTGGCTACCACTGTACAATTAAGATACAAGATACATATAAGACAACAAATGGAAATGACATACAATTTACTGACACACTAGTCTAGAAAACTTTCCAGACAAAATTGGCTTTTATATTCATATTCTTTCACTTTCTTGGTTCAGGAAAATGCTTAAAAGCTTGTTCTATTAAGTTATTGATAAGACTCCTCCATAAAACTCACACATGGACAGGAATAGAAGGTATTTGGTCTTCTGTTTAAGGTATGTAAACTGAACCATTCAGTTTCTGATTGCTTTTTGTTGTTGTTTGCCAGTTGTGGGGCTTAAACTCACGGCCTGAGCACTGTCTCTTCAGCTCAAGGTGAACACTTTGACTTGAGCACAGCACCACTTCCAGTTTTCAGTGATTAACTAGAGATAAAAATCCCATGGACTGTCCTGCCTGGGCTGGCTTTGAACTGTGATCCTCAGATCTCAGGCTCCTGAGTAGGTAGCTAGGATTACAGGCATAAGCTGGCTCTGCCTTCATACTTTAAGTCACATTTTTTAATTATATGGACAAAAAGGCTTGCAGAAACCAAAGTGAGGTAATGAATATATGAAGACAAACAGCTTGGTTTCTAAAGATATCTTTCATGTTTCAAAGAAATATTTCCAAAGAAATTTACCTCTAGGATGTGTACACCACCGTCATTCCCTACCCCCACATCACAATCACTAGACCACTTTATTGCTGATGAAAACACTCATGGAATGTCACACAAATAGTTCTAAGCACCAGTCACAACCAGAGGGCAATGAGTAACCCAGAACATCAGGTGACCTGAACAAACAGTAAAAACTGATGGTTTAAAAATTAAATGACTTTCTCTCCAGTACTGCCCAGTGTCTGGCACACATATTACAATATGACAATTTGCTCCTCTATTTTTAAGCACCCAAGTTTATTATAGAGGATTACACATGCAAGTAATAGAATTTGGCCCCAAGTACAGTCAGGGTGAACACTATTAGCCAACAAATGTGCTGGCCTTGGACTAAAAGATGACTGAAAACATTGCAAAGGGGATGCAAATACAAGAATAAAACTAGTTCAGTTAGTGATGTGGTTGCATATGCTACAGTAGACTTCTCTTTATACAACAAATAAGCACAGCTCTGCAATAAAAACTGACAGTGTACACCAAGAGTTCACCTGAAGAAAACAGGCTCTACTATAGTTCAGAAAAAAATGCGACCAATTTTAATCTAGATACAGGTACTTTATTTACAAATATTTAGATTAATAGCATTTTGTTACATCAAATGAAGAATACAGCAGTCTGAATAAATCCTTCTGTCACAAAAAACAATTAAGACCCATTGTAACTAACTTTGGGAATCGGTATTGCACCTAAACAAGCCTCAGTCTTTAGTTTGTATATCCCAATCCGTGGTTTGTTTGCTTTGTTTTTGTAAATATATACACACCAGCAGGTCATGGTCCCAGGGTGAATCCCTTGTGATGCAACAGCGTAAGCAAAATGGATCACTGCAGGTCCTGAACAGAATAAACCAATCAATCTACTCCAGGAATCTTGTTTTTTTGAAAAGTTCAATGGAGACAAAAAAAAAAAAAAAGATGAATCCACAAATAAACCCAATCCTATTTTCTGCACATTCCAGTTTGGGCTTTTATTTAACATGGACTATACAATACTCTGGAACTGCCACTGTTTATAACCCAGAAAGATGTAACTTCACGTTTTACTGTCTGTAAAGAGGGATTTAAAATGTGTATTTTAAACAGCAGTTCAGTCAAGTGCATTTTATATAATCAGTTCACGCTTACCTATCCTACACTTCAAATAACTTGTCAATTCCCAGCCACCAAACCATAAAAACTAGAAATTACTTAACAGAAGTGAAGAACTTAGTAGAACTTAAGTTTGCTGTCTAAAATAGTAAGATTGTTTCACTTACAAGGTGTTCCTTCAGCAGCCAAATCACTTGGCAAAGGTGGTTACTTGTACTTACTTTGTAACAGCACAAACACTGAACCACCTTTAGAAACACTTTTCCCTTTTACAAAACAACTCCAACATGACGTTAAATAGCCCCATACTATAAACACAAGGGATAATCTCCAATTATTTCATTGTAGTGTTAAAAATGCACAATTAAAAATCCCATAACAGCAGACCTGTGGTTCTGACCATCTGGTTCAGAATCTGACCATTCCAAGAAGATAAAGGTATAAAAGCTTAAAATGTGCAATAATAAACCCAGCCTTTTTTCTTTTCTATACAGTAAGGCAAGAATGCAGCCTGTAATGTAAAACGTTTACAAAAAGAGAAAAGCAGGTTAGCACATTGTTGATTGCACAAGAACAATTAAAATCAGCAGGTGAGCCACAGTGCAAAGATGGAATAGAATCTGCTAGTGTTAATCCGCTGATGCTAGGAGCTTTCTCCAGCATGTCCCCAAACACTGCCAGCACCAAGGAGCGGAGCCAGTACTACTTGTGAACGTCTTGTGTGAAATGGAAGGGAGTACATGGTCACATATAGGTCATACTGTACAAACTGGTATTTTATACTGTTCCAATGCCAGTAATCAATTTATTTTCTTCATTAAAATAATATACACAGAATGTAGTTAGTTCGGTTCCTTCAAATTTTATACATATTTACTTTCTGTTAAAGAGAGAAGGACAAAATGGTGTGGAAAAAAAAGATAAAGCTATTAAGCACAAGAGAAAAGATAAGTATTTTTCCTGTGCAAGGCCAAGACAGAAGCAAACCTCATCGAGAAAAATGCTGCCCCGACAGTAGGGATTTGATCCAACAAAAACAAAACCAAAGCAGTTATAGAACCCCTTCTCTACCACCGGAAGTCGTTTCTTAGCAATGAACTATTGGTTACAACAGCCATACTTGAACAGTTAAGTTAAAGACAGGAGAAAGGCTGAAGATATCAAATTAAACCATACAGTGAGACAAAGCCTTGCCAAAAAGGGAGGGTAAAAATCATCAAGTCCAGCATCAGTGCTCAGTTTAAATCATAGATTGGTGACATATACCTATCACGAGGACGATTGAGGGGGGAAAAAAAAGTCTAGATTTACCATGCAGGAGAGATTTATTACTCTACTTGCCTTTGATAACCTGATTACATCTAGTTGTTTAGCAGTTTAGTATTGTGTTAAACTGTTTTTTACAATAGAGTTGTTTTTTCTTTTTTAATTAAACCCAGTAAGATGTACAGAAGACAACAGGCAGTAAAAAGTACTGCTTCCAACAGACAGAGGTGAAAGGTCAAATGAGGGGCCATGGCAAAGAGGTCACTAGCAGCCACAGCCTTCTCTCTGGGGTTGGGGTTCACTGGTTAGCCGTCCTCCCTGCGGGGCTGAGGGTTTATGTTGTACACCAGACTCGGCAGCATTCAGATCCAGGCTCCCATCCTGAATGTTCTGATAGATTTTCTTGGCAGCCTCAAGGAAAGCATCTTCTACATTCTCTCCCCTAAGAAGCAATGGACAATTTTATTCCAGGACCACAGATTTCTACAAACATAAGACAATATACACTGACCTTTTGTTAACCTCTAGTCAAATGTCATGATGTCTTCAACTTAGCCACTGTCATCTAGTAAGAGGTTATCAAAACACTGGCTAAGCGAATAACATGGAAATGTTTCCTGCGAAAGCATAGCAGTACTAAACACCCTACTTGTTCTAATCACTAAAATGCTACATGTTAACACATACATAATTTGGCAGTTTCTGTGACAGGTAGGTTCTCCAAACATGTGGAACAGGACTCTGGGATTTGTATCACTTGGAAACCACATGTAAACTGTGCTGCTTCTATAATGTGGCATGACACAGTCATCACCCTTCAGTTCAGTTCTACTGAGACTAACAGCAAAGCTAAGACTTCACAGAAACAGGTTAGCACTCCTTGCCACTGCAAGGGTAACAATAAATGATAGGCTGGCTTGGGACCAGGAGTGAGAGAGTGCAATAATGGACTTGGAAACACCACTAAAAAATACTAATTATGTTTCTAATTAGACACTATTTCTAAGTTATGCTTTTTGGTTTTTTCTTTTTTTTTTTGGGGGGGGGGTCCGGTCATGGGGCCTGAACTCTGGGCCTGAGCGCTGTCCCTCAGCTCTTCAGCTCAAGGCTAGTACTCTACCAATTGAGCCACAGCACCACTTCCGGCTTTTTTCTTTTTGCTTATGTGGTGCTGAGGAATCAAACCCAGGGCCTCATGCATGCAAGGCAAGCGCTCTACCACTGAGCCACCTTCCCAGCCCCTTTTGGTTTTTTCTTAATATCAGTCCTGGGGCTTGAACTCAAGGCCTATGCACTGCCCTGAGCTTTTTCACTAAAGGCTAGTTAGTGCTCTACCATTTGAGCCACAGATCCACTTCTGGCTGTTTGGTGGTTAACTGGAGATAAACAGTCTCAGGTTTGCGATCCTCAAATCTTAGCCTCCTGAGTAACAATGATTACAGATATGATCTGTTGATGCCTAGTGTAAGTTATGCTTTTTAAGGTGATACCAAATATTATTATTATATGAACGGGCTGGCCAAACGACAGTTGGTCTTAGATGCCAAATTCAACTACAGTTACAAAAGTGAAACATTTTTAAAACAATTTTATTAACCTGAGTTACCAACAGATGTAATCAATGTATAATTTTTTTTTTTGGGGGGGGGGTTGGTTGTGGGGCTTGAACTTTGAGCTTGGGCGCTGTCCCTCAGCTCTTCAGCTCAAGGCAAACGCTCTACTGCTTAAGCCACAGTGCCACTTCTCGTTTTCTAGTGGTTTACTGGAGATAAGAGTCTCAGGGACTTTCCTGCCTGGGCTGACTTTGAATCATGATCCTCAGATCCCAGCCTCCTGACTAGCCAGGATTACAGGCATGAGCCACCGGCGCCTGGCTTCAATGTATAATTTTTAAGTAACAAAAACAAGTCACATTATTTTGAAACAAGAATAGGAAGAGATGTCTGATTATTCTTCCTGTCCTAAGTATTATATATGTACATAAGATAAAGTATATATTACACATATACATGTAACACAGACATGTTTTATATATATATATATAACATGCTATATATATGTATACCCATATGTATATATGTATAGCTCTACTTTTAGAAACAATATAACTGAAACATACAGTCCAGCAAACTTACGTTTTTGCACTTGCCTCGAGGAACAATAAGCCTAAAAATAAAATCCAAACTATAATTAGAACATTTCAGAATAATTCACAAGAACATTCCCTTAGAACTATCTACAAGCTGTCAGTGCCCCTACCACGGTATTTATAAGAGCATGTAATTCTGAAGTATAGGACCTCTCATGAGATAATTATATTCTTCCTGAGTCTCATAAACATATTTTATCCCTCCAATACTGGAATTTTTGAATTTATATATTTTTAATTGTCAAATAATCTATAGTATTGAAATCCTACCTTTTCTCAGAAACCCTCCCAAGTATGACCATTAAAAGAAACCCACCGTTTTCTTCAGCAAACTGTTTGGCTTCTTCATATGTAACATCTCTCTGTGCCTCCAAATCTGCTTTATTTCCTATGAGAATTATTACCTAGTTTGTGATCAAAAGAAAGATACTTTAAAACAAGGAACCATTTTAAATCAAACATGTAAATTCTCAGATTCAAAACTACTGACCAAACAAAAGCACAACTGAGTTCAAAAAGGAATCAAAGAATTAGCATTATCTGCAACTACAGAAGCATAAAGGCACCTTAGCAATGACAATCTTTCAGTAAAGAATGGTCATTTTTTTCTAGTGAGTGATCCCCATATGGTCTCTATTGGCAATTTTTGCTGTTGCTTTTATATTCCCTTAAAAATTAACTGGAGGCTCACATCTGTAATCCTAGCTACGCAGGAGACTGAGATCTGAGGATCATGATTCAAAGCCAGCCCAGGCAGGAAAGTCCATGAGACTCTTATCTCCAATAAACCACTAGAAAATTGGAAGTGGCACTGTGGCTCAAGTGGTAGAGCGCTCACTTTGCGCTGAAGAGTGCAGGGACAGCACCCAAGCCCAGGGTTCAAGCCCTATGACCGACAAAAAAAAAAAAAAAAAGAGAAAAAATGTAAAAACATTCTTGGTTTTGCGAATCATTAAAAAGCAGACTATGGGTTAAATACTGCCCACAGATTATAGTTATTATACAAATGGTCTAGGGCAAAGAATATCTGAGTGAGATTAGCTAAGGGAATCCATAAAAAGCCTACAATTAAGCCTGAATTGTATAAACATGAACACTACTGGGGAAGACATTTCAGGGCTTTCATCTAAAAGGTCAACTTGGGACCCTTAGGACATTAAAGCAAACACTAGTTCAACTCCTTCAGGCTACAGGCAAAGAAATTAAAGCTCAAAAGACAAACAGACTTGCTACCAAGGTAACTTAGGAAGAGTCAGTGGTACAAATACATTAGAACCCAGGGAGGAAATCCAAACTGACCTACAAAGAAGTGTCTACCCTACAATATCCCAAGCAGGAATAAGCTTATAGCAACATACTATGTACTTTCATTGGGGAAGGGGAGAACTGGGAATGTGGATGAGAGCAAATCTTCAAAGGATTCAAATTCAGGGCGCGCGCGCGCGTGCGTGCGTGCGTGCGTGCGTGCGTGCGTGCGTGCGTGTGTGTGTGTGTGTGTGTGCGTGCTTTGGAATCATCAATGTAAATTATACCAAATTATACCAAAATTAAATGTGTGTGTGTGTATGTGTGTCTGTCTCTCTCTGCTTTGGAATCATCAATGTAAATTATACCAAATTATACCAAAATTAAAGAGTGTTATAGTTTTTTTAAGAAAAAAGGAAGTAGCCTTGGAAAATCACAAAGTATTTGGCCTTTACTTAGGAGAAGGGAAGATGTATGGATAAACTGTTTATGTGTTTGTGTGTTATCTCTGCACAACCTACCCTTCTCTTCCAACCAGATATAGCTGGTTTCTATCTTGTTCTTCCAGACAGAAATGGATTGCTTTAATTCAAAGGTGCTTCTACCATCAAATTTTTGTGTCTATAAATTTATAGCACTAGTGAACTAAATAATCATTTGACCTGAATATAAATCTTTTGAAAGAATATGTTAAGTAGTATAACACAAGTGAGCATTCTTCAATCAGTATGATCCAGTACCCACTGAAAAGGGAGAGTTACTCCTATACAGTTTATTAAAGAAGAAAATAATGACACTTAAATGACAAAGGCCTAGTAAAGGACCATTATAAAACAGGTACTCAAAAGAAGAAATACTGCCTCCTGGGGCAAGGGTGTAGCTCAGTGGTAGAGCATGCTGCCTAGGAGGCACAAAGTCCTGGGTTCAAGTCCCAGAACATCCCACCCCAAGAGTAAAATCCCAATTCCTTACAAATTTCCAAACCAAATTTCCCACTTCCTTCAAAGGTGAGAGATAATGTGGCATAGCATAGTATAAAAGATAGGTTCAATGTATAGGAAGAAAATGAGAAACCAAAGGTAACTATAGAGATATTTGCGCTGGACCTCAAAGTTTTTTTTCTTCTGAAGAGCTGGTATATTTCAGAGTATAAAATGAGGCAGGAGTGACAGAACTAATATTTTTACAACAGTTTTCCATGGGCCTTCTACAATGAATATTATTTAATGTCTTACTTATATATAAATTCTGCAGAAACTATGACAGGTCTGATGTACCTTTAAGCATGTCCAAAGATAACAACTGACCTAACTGCAATATAATTGCAAAACCAGGAAACAAGTATAATCTATAGCAGCTCTCATGTGTGAGACTTGCAAAAGGGTAATTCTAAAAGTTTTGTCACCAGCATAGTTATCTGTCACTGGTCTGGCCCACCTAGTTTATAATCATACAATCTGCAATTTTCTTTAACTCAGCATAATGCCTTAGATGTGTCTAAGTTGTTGCGTGTGTCTACAGTTCATCGGTATGTGTGTGACTACCTGTTTTCCAGGGTATAGAGGCATACATTATTTCACTTGCACCTGCCCATGGCCAGCTGGACTGCTTTCAGCATTTGGCTATTCATCCACAGGTTATTGTACAAAAGTGGGTTTAGTATAAAAATGGAAGCAGAGTTCCAGGCACTGCTGCTGGTGTATACTGTTAACTGAATTTTAATTATGATTAGACTGCTGTTCCCTAGTAAAGCAAATCTTACCACTGACTGTATGTCAACTTGGCTTCTGCTAGGCTCTGGGACATACTAGGCTTGGTCTTTAAAAAGCCCAGTCAGCCACAGCTCAATGGTGGTTCCCCATTGTTCCTGGAATACCCTCCAATTACCTGATAGAAGCTTGCTCCAACTTCAGGCTAATACTCCACCAGCCTGTAAAACTGACTTCTCCAGCCGACCCTGCTCACCCTGTGCTTAGTGCACTCCACGTTAACTCATTTTCAGTCTGCTTTGCAGCACAGTTATCTGTACACCTGCTGGTTCTTTCTCTCCCTCGTCAACTATAACCTCTCAGGGACTAAGGACATGGGTTCATCTTTGTGTACTGCAAAGTCTAGTATGGTAGCGAGATCATTAAAATCTCAATATGTCTTCTTAGTTAAGAAGTTTATTTTTTAAAGCATGCAAAATACCTTTTATTTTTAATTAAAATTTTATTAAATATAAATTCACATGCAGTTGAAATTGAGTTAATTACAAATTCACATGAAGTTAAAGAACTAACAGATCTCTTGTGTTTTCCCCAGTTCTCTCTGACACTAACAATTCATAAAATGATTGCAGAATTCTTATAAGATTACAATCTCCACTTAATATGAGATTATCACCCCATTCATAAATGATTTCATTTTAAACCATAAATATAATAAAAATCAAACACAGTAAAATGATAAACTTGAAACAAGAATTGAAAAATGTGTTTTCGTCAGTTAATATAAAAATAAAATCAAGGTAACTGGGAATGGGGACATAGCTCATTAGTAGACTCTACAATGCATAAAGCCATAGGTTCCATCCCCAGCACTACAGAAAATATAAAAATAAAAACTAAAGATATAGTATCTCATCCATAACACTCAAATACTCAAATCTCACAAGGAGGAGGCTGTGCTGTCTGAGTTTTTGTATAGTAATATGTCATTTCACTTACAGTATTTGGATTGGTGAGATTCCTTGCATCTGTCAACCAGCTGCTTAAGTGGTTATATGTACTTCTTCTGTAAAAATCAAATTTTAAATCTGTTGACTTCTACATACAATTACCATTAAAACAGAAAAAATAAAAGTTACAATATGGCCAAGCAAGGTGGCATGCACTTGTAATCCCAGCAATTGGAAAGTTAAGGCAGGAAGATGGCTAAGTTTGAAGCTATATCTAACAAGTGGCTACATAAGACCCTGTCTAAAACAAAATGCACATATATACACACATAGTCTTATACATTAATCAACAGATCTTAAGTATATTATTTTTATTTTGACTGGTTTCTCTGAAGGAAACGTGAAACTTCAAAATTTTGAGAAAACATTTTAGACACAGTCTAGCTTTGCAGTGCCATGAGGCCTGGGCTGGCTTCAAATCTCAATTATCCCAAGTGCTGAAATTACAATTACACACCACATCTGGCCTCAAACTCATTTTTTAAGTAACACAGTATTCAACAACTATGTGAATGACATGTTTGAAGTAAGCTGTTTACATATAAACAGATCAGTAAGTAAGCTAGGAACATAGAACTGACTTTAAAAAGTCTAAATCAGAGCCAGGTGCCAACAGGTCACACTTACAATACTGGCTACTCAGGAATCTGAGATATGAGGATTGCAGTTTGAAGCCAGCCAGGTCAGGAAAGTCCATTAGATGATTATCTCCAATTAACCCTCCAAAAGCTGGAAGTAAAGCTGTGGCTCAAATAGTAAAACTCTAGCCTTGAGCAAAAAATAAAGCTCAGAGATAGTGCCCAGGCCCCATGTTCAAAGCCCCAGGACCAGCATGGAAAAAAAAAATCTAAATGAAGATTTTCAATCTCAGAGTTGAAATTAGCAGTATTTTGAAATCATCCAGATTTTCAACCACAGAATGGAGACAAAGTATACTAAGTTGCTAAGCCAATGATACACTCAATGGGAAACATGTTTGCTTCTGCCTTCAAATTTTAATTTTAACCAGAAATCAAGATTTTAAACTTCATTAAAAATCAAGATTAAAGTTATTTTTTCTTTTTCTTACTATGAAACCCAGGCTGGCCTTAAACTCATGATTCTCTTGTCTGGAATTACAGGTATATGTTACTACACTCAGCTTAATAATAAAAAGTACACTCAGCATGAAAAGTAAATAATCTCACTGGAAATTCAGAAAGGAAGTTTATACTAACCTGGCACTCTCATTTACCTCACAGTTAAATTATTTGGAGACTGAGACTATGCAATCTCTAATTTCTCTACTCAAGATGTTACACACTTGTCATCTGCACTAGTCAAGTCAGCCCAAAGACATCAAATCCAAATGTAAATAATTTATAACAGTTAATCTTTCAAGTGTTTTACTTAACACAGGATTTACTGGGGTATTAATAACTGCATTTCTGATTAATAATATCTTTGACTTTTGATAGGCTTAATTAGAATGTAAAACTCATCCTACAACTGAGGAATACCTGTAATACACAGTATTATACAAAATAAAATCAACCAAAGGGATAAAGTTTTTAAAGATAAAAATATTTCTACTTTACATATTCACAGAGCATTATGTATATCTTCCTCACTTAATAAGTGTCTAAAATAAGCAGATGCCCATAAACACATGAATATCACTGAAGTATGGCTCAGGTGATAAAGTGCTTTTTAAGCTAGAACAAGGCCCTGAATTCAAAACCCAGTGTGAGGGGTAAGGATGGGGATTGGGGTGAGAGGAGAGCCCACAGGCTGGGCCCAGGGCTCATTCCTTGAATCCCAGCTATACAGGTGAAAATTTAAAAAGTCATGGTCATAGGCCAAATGAGGCAAAATGTTAGCAATCTTCCTCCTCAAGCAACAAGCACAGTGGCATGTGCATATAAACCCCAACTATAGAGTCTTGAGAAGGAAGATTGAGGTCCATGGCTGACTCTACTCAAACCTATCAGATCCTTTCCACAAAAAATAGCTAAAGAAAAAAAAGGGCTAGCTCAAGTGGTAGAGTGCCTGCCTAGCTCAAAGGTACTGAATTCAAATCTCAATACTCCTCCAACCCCCAACCCAGCAAAAGCACAAGCTATAACTCCCATGATTCACTGTCCAAATCTGTAGTACTGGCATGCCTTGATAATACAAGTACAAACATGTTTTACTTCTTGCACAATAATTAGCTAAGTCCAAACATATTGATTTTGATAAAATTTAAAAGGGCAAAGCTGGCCAGGTACTGATGGCTCACTAGCTACTCAGGAGGCTGAGATCTGAGGATCATGGTTCAAAGCCAGCCCAGGCAGTAAAGTCCATGAGACTCTTATCTCCAATTATCCACCAGAAAACCACAAGTGGCCTGTGGCGCAAAGTGGTAGGGCGCTAGCCTTGAGCAAAAGAGTTCAAGGCCCTGAGTTCAAGCCCCACAACCCCCCCCAAAAAATCATTATAATATATAGTATCATTCCATTATTCACTAATTTGCAATATTAATGCTTTAAAAAAAAGGCTACCAACTTTGGGTTGGTAGATCAGATTAAACTGACTCAACAAAACAATTGTTAAAACCTTTGCTGTCATTTTAGAAAAGTGCCCTTGGAATGGATAAACCTGGAAAAGTTTTTAAGTCAGGCTCAGAGAGACAAAGGGTGCATGTCTTCTTTCCTATGTGGAGGTTAGATCTAAAATACAATCATATATGAAAACACATCCAGAGCCATAGTCTTATATGCATGAACAAAACGGACTAAAGAATAATATATGCAGGGGTGGATTCTCATAGTGTAAACCCTTTTGAACAAGAAACAGCTTAACCAAATGAATACTAGGACGCTGAAATGCGCACCTGATCTGGTGGAGTGAGGCTTTAAGAGAGGAGGCAGACAAATAGAGGAAAAGGGGGCAATTCAAGACATACTATTCGATGTACACATGTGAAAATGGCATTAGAAAGCAAGGGGAAAAGAAAAGTAAAGGAGGAAAGGAAAGGGAGGAGAGAAGAGGAGCACTGTAATGACTGCAGTTGAATGGCAAGTTTTACTTTATTTTATTTTTTTGGGGGGGTCCGGTCGTGGGGCCTGAACTCTGGGCCTGGGCACTGTCCCTCAGTTCTTCAACTCAAGGCTAGCACTCTACCACTTGAGCCACAGCGCCACTTCCAGCTTTTTTCTTTTTGCTTATGTGGTGCTGAGGAACTGAACCCAGAGCCTCAGGCATGCAAGGCAAGCGCTCTACCACTGAGCCACCTTCCCAGCCCACTGGGAAGTTTTATTAAAGCAAGAATTTGAAAGTTTGCAAAATGTCAAGGATTAATAATGGAAAAAATGGGGGAGAGGGTCTTAACTCCAATATCAATTGTCACTATAAAGTGCCAGAATTAAGAAAGCATGTTTATAAAGCATGAAATACCTTTCTTTTCAACAAGTTATATTGAGACATGATGAATACACAATATTACCATTTTAAAGTATATAATTTAGCTGTTGTTTTATACTCACAAAGCTGGGAGCTGATCATCACTATCGAATTCTAGAACATTTACAGGACCACAAAGACACAAATCCTGAACCCATTAACTCCTCGTGTGTTGCAATTCTGTCCACCACAGATTTGCTTATTCTGTATATGTCATGTCATAACCAGAATCATATGTTATGTGGCCTTTGATGCCTGGTTTAATTCAGCATAATTTCTCAATCTATCTATATCATATATCATTCTACTTCATTCCTTTTTATAGCAAAAAAATATTTCATCATATGGATATACTCCACTGTTCATCAGATTATGGACATTCCTATTCAACTATTTCCATCCAAAGTACTTTTTTTAAAATTGTGATTAAGTGATTACATAATTTCCCAAATTTCATAGTATTGTGGAATAATGATGCTCATTTAAAGTCACAAGCTCATTCTAACTTTCCTGGAGCAAATTGTCTATCACGGTCTCTAATATATAACCGTGTACACATATACACCATATATGTTATCAGCAGCATGGGGATATTTAGTAGTGGTCCAACCAGATGAGTGGAAGTTCTTTGTTTCTTAAGTCCTGTTAATTTTGTCTTACCACCTAACATTGTGCATCCAAAGTACTTTTGAAGACTTAAATAGACACAAATTTTACCACAGTACTACTATGCTTACAGGGTATGTTTAAAACCAAAAGCCAATTACATTGTAAGCACAGATTATCACATTTAAATTTAATGCACAGAGCTTTTAACGACATTAAATCTTCAGGAACATAGAACCTATAAAATGAGACAGCTCAGTATAGATGGCCAGATTCTTCAACAGTCACAATGCCACTGGCTGACCCTGTCACCAATGACCCACTGCCATGAAGAAGATTAACACTTGTTTCACCCAAGGCCATCCAGTTATACAAATATGCTGAAGCTTTATATACTGTAATTATAGTCAACCACTGATCTTTATTCTTTTGTTGTTGGTGGTGGTGGTTGTGGGGGTTGAACTCTGGGCCTGGGCGCTGTCCCTCAGCTCTTCTGCTCAAGGTTAGCACTCTACCACTAGAGCCACAGTGCCACTTCTGGCTTTTTCTGTTTATGTGGTGCTGAGTAATCGAACCCAGGACCTCATGCAAGCAAGGCAAGCACTCTACCACTCAACTTCACAGCCCCTGATCTTTATTCTTTACTGAAAGTGGCTTCCTTAATAAAAACTTAGGAAACTGCCAAATTAAAGTTAAACAGTAAATTTCTTTTTTATTTTTTGTCGGTTGTGGGGCTTGAACTCTGGGCTTGGGCACTGTCCCTTAGTAGTAGCGCTCTACTACTTGAGCCACAGCCCCACTTCCAGCTTTTTCTATTTATATGGTGCTGAGGAATAGAACCTAGGGCCTTATGCATGCTAGGCAAGCACTCTACCATTGAGCCACCTTCCCAGCCCAGTAAATTTCTTTACTATAGAAATAGTCATAATATACCAATATGCCCTATAACTCTTTTTTTTTTGGGGGGGGGTGTCCGGTTGTGGGGCCTGAACTCTGGGCCTGGGCACTGTCCCTCAGCTCTTCAGCTCAAGGCTAGCGCTCTACCACTTGAGCCACAGTGCCACTTCCGGCTTTTTTCTTTTTGCTTATATGGTGCTGAGGAATCGAACCCAGGGCCTCAGGCATGCAAGGCAAGCGCTCTACCACTGAGTCAACTTCCCAGCCCGCCCTGTGACTCTTAAGGAGAAAATAATGTAAAGAATTTACCAAACAAAAATATACTTCAAAGTAATAATAAACATGGCTCCCCTCGCTAGAGAGAGTCACGCTACTTTTGACTGGTGCTTCCCATCAACGTGAAAGGTGATCCAGTTCATTTTCTAGCTCATTGAACAATCACAGGGTACAAGAGGCACATATATCCATGTTCTCCAGTCAAACCTTTTTCTTTCATCTTTTGGGGGAGTAATACTGGTTTTAGGCTCAGGACCTGAGCTCTGTAAGCAGGTGGTTGCTCTACCATTTCTGCAGCCCTTTTATTGCTTTAGTTGTTTTTCAAGTTGGGTCTCAAATTTCTGTCAGGGGCTAGCCATCTCCCTACTTATGACCTCCAGAATAACTGACACACAGACTTCATCACCACTCGCAATTTGTTTACATAGGCTCTTTTTGGCCAGGCTGCCTTCTACCCAGTCTTCCCCATTCTGCCTACCAAGTGGCCAGGCTGCCAGGCATGACCACCACGTATGTTATATCAAATGCTTTGAGTTTCCAGAAATAACCATGTTGATATTTTTTTGTGCATGGGGGGGGGCACTGCTGGTACTTAGGGCACTGTCCCTTAGCTTTTTCACTCAATACTGACACTATCATTTGAGCCACACCTCCACTTGCCGGGTTTTGGTGGTTAATTGGAGGTAAGAGTCTCACGAGTTTTCCTGCCTGGGCTGGCTTTGAACCCCAATCTTCCAATCTCAACCTCCTATGTAGCTAGAATTACAGGAATCCACTAGTGCCAGGTACTTGTTGACTAAATTTAATCCTGCTGCATAGTATTTTAAGTATTTTAGGGCAAAAAAGAACTTACATAAATTAATAATTACTCAAGTGTTATATATAAATCACCACCTAACAAAAATCTCAGATATATCAAAAAATAACACCTTTAGTCTGAAAACAAAGCATAATAACTTTTATAGTCCATCATACTAAACTAGCAAAACTTCATAGTGAACTCTGGTTGACTATTTCCAGAAATTTTAACACTAAAAACTGAAGACAGAATGCCTCAGACACATTTGGTATTCGGAATTCTACCCACCATCTCCTAAAGCTTTTCTTCCATCACATCAACTTCAGAAATGAAAGTCAAGTTTTATACAGAATTTAGAGAAACCATACATCCCCAAATAAATTTATTTACAATTATCTAACTACAAACTAAAGAATACCTAAATCAATTTATTTAAAAACCCTCATTGTCCAAAGTAGATTTCTACTCCTAAGTATGAAGGTTGAAAAGTTATTTGCCTCTTACCTAGTAATATCATACACCATAAGTGCACCCGCAGCTCCTCTGTAGTAGCTTCGTGTAACAGCTCTAAATCGCTCCTGTCCTGCTGTATCCCAAATCTGCAGTTTGATTTTTTGGCCACTAACTTCAATTATTCTTGTACCAAATTCAACACCAATTGTGTGAGGACAATCAGCCATAACTGTTAAGGGTAAAAATAATATCCCAATGTTCAGAAAATTCCAAAGACTAGTGGGAGAAAATTCACTGAATAATCCATGACTTTAATATTTGTAGGGGAGGGAAGAGGAGAGACAGCAAAGATCAACAAGAAATGTGACTAGACTAGAAACAGTAAACATTAAATTTTGTAGGCCAAATAGTATCAGTCACAACTACTCAAACCAGCCTGAGGCATAAAAGCAGTTTTAAACAACAAATAAAATAAGCATGGCTGTGTTCCAATAAATGTTACTTACAAAACAAGAAGTGACTAGATTTTGACAACTGGCCAGTTTACTTGCCACTGAATTAAAAATTTTCTAAGTAAAACTCTTAAGAATTGAATAAATTCATCACAATTCCATTACACTATTTAAACCTTCTGGCAATCCTTAACTATTACAATGAACAATGGTCCTGAGATGCTAGGAATCGTTAGTCAAAACTATTATCAATGTCTCAAAGAAAATCACCACATTTAATGTTATTCATATACTGATAAGCCATAAAATAAGTAGTCCTTAAAAAAAAAGAGTAAGTAGTCCTTTCCTCTTAATTAGGTGATATAAAATCTCACTGTTCTTTAAGTACACACACTGATGGATACTTCATAAAGTGTTACATCAAATTTCTGTGCTAAACAGCACAAAAATACCACAGAAATAATTTCAAATATTCTAAAAAATTTCAACTATATCAGTTACAACAAATTGGCCCCTTTCCACTATCACCCAAGAGTTATCTCTGAATCTTTACCAACTAGCTATAAATATAAAAAGAATTTCATTTTAAGTATTTCACATCTACTGATTAGTTGATATGGACTATGCAGAAAATGTCTAATCTATATATCTATAATGAAGAACAAAAGAGATTATTTAAATCTGACTTTATCTTATGCATTTAAAAAATCACTTTATTAAAAAATAAGAAATCCAAACAAGTAAATCAGATTATGTCTCACATATACAAATATATATATATATATATATATATATATATATATATACACACACATACACTGGCAATAATAATCCATTCTACCTGTACATATTTTAAAAATCTGCATCTGAAGATATCAACTCAAATACTGGCAACAGTCATAATCAAATACATAAATATGCTGAAGAAAGCACTTGTTAAAAATAAGTGTAACAATAATGTTTCACCTCACATATTGAACTTACATTTTTTTTCTGTAAACTGATGAAGCAAGCAAGATTTTCCTACTCCCATATCCCCTGTTTAAAGAAAAAAAAAAAAAGGTTCAGGTGGCAATTACATTTCTTTCTCAATTGTATATTCTTATAATCCAATGTAATGATTGCCAAATACTTACCATACCACATCACAAGTTTCTGGGGCAGTTAGAAAACTTGTATTTCCCTCATAATGAATTCAAAAGATAGATCGATTTTCACTAAATACATACCAACTGACCGTTCCTAACTTTTCCCAGTGATAGAAATTGGTTATGAATTATGTTACCAACTGAAAAGTGCTCAGTAACAGAAAAATTATTACAATAATATTTTTTTACTTTAAGTTATTTCAAGCTTGCCTTAACCCCACTCCCTTGGAACTATTTCAGAAGCAAAAGTGTAACAAATGAGGTAGAATATATTTAGCAAGCAAAAATAACAAGTTCAATTTTAGAAGCTTGACTCACTAGGTTCCCTGTTGTAGCTATTTCTTGTAGAATTCCAAAAGAGGAAAAACTATATTATATGGAAACTGTAACAGAATAGATGTCTTCTCTGACTCTGCTGAAACAATTGTAACCCATGGTAAAGAAGTATAACTAAGTTACATGAAGTCAACATTAGAACAATGTTCTAACTTCAAGAACTCACTGAAGAGCAAGTGGGCTTTCAACTGCATTCTCACAATTATGTATAGACAAGTAGCATTAAGATTTAATGGGAACAAAATCTTGAAATTTAAAGGGAAAGCACTAATATTACATTTTATGTACATTCTACAACTTACTCTCTGAATCACACAAAACTCTGCCAATTCTTGGAATCTACTGGGACCTGAAAGAATTTTCATGTTGTTTTTTCATGTTATTTTTGGAATATTTCAGCACTAGTAGGACATTAATCTTATTCCCAGAATTAAAAAGTTTTCCAGACGTCTTCAAGAACAACCAATATCACTTCACTAGTACTTAGCACTATTGCACAAAAGTACCCAAAGCTACAATGCAAAAGGTAGTTTATTAAAGGAGCTTTAAGTTCTGAAATGAGAAAATTACTCACTTCTACAGGACTGGTATATTTAAGTATTAAGAGTAAATGTTTTATATGTCAACAAAAGTGTAAGTTTAATGAACTTACCAATAATAATATATTTAAAGATGTAAGAGTAGTTGTATGGTGCAGTTGCCATGGTGGCACTAGAAACAAAGAAAATGATGTTACTTCAGCAATTTTTAAAACCCACGCAAATTATCTAAACTGACCATCACTATACATTCAAAGAAAATGTAAAGATAAAGCCAGATGTTGGTGGCATATGCTAGTAATTCTAGCTACTCAGGAGGCTGAGATCTGAGGATCTCAAAGCCAGCCTGGGCAGGAAAGTCTGACAGACTCTTATCTCCAATTAACTACCAGAAGTTGTGCTGTGACTTCAATTGATAGAGCACCAGCCTTGAGCAAAAGAGTTTAGGGATAGCACCCAGGCCCTGAGTTCAAGCCCCAATACAGACAGACAGACAGACAGACAGACAGACAGACAGACAGACAGACAGACAGACAGACAGACAGAAAAAGAAAGAAAAGGAAGGGAGGGAGGGAGGGAGGGAGGGAGGGAGGGAGAAAGGAAGGAAGGAAGGAAGGAAGGAAGGAAGGAAGGAAGGAAGGAAGGAAGGAAGGAAGGAAGGAAGGAAGGAAGAAAGAAAGAAAGAAAGAAAGGAAGGAAGGAAGGAAGGAAGGAAGGGAGGGAGGGAGGGAGGGAGGGAGGGAGGGAGGGAGGGAGGGAGGGAGGGAGGGAGGGAGGGAATGTAAAGATGAAACATGAAGCACATAGAGTTCAAATACAATGCTGGTAACAAAGTAAAGTCACATTTCTAAATTGAGCAAAACACATATTCTCTTGAATCAATGTTTCAATATTCTCATACACTATCCACAGAATTTAAAATGTACAAATAACTCTAATGCTTCACTTTATAAAAAATCTAAAAAAAAAATCCAAAAAGAAATGTCATTCTGAAAAGTTTCATGGAAAACCTTCCCCCCCCACTTCAAAGTGATTCTCAGATCTCAGCTTCTTGAGTAGCTATGAGCCACCAGTGCCTTTCTTTCAAAGAAAATCTTTATAAATGCAAATCTTTGTAAATGTAAATTAAACATTATACTTTCTTGGGGCTGGGAAGGTGGCTCAGTGGTAGAGTGCTTGCCTTGCATGCCTGAGGTCCTGGGTTCGATTCCTCAGCACCACATAAGCAAAAAGAAAAAAGCAGGAAGTGGCACTGTGGCTCAAGTGGTAGAGTGCTAGCCTTGAGCTGAAGAGCTGAGGGACAGTGCCCAGGCCCAGAGTTCAGGCCCCACGACCAGACCCAAAAAAATATATATATATATATATATATACTTTCTTTTCCTTTAAGGTCCTTTTCCATTAAATGATCAAGTTACAGGTGGTCTAACTTGTTCAGAATTGTGATTTTTAAACAGGACAGTATAAAAAGTAAGCATCAACTTATAAATATGAAATAACTCCTTTATACTCTAAATCAATAGTAGAGAATCCAAAAAAACAGCAATCATATTTTTTAATTCCAAATCAAATTACTGAAATTAAAATTTTTTCTACAGATTTCTTTTTAAGGTAGGGCAATTATTACTGGCAATTTCATATGTCTCAACAATATAGGACTTTCAGATTAACACATGAATTACCTGCCATATAACACTCTGGTTGAGAAATAATACTATAAAATATACTTTTTGTTGTTTTTGTCAGTTGTGGGGCTTGAACACAGGCTGGACGCTGTCCCTCAGCCTCGTGTGCTCAATCTCTCATTGTCATTGTGCTCTAACACTTGAACCACAGTGCTACTTCCAGTTTTTGAGTAGTTAATTGGAGATAAGGGTCTCACGTATACTTTTTCTGCCTGGGCTGGCTTTGGACCATAATCATCAGATCTCAGCCTCCTAAGTAGGTAGAATTACAGGCGTGAGCCACTGATGCTAGCTAAAATGTACTTTTTTTAACTGCAAAACTTGTAAGTTTATAAAAGATATGCCAAAAGATCACAACTCATTTCTTATAATTGAGCACACCTGACCAAAAGAATTCTCATTTCTGGGTAGGGAGGAATGAAAATATGGTAGAAGAGGTGAATCTGTTCAAAATGTACTATGTGTATGTATGGAAATATCACAGAGCAGCCAAACCATACTACAAATGTATGCTAATCAAAAATTAATCTCAATTCTCTCCTATTTTAACATATTTTAAAAAATTGTAAGGTATATGTTTCTAATTCTAAATATGTGCATATAGTCCCAACTACTCTGGAGATAGAGGCAGAAAGACTGCTTACATTCAGGAAACAGTCTCAAAAAGTCAAAAATCTCTCCAAGTAATCCATGAGGGTTTTGAATACATCAGACACAGTGTTGGGTAGCAGAAAAACAATACTGCTAATAGTTTGTTTTGCTCAGTCTTTATGAAAACAATATTCATTTCTCTTATTATATCAAGACTTTAAACTTTAGTTTACAATATTTTTTAAAAACTGGATTATAGGGGCTGGGAAGGTGGCTCAGTGGTAGAGCACTTGCCTTGCATGCCTGAGGCCCTGGGTTCGATTCCTCAGCACCACATAAGCAAAAAGGAAAAAAGCCAGAAGTGGCGCTGTGGCTCAAGTGGTAGAGCGCTAGCCTTGAGCTGAAGAGCTGAGAGACAGTGCCCAGGCCCAGAGTTAAGGCCCCATGACTGGACCCAAAAAAAAAAAAAACAAAAAAAAACTGGATTATACACAAGCTAGATATTTGATATAATAGAAAAAATTCTTTAATAAGCCTGGCACCAATGGCTTACATCTGTAATCCTCACTACTCAGGAGGCTGAGATATGAGGATCTGTGTTCAAAGCCAGACTGGACAGAACAGTCCATGAGACTCTTTCTCTAGTTAACCACCAGAAAACCAGAAGTAGTGCTGTGGCTTAAAGTTATGGAATGCTAGCTTTGAATAAAAGAGCACAGGGATAATGCCCAGGCCTGGATTTGAAGCCCCACCCCAGCACAAAAAATTCCTTTAGTGAAATTAACACCTAATTATGCACCATATCTCAAATATATAATTTCTATATAATAAAATTTATTAGAAGTGGGCTATAGAAAGAGGGAACAGCTGGTGCTATGCAAAACAAAAGAGATGTACATATCACCCAATGTGAAACAAATAACTGTACTGCAAAGCTCACAGAACTCATAAATGTTATAGATCATGATAGACAATTTATCCCATGAAAGTTAGAATGTGTTTGTGACTTTAACTAAGCATCACTATCCCATAATACTGTGAAATTGGGAAATTATGTAATCACTTAATCACAATAAAGAATTTGAAAGAAAAGAAGTGATCTATAATTTCATGATTACTCTTTAGGGCAGGCTAGCAGGAAGGATATTTATAAAATTATCAAGGAAGAGGAATTATTTTTTTGAGACCAAGTCTTAGGCCCATGCTGGCACCAAATTTGTGATTCTTCTGCCTCAGCCTCCTGACAGTTAGAATAACAAGTGTGTGCAAGGAAATCTTTAATTGTCACTTCACATTTCACTCTACATTGCATTCAGTACAAGTCTTGCTCCACAATGCAGCTTGACATGTTGTAACACACAATCAGTCTCCTACATCATGAAGAACTCCCTTAACCAGTTTTGTTTTTTTTTTTGAGGAGCTTTTCAGGTTAGACCAATTCTAAACACCTAACTTTTGCCTCTTTTCCAAACATTAGTAGGGAATCAAAACTTTTAAGAGATAGATGCCAGGTGTAGTCCTAGCTATTCAGGAGGTTAAGACCTGGAGGATCACAATTCTAAGCCCAGGAAGAGAAGTCTAAGAGACACCATCTCCAAAAACACTAGCAAAAAGCTAGGCTGGATGTGTGGTTCAAGTGGCAGAGCACTGGCCAAGCAAACAAACTGAACAAGTTCAAGCCCCTAATTTTTCCAAAAGAATAAGAACAAAAAAACTTTTAAGATGAATCCGGTCTTAACATCTCAGATGCCAAACCAAAAGCTAAATATAAGGAAAAAAAATTTTTTAATCTTTGATCAAAAATGTTTCTTAAAGTGTCAAACATGGTGGCTCACACCTGTAATCGTAGCTACTTGGAAGGCAGAGATAAGGATGACCCAAGTTTAAGGCTCTCTAGGGCAAAAGACTCCCATCTCAAAAAAATAACTGAGGCTGGTGGCACACACCTGTAAGACCAGCTATGTAGAAAGTGTAAGTAGGAAAAACACAGTCCAGGCTGGCCCAGGTATAATACCCTGAGACACTAATTGAAAAATAACTAAAGCATAAAGGCTGGGGCATGGTTCACTGGTCTAGCAAGCAAAAGACTATGTTTAAAACCCCAGTACGTACACACACACACACACACACACACACACACACACACACACACACACACACACACACACACACACACACACACACACACACACACACACACACACACACCAGTTCTCAAGGGTTATTAACTTCTTCACCTGCACACACACACACACACACACACACACACACACACACACACCACACACACACACCCCAGTTCTCAAGGGTTATTAACTTCTTCACCTGCATTAACTTCTTTTCTGCATGAAAATGGTGAAGACTATTTAACTTTTAACTTTTAATTCCTAAAACTCTTCTCTCCCTATTCAAGGTCAAAGTAATCAGATATCTTCTAATTAGTTTCTCTGCTGTTTTTCCCCTTGATTTTCCTATTTTCTTTCCTTTTGTAACTGACACTGAACTGTATATACACATTGCTTCCTTCTATTTTGGTATGTTAAAATTACAGGGGCTAGGGCTTGGCACAGTGGTAGAGTATGTCATGCACAGTGTTCTGGGTTCAAGCTCCAGCTCAAGCATGTGTACATATATATATGTGTGTGTGTGTATACATATGCATGCACATATGTGTACATATCTACATACATACATACATAAACGCACATACCAATTATGGACTCTAAAAGTCCCAAAATTCAACTTTAAATGCTCTAAAGAATAATCATGCCAGTTGTTGGTGGCTCACACCTATAATCTTAGCTATTCAGGAGGCTGAGATCTGAGGATCACAGTTCAAAGCCAGCTAGGGCAGGAAAGCCCATGGTCTTATCTCTAATTAACCACAAAAAGTGGAGCTGTGGCTCAAAGTGGCAGAGTGCTAACCTTGAGCAAAGAGCTCAGGGACAGTGGCCAGCTCGTCCCCTTCCAAAAAACAGTAATCATGAAATTATAACCCAATTCTAGTTGTACTAACATACTTACTAATTACCACATAAAACATTCATTAATTGAATATCTTCTGAGATAAACCCTAACGCAGAACTAGAGAAAACCATTTTTCTAATTAAATATATTCTCATTGTTCATATACTCAGCCAAAATTGTGTATACAAAGTAGAACTATAATTATGCTTAATATTGCTTTAACAAAGGATTTTTCAACCTTATTTCTTGAGCATGAAACATCAATTTCAAAGAGAGAAATATAATGTTGCCTAACTTTAGGAGAAAAAAACTATTATTTACAGGATTCTGGGAAATCAAATGTCCAAAAATTAGATAAGAAATGGTCTATGGACACATGCTGGTAGTTCATGTCTATGATCCTAGCTACTCAGGAGGCTGAGACCTGAGGATCACGGTGCTAAGCCAACTCAAGACAGGAAAGTCCATGAGACTATTATCTCCAATGAAGTACCAGGAAACTAAAGTGGTGCTGTAGAGTGGTACAGTGCTAGTAGTCTCAAGTGCAAAAAGCTCAGGGACAGAGTTCATGCCCCAAGACTGACCCAAAAAAATTAAAAATAAATAAATAAACTATGTACAGAACAATAATATAACAATAACAGTGATTTATAATTTATCATTAATTAATGGAAGTTTCTTAGGAAAAGGAACATTTAAGAATAAACCAGGTAACTATCTGTACTACTTTTTCCTATGTTATCTTACATAATGTGTGTGTGTGCGCGTGCGCGTGCGCGCACACACACACACACACACACACACACACACACACACACACACACACACACACACACACACACACACACACACACACACACACACACACACACACACACACACACACACACACACACACACACACACACACACACACACAGCAATTCTAGGGCTTAAACTCGGGGCCTAGACACTGTCCCTAAACTTTTTTGCTCAAGGATAGCTTTTTGGAGGTAAGTCTCAAGAGCTTTCCTGCCCAGGCTGGCTTTGAACCACAATCTTCAGACCTCGGCCTCCTAAATAGCTAGAATTACAGGCATGAACTACTGGTGTTCACCCCATCTTATATAGTTCTTAATTCTCACAACTCTGTAAAGTCATCACTGAGATTTGAAAAAATTCACTAATTTGTTCAGTGTTACAAAATTAGTAAGTGGTAGAGCAACAACTTGACCCAAAGACCTGATTCCATGATTTTCCCTACCTAAGGCAGCTTACCAAAGGCATATTCAGAAGACTAACAAATTTCCCAGTACCAAAAGAAAAAAAAATGCCTAAGAACCAACAACTGTATTCTATATTCAAATGGTAGTTCTTCTAAATACTGTGTTTAATACTGGTTGAACCAAGGATTTCTCAACTGTATCTCCTAACATGAAACTACTGAAAAGGTGAAAAATATATTTAATGATGGAGTACGCCAATGCAAAAAACATGAAACATGTTGCTTTCACCTAACAAATTTATGGACATGTTTCTACCTCAGTACATTGAAATCTAAATGGTTATTACTAAACATGCATTAAATCCTATTATGCTAAGAAATGAATACCTGGTCTCCACTTAGTCAATCAGACATCACCCCAAATAAGATTATACAAACATATAAATGATTAGTTTTGAAGGATACCAAAAGACACTTCCATACACATTGCTATAATGCCACATTTTGGGAACCTTATGGGTATTATTTAAACATCTTAAAAATAATCTAGTGTGAGGACCTAGGTTTCATCCCCAGTCCCACAACAATCATAATTTTCCAAATCATCTACTGGATCAGAAATAGTTACCAACAGAAACCAAAGCTTCAGACCAAAGAACAGGTTAAGGCGCATTCAAAACACTATTTTTGATCTCATAAAACTAGAAATAGCCTCTACTTCCATCAACAAAGAAATGACTGAATAAAGTGAACCTTTTTGGATAATGAACTATGAACTAATACGTATGCAGTTCTTTTTGAAAAGTAAATCTATAGACATTGATGTGGAAATATATCCACAATCTTGTTAAGTGAAAAATAAATCATGTTGTAGTTTTGTGAGATGGCATATCTCTTTTTTTTATTCTTTTATTTTTTGTGTTTATGTGGTACCAAGGAATTGAACCCAGAGCCTTATACATTCTAGGCAAACACTCTACCACTAAGCCACATTCCTTGCCCTAGTATATCTCATTTTTAAACACACACTTAAACCCTGTATATACAAACTATGGGAAAAAATACACAACACAACAACCTGTGAAAAATGTATAAGTAGAAAAGGAAAACAAACTAAGTAGAAAAGGAAAACAGTTAATTTTCTTTACTTAGCTCTGCAGTAACATAATGTGCATGTAGTATTTGGCAATAAATTCTAAAATACACAAACTACTGAATCTATACTATGTAAAATATACTATTATTATCTATGTAAGGTTTTACATATAATTTTAATAAATCAGTTTTAAAATAACCAAAAAGAAAAACTACTCATTAGCCAAGTGCAGGAGACTCACACTTGTAATCCTGGCCATTCAGGTTGAGACTACTGGATTTGGGGTCCAATCCAGGCAGACAAATCTAAGAGACTTTCATCTCTAATTAACCAGTAAAAAGTAGGAACTGTATGTGTGGCTCAAGTGGTGGAGCTTCTGCTCTAAGCCAGAGCTCAAGGCCCTGCTTTCAAGTACCAATACCATCATAGAAACTAAAGTTCATAGCATTTCTGACATTGTTTCTGCATTCACTGATAATATGGCTATGAAGCCAACCATACAAATGGCTTCAAAATAACCAACACCCAATAATAGAGGGCATTTTTTCAGTGTTTTTCGGAGTTCAATTCCCTACTGTGTCTGTTAGAAAACTATTTTATTCTATTCCTTAGGACACTGGGTAATTTTTACATAACTGATTCAGGACAACAGGAAAAAAGCAACCCACTAATATTCCTGGTCATCTAAAGTATTATAAGCTTTGACAGTACTTAAGTGATAAGACAACACTGTCTCTTGCCTCCACATAACTCAAGAATAGAAACATTCTGTGCTTACAGGAAAGGAAAAAATGCTACTCGATTTATCAGTCAGATGAATACAAAATTTCTACAGTTAATCTAGTAACTTAATCAAATTGAGTAGTCAATTTCCTTTCCATAACAGTACTATAACCTCTGAAATGCACTCATCCACATTGAAGACAAACAAAAGAAAAAAACAAAACAAGAAACACCTCACTTTTTGAAAGACATTTAATGTCACATTTTTATGTCATCTAATGCAGACAAGAAAAACAGAGCTGGATTTGATTCGTGGGTCAAAATGAAAGGAAAATTCTTCCAGCTAGTTATGGTGGGATGCTAGGAGCAGGAAATAAAAGTACTCCAAAACCTACCTTTGTTCACAGTACATAACAACCAAAACACAAAAACTTCCCACCTACTACTACTGAACCGAATTAGTGAAAATTTTACTGTCAAGATTGCTTTAATAGAATTTAGTGTAGAGAAGAAAAATGTATAAAGACTGACCCAACAAGCTCATCATTGTTGATGCTGGCTGAAAGTTGTATGAATACTCAGTATATACTTTATTTTGTGTTTTATGTTTTGTTTTTCGGGGTTCTGCCACTCCTTGGGGCTTGAACTCAGGGCCCAGGAGCTGTCCGGGAACTTTTGCTCATGGCTGGCACTCTACTACTTGAGCCACAGCTCCATTTCCAGCTGTTTTGGTGGTTAATTGGAGGTAAGAGTCTTAGACTTTCCTGCACAGGCTGGCCTCAAACCACAATCCTCTGATCTCAAACTCAAGACACTAGGATTACAGGCATGAGTCACTGACACCCAGCTTCTGTGTGTGTTTTAAATTATCTGGAATAAAAAAGATTTTTAAAAATAAAACACAGTGTTTCTAGTATCAATGTTTTTAAGTTGTCTCCTGCTGCCTCTAATTTTTAACCATACAAAAATGGTTCCAACTTTTTGAAAAAAGAAAACTCTTACTAGCTGTAATTTTAACACTTTCTTACATACATTATTAAACTCTAAGAACTTGATAGCTATTAACATCATTTTAAAAAACATTCTAAATTCTGTTGCAAAGTTGAACCATGAACAGTTGTAAAATTTAACATGATAAATAAAAAAGTAGCTTTTTAAATGTAAATTTAATTGCAAGAACTTTTTAAAACAGCTACTAGAATCTAAGCCTTCACATCTTTACAAAGTGCCCATTATATAGACCCACTATTTCACACAATCTCTAATCCTATGAAAGTATTTTAGAAATGAAGAAACCAGGTCAGACAAGTGACTTATTCATGTTATATGTTGTATACTACTCAGTGGAGAGATAAGAATAAGGTCCAGGAATAACTAACTACAGGGCTCAAAAGCCATGTTCCTCTCATGCATTCAACAGATATCAACTACCCTTTAAGTGTACCTTAGCAACGTTATAGGCATTGGGACAATAACTATATGCCAAAGCAATGTGCCAAGTGCTTTCTTTAAAACTCACTGAATCCCTGAAACAACTCTTTAAAATGTAGGCACAATTATTCCTTTTATAGTCCTTTAAAGGACTTTGGGTCTGAGAAGTTGGGGAATTGTTTAGGGTCACTTAACTGACAAGTAGTAGTACTGGACAGGGAATCCTAGGCCACAAGACTCCACAACCTAACCAACTCCATACCTCAAGGCAAGAACCAAGTAAACCCATCTAAGCTGAACTTAGAAGGAAAACTTTAGTGGAAAGGCTTGCAGGGAAATAAAAATGAGTTAAGATTATTGCAAGGTCAAATCTATCCTCAATAACTACATCTAAAAGTAGCTAGAACTACTACAATAATGCAACTATTAGCCAACTTTAGTAAAGCAGAAAATAGTAAACTGCAAGAGTTTACCTCTGGGTTCTGACACTTTCTTGCTGGTGGACCAATAGGAAAACACCTGCCCTCTGCATACCTGTTTCTTCACATATAAAATGGAAATACTACCTCTGAAGTTGTGAGGATAAAGATTTAGCTGTATGAAGGCTGACATGAGAAGACCTTAGGTCATAAAAGCGCAATTAGTGGTCAACCCATGAAAACAGGAAAAAAGGAATTAAGTTGCCACTATATACAGAGCCTGTCTGTAACCCCAGTTTAAATGTGAGTGTAGTATGGAATGCACCAGCCACCATGTGAGAGAGGCTTGTTTACAGCATCCTTAGCCTGCTACATTACAACTTCAGGCCTCAGTTTCTCATCCCCGTCCCCTTATAAAATGAGGATAACATAAACTTCTCTCCTACGGCTACATGAGGCAAAGCATTCATGTGTGAGGACACCCGAATCCATTCCTGGCACCACGGTACAGTGCAAACCCTCGAAACATTCGTGTGGCATCTCTTCTTATATTCTAGAAACGCCCAAACTTTTTTTTTTTTCCTCTTTATTATCTCTACACGTTATGTAGTTTCTGGGCCTTCGAGGGTGATCACAGGGGGAACTCACTAACACCAGAAGCTCACAAGCATGGAGCCACCAACCCTGTCCCCAAGAAGGTGTGTGGGGGGGAGGGGGGGTCCACGGACTGACTACCGACAGCGACAAGGGCAAGGGCACCGGGGCTAGTCCGAGATGCCGGCGAAGCTGCGAGGTGCTAACTGCTGCCTTTTTGTATTCGGGGACCGATGCGGCTTTGCGGGGTGGCAACGCCACGTCGGGGGCTCCCGGGTGACCAGACGGTGCGGCACGCGTGGGTAAACACTGCGGGGGTGGTCTGCCGGCGCGGGCCCGGGCGGCGGCGGCGGCAAGGGGCCTGTGGAGGCCGCGCCGGAGAGAGGCGGGGAAGGCGAGGCCGGAACACACCCTTCCCGCAGCCTCGGGGCCCTCCGCCGGCCCGGGTGCACGAGGGGGCCGCCGGGAAGGTGCAGGGGAGGGACCCAGGAGCCCCCCGGCACGACGTCCTGTCAGGCCCGCCGACCCCCGGGCTCGGCGCCGCGGCCTGCGTGGCCTGGCCCGGGGCGCCGCCCGCTTGCCTCCAGGCGCGCCACCGCGGCCCGTCGGCGAGGCCGGACGCCGGGGCCGGGGCCGCGGCCGGGACCCGGGCCGGTCGGACACTGCGGAAGGCCCGGGTTACCTGGGGGGTTGCTGGTGGCTGGGCAGCTTTCCGGGAGGGAGGGGGGCTTCAGGACGAGGAAGACGAGTGCGGACGCGGCGGGAGAGGGAAGGGGGGCGGTCGGCCGAGGCCCCGGCAGGGAGGCGGACTAGCCCGGAGGTGCAGACGGCGCCAGCGGCGGCAGGAGCGGTGTCGGCGGCGAAAGCTCCTGCGGTTCCCTCAGGATCTTCCTCGGGCTGGTCCAAGATGGCGGCGCTCCCTGCACAGGGTTTCCTGTCACCCTCGCAATGGGCCGGACCACAAAAGAAGGGGGGGAGGATGCGTGCGCAGCTGACGGAGCCCGGAAGAGGGTGGCGGAGGCCGGCCTGGTGGCCACGCCCCTTCCTCGGTCCTCCCCCCCCCCTCTGGTCCCTCCGCGCCGCCGCCGAGACCCGCCCACTTTGGCGCTGGCGCCCAAAGGGGCGGGGAAAGCGCCGGACGCGTGCGCAATCGCGTGTCCTCGAGGGCTAGTGGGTGTTACTGCGCAGGCTCGTGCAGATCCTCGGGAGGGTGCGTCTGTTTTAGGGTTGTTGCTGTTGGAGACTTAAACTAGGTTGAATGTCAGCAACTGCTTCTTAGTGGGCTTGGCTTTCATCATGTACTGGCATGCACTCAACATGTATGAGCTGATCGCTCGCATCCGTGGGGAGGAGCAAGCCTCATTCTCCTAGTGACAAAACTGGCCCACGTTGACCCAGTCACTTGTCCAACATGTTGCAGCTAGGAAGTGACCATTTTTGCCCTGTGTGTCACCACTGCCCCTTCTCACCTCGCTTTAGGGGTGCCTTTTAAGAGAAGAGGGAACTAATGTTTTCGCAACTTGTCCACCACCTGTTATCTTCCAACGTGGCCTCTATTATTAGCACTGCCCCACGAAGTTAAGCCACCTTGGGGCAAGCCACAGGGTGGGTTGACTTTGGTTTGACTTTCTTGGGCGTAGGACATTTTCACCTTGTTGGCTGTGGATGTGAATTTATTTTTGCCTTTTTGCATGTTAAATTTTATAACTGCATTGATAGATTTTAAAATGACCTACAGCAAGGCATTTTCTTTGACACAAAAGTTCTTTTTCCTCCTCTTGACTTTAAAAGAGCTTAAAATATGCTTTGTGAATCCCTACAAGTGTTGTAGACCCTAAGCATTTATCTTCAGTGAATGACTAGTGTGTAAGGAGGTCCTGCAAGTTTAAACTTAGTGCTGGCATTTAAGAACTTTCATAAGTGGAAAAGTGAGAGTTCGTTGGGGAAAATGTATGGTCATTTACAAATCTCTTAATTTCAGAAGAACTTGAGTACAGATCATTTTTCTGCAGCCTACTAATAGGATGGCATAGCATGTGTCACTTGATTTCCCAGATCCTTAATCTTTTCTGCAGAAATAATGGGAATATTATTATATAACTCACTTGGGTCCTTATGAAAATTAAATGAGACAATGTATGCACAATGCCTGGAATATAATAAAAAGTCAAATAGGAATGGATATTATATGGTAATAGATCCAAATCTCTTCCAACTCTGAAGCCTATGCCTCAAAGTACATATTTGTTAACTATTTTGTTGTTACATTTTTTAACATTCTAGAAATCAGTAAGTTTTCCAGACTGGGAATATAGCACAGTAGTAGGACACATGCCTAGCATGCACCAGGTAAAGGAAGAAAGGAGGGAGAGAAAAAGAGAGGAAGAAGGAGGAAGAAGGAGGGAGGGAGGGTAAGAGCTGTGAGCCAATTGCCATTACTTGTTCAGTATGAATTTAAGATGGGCTAGAAAGTTACTATGTATCCAGTTGTTACTTGAATTGAAACCTTTCCTTGTTACTAGTGTTGATTGGATAATTTTTATTAGGTGCCAAGAGCAATCCATGTATATTTTCTTATATAGTCCTTTCAACATCATTATGAAGGCATCACTGTTACCTATTTCATTAATGAAAAAACAGAGTGTCATCCAAGTCTAAAGCCATGGTGTGAAAGTTGGTGGTTCTGGGACTTGAATCTGACCAATTGTGACTTGAGTCACATTCCTAAACACTACTCTGATCCTTCCTCTCTTATTTGTGCTTACAGCACCACAGCCAACTTCAATGTACATCCCAAATTACTACCGAAGACATCATTTTGGGGCAAGTTTGAAAGGAAATATGAATGCAGAGTGCTGGACACATCCTAAGTAATGCAATTACTGAGAGCAGAAATAATTATTAAGGGCTGGGAAGGTGGCTCAGTGGTAGAGCACTTGCCTTGCATGCTCGAGGCCCTGGGTTTGATTCCTCAGCACCACATAAGCAAAAAGAAAAAAGCCAGAAGTGGCGCTGTGGCTCAAGTGGTAGAGCACTAGCCTTGAGCTGAAGAGCTGAGGGACAGTGCCCAGGCCCAGAGTTCAGGCCCCACGACCGGACCCAAAAAAAAAAAAAAAAGAAAAAGAAATAATTATTAAAACAAGCCTCAGAATTTTTTCAGTTGAGAAACTGTGTGTCACCAATTGTAGCATAATTAAGGAGCATACATTAGGTGCTAAACACCTGTCAACATTTCTAGCTAATTTAAAAAAAACTTTCTATGTGGAGAGGTAAACACACAATATTAATTGGAACACTGTAATAGCAAATGATTAGAGACAAACTATTACTAGAGAAGTGTTCTAGTACACTTACATGTGGATACAACTATTATATTCAACTACTATATTCAGTCATAAAAGAAATGGCATGAGTACATTCTGGGAAGAAGAAGTCTGGCTAATCTAAGGTGGAATGAGAGATATTGTTGAAATAGATTGTCAGTAAGCATGAAAATAGAACAATGAAACATCTTTAATTTTATTAGGAAGGGGGATAAAGAAGAGTGACAGAGGGGGAGACTGATTGAATATATTAATACATATGTGGAAATATCACAATGAATCCTCTATATAGCTAACATATGCTAATAAATGTTAAAAAGAAAAAATGTGTCCATTAAAAACAGTGCCTTACATCCCCATACACTTAGATACTAATGCCTCCAAACACAAGCTGATGGGATTTATGAGGGAGTGACAATCTAAAGTTGTCCCCTAACAAACAGCAAAGTCCCATCAAGTACAAAGTACACTTGATACTTTTTTGAGGAAAAACCCTGGAGACTATTATCTTTGTTTTCCTTCCATGTTAGATCTAATGGCCATATGCTTAGCTAACCACTCAAAGACATGAATGATTTCCATTTAGAGCCCATGTTTCATGGAGGGGAAAAATACACACACACACACACACACACACACACACACACACACACACACACACACACACAAAACCAATGTGTCTCTTTTATGTCTAGAGTCTCACGCAGTGTGGAAAAATGACCACCTCAAGAGATTCACATGGAAACAGATCTGCTGAAAAAAACAGACCCTACCCTTTCACTATGTTCTTACTCTATGGCAGGTACTTACTTAGTAAGTAAGGATTGCAGTTTTTAGTATTTATTTCTTCATTGCTTTGTTTGACCTCATATGCTTAGTTGAAAAGGTAGTTTAAAGCCTAATGGTAGAGGATTTACCTAGCCTGTGTGAGGCCCTGGAGTTCATCTCATCACCACAAAGAAGGAGAAAATTATGTGTGTGTGTGTGTGTGTGTGTGTGTGTGTGTGTGTGTGTGCGCGCGCGCGTGCGTTACATAAATCATGTATATGATAAAACATGTGTGATGTGACACAACAGTATTAAATTGACAGTAGTGACTCTCACAATAAAAGTTGGCAGGTATTGGGTGGGGGGAGGGGGGAGGCGGGGAAGGGAAGTTAAGGGTAAACAAAGGAGGAGGCTGCAATGCTTGGTAAGAAATGTATGCATTATCCTGCCCATGTAATTGTAGCCCCTCTGTACAGTATGTTCTCAAATAAAATAAAATACAATTAAAAAAAAAAAAGTTTAGACACAGGGAAAAAAAAAAAAAAAGTTGGCAGGTGCTGTCAAAGTGAGACTTTCCACTCTTTACAAGCCAAGTGAGCCTGCTGGAGTTTTCCTGTACAGGCAGAAGATGAAAGACTTCTGGTTCCGAGACATAGGACTTTATTCTTTACATCATAGCAAGCAGAGTGGGCATCATCGTAATTGCCTCTGTTTCCCATGTCCCCAAGTCCCATGGGCAGTGATGTGAATGAACGCATGTACACATGGTGTTTTAGGAGAAGAGCCCATGGGGCTTGTACTCAGGGCCTGAGCACTGGCCCTGACCTTTTTCACTCAAGAATAGAGTGCCTACCACTTGAGCCCCAGCTTCACTTCTACCTTTTTGGTGGTTAATTGGAGATAAGAGACTCACAGGATTTCCTGCCCGGCTGGCTTTGAGCTGCAGTTCTCATATCTCAACCTTCTGAGTAGCTAGGATTGCAGGGGTGAGCCACTGGTGCTCCACATAGCCAAACCCTTTATCTTTCCTTCCTTAACAGATTTTTTTTCATATATGTAAATCAGGTACACATTTGGGACCCTGACAGAGCCCTAGACTCCCTTCCTTAAATTGGGGAGCAGCTGGGCGCTGGTGGCTCACTCCTGTAATCCTAGCTACTCAGGAGGCTGAGATCTGAGGATCGTGGTTCAAAGCCAGCCCAGGCAGGAAAGTCTGTGAGACTATTATCTCCAATAAGCACTAGAAAACCGGAAGTAGTGTTGTGGCTCAAGTGGTAGAGCACTCACCTTTAGCTGAAGAGCGCAGGGACAGCACCCAAGCCCAGAGTTCAAGCCCCACGACCAGCCAAAAAAAAATTGGGGAGCAATTTCCTGGGTTCCTAATTGCATTACCAAAGTCATATGGGTCCAGATGTTATAACTAGGAGACTTGAAAATGATCATGGCTTTCATGAGACAGAATTTATTCCATGTTCACATAGAAGTATGAGTAGGTGGCCCAGGGCTGACAGACAAGCTTGAAGTTGCCTTGGTTGTTACATTGCCACCCAACCACATGTTCACATCTCGTGGCTCAAAATATTTAATCTAGCTGCTACGAAGAGAGAGGAGAAAAGGAAGTGTACAGCATGGACCTTTAAGTATAAACCCCAGAAGTTATACATATCATTTCTGCTCATATCCCATTTATGAATCACTTGGTCATGCCCAACTTCAAGGAACGCTGGGAAATTTGGTCTTTATCCTGGACGGGGATTATTACTAATGAAAGAGCAAACAATTGGGTAGCTATTTCTGCTATACTGTACTTCTTTTTTTTTTTTTTTTTGTCAGTTGTGGGGCTTGAACTCTGGGCCTGGGCGCTGTCCCTCAGCTCTTCAGCTCAAGGCTAGCGCTCTACCACTTGAGCCACAGCGCCACTTCCAGTTTTCTGGTGGTTTATTGGAGATAGGAGTCTCACGGTCTCTCCTGCCCGGGCTGGCTTTGAACCACGATCCTCAGATCTCAGCCTCCTGAGTAGCTAGGATTACAGGCATGAGCCACCAGCGCCCGGCTATACTGTACTTCTTTTGCTAGAGGGATGTCAGGCATTAGAACCAGGGAGCTGGAGTCAAACCTTTAGGTCACTAAAGGACTGGGATGAGCAGCAGGACTTGAAATGTTTCCCACCAGTTAATTCCTTCAGGATCCCTGCTCTGTGCCCTCTGTGTGACTGAGCCAGGGCAGGGGGGTGGGGGGATGTTAGGGGAGAACATTTGCCTTGTTTGAGTTCTTAAGGAGGAAGAAGCAGAGGGAAGTCAGAGTGTCCCCTTTATTACTAATATAGCCTGATGGGAGAAGAATTTTAGAGCTGGTAGCCAAAAGACACAAGTTAGTTATAAACCTTAGACTTAGAGCAGGGACCCTTACTGAGGGTGACCAGAGCCCTAGGAGCAGCTCCCTTCCTGTTTAAAAAAAAAAAAGAACCATGCGGAAGTGAGCAAGACTATGTATTCTCCAATTTACTGAGTAGATCAGTCATGCATGTTGTTAGGAAATGAGTGAAGCAGAGACAGGAACAAAACTGAGGTAAGCATGAAAAGCTTAGAAAAAAATTCCTTCCTCACTGAAAGCAAGATTAGGGAAGAAAAGTTCCCCTCTACCATCGTGAGCAAAGTATAGATCTTAGAAATAGCAGACCAAGCGGGTATAACAGATTCCAAACATTAAGAAGAACCCAAACAGCAAAATCAGAAATTACTCAACACTGTAGTTGGATTGGAGCCCAGCCTTGCCTCTTAGTAGTTAGGAGGTTGGGGGTAAGTTCCTTGAGGAAGATCCCTAAGTCTTCATTTCCTTGTCTATAAAATGAGGATGTAGCTGCATTCAATTCCCACAGTGGTCACAAAGCTCACATAAGGTAACACGTGAAAGGCTCTAGCTTGGTGCCAGGAGAAAATAAACACCCAGGAAACAGAAGGGGCTATTATTATTATTAATTTCTGAGAGCCAATCAACAGCTCATGAAGCAGTTTCTCCATATAAACTAGGAAAGAAGAAAGCTTTCATCTACTCTCATGGAATTCAACTGAGATCAGAAAGGTTTCTGAAGAGCAATAAAAATAATTGGGAAGAAATAGGGAAGAGGGAAAGAATGGGAAATAGGCCTCTGTAGGCTGGGCTGTTTTAAGAGGTTGGCTAGCATTCAAAACAATCTAGGCTTGTTTTTGTCCCATTTCCCTCCCCCCACCTCCCCTACACCACCCCATATCTCCTGTGCCACCGCAAACACATGTGCATACATACACACACTTGTATACACTCTCACACAAAGCCATAGACCAGTGCAGATTGATCCTGAGTCCAATATTACACCTGCCTGTCTCAGGATAGGATATTGCATTTATAGATTAATTAGTAGAGGCTGGGTTTTGCTGTAGGATAAATGCACCCCTCCTCTCCCCTCCCCCCACAAACCTCCATAGCTTATATGAACTACAGAGATTTACTTCTTGATCGGCCCTCACTATGTGTCATCTGCTTCGTTGTGCCATGTCATCTTTACTCCAGAACCCTGGCTCATAGAGCATACTCTGTCTCTTGGTCTCTAAATCATGGCAGCCTTCATGGTAGAGAGAAAAGGGACTCTGATTGGATACACTGAGTCTTCAAGCTAATGCTTGAAGAGCAGAGCTTACAGCCTACAGATCAGATGGGAGTGGTTATTTCTCCCATAGGGTGGTGGCTATAGGTGGACTGTACTCTAGTCTCTATTTAAACATACCCCAAAAGTGGGAGAGACCGACGGCTTTTGAGAGCTATCTTCTCTGAAATAAAGACAGCAGTACCTGTCCTGTGAAGGGGAACTGACATGATATCACAGATAGGACTGTGGTTTGTCAACTGACAAGTCCTACACTCCCATGAGTGAATTTTCCCCTCAGTACGAGTGTATGGGGAGAGATAATAGTGTCTTTTTATAAAATACCACACTCTTTCTCTGCACACAGGAATGGTATGTTAACCATACCAGTATATACCAGGTATATACCAGGTGTTGTGATGAGCACCCTACCTGCCTCAGTTTTTAACAGTATATGACCAGGCAGGTTACATCTCAGGTGTGGAAACAACCTATAGGATCATCTATGTCTGGATGATCAGAAAAACAAAACATGGTCTGGGTATACCGTGAGGTATTATTTAGCCTTTTTTTTTTTTCTTGTCCGTCCTGGGGCTTGAACTCTGGGCCTGGGTGCTGTCCCTCAGCTCTTCAGCTCAAGGCTAGCGCCCTACCACTTGAGCCACAATGCCACTTCTGGCTTTTTTCTGCTTATGTGGTGCTGAGGAAGCGAACCCAGGGCTTCATGCCTGTGAAGCAAGCACTCTACCACTGAGCTCACTTCCCAGCCCCTTATTTAGCCTTAAAAAAGGAGAGTCTGATATGTGCTGTGCATGGATGAACTTTGAAGACATTATGTTAATAAAATCGTCACAAAAGGACAAATGCTGTATGAAACCACTTGTATGAGGTCCCTCAATTATTCAAATTGACACAGAAAATAGAAAGATGCTCAGCTCCTAGTAGCTGAGGGGCAGAGAAATTGGAAAGGTATTGGTTAATGGCCAAGTTTAAGAAGATGCAAAAGCTCTGAAGAGAAATACCAATGATAATTTCACAGCACCATGTATCTCAGTGCCACCAAACTGCACATTTTAAAAGGGTTTAAATGTTACATGTGATTTACACCCCCCAAAAAAAAATTTCCATTGAGCAAATCCTAGCTACTCAGGAGGCTGAGATATGAGAATCTCCATTTAAAGCCAATCAGGGCAGAAAGTCCTTGCAACTCTTATCTTCAAGTAATGGGCATAAAGCTGAAAGTAAAGGTGTGGCTCAAGTGGTAGAGCTCCCATCTTGAGCAGAAATGTGAAATCCTGAGTTCAAGCCCCAGTACCAGCACACACACACACACACACACACACACACACACACACACACACACACACACACACACACACACGTAAAAAAGGGGTGGAAAAGACTAAAAATGTCTTCAAACTTTGTGTGACTTTGTTTACCTCACAGATCCTTTAGCTACTGCAAAAGTCTCCAATGGCATTTTAATATAAAAGCAATTGTGCTGATTAATACTTTCAGGCGTAAATGTGGTTTCCAGATATAAGTGTTGCCTGTTGGGGGGCGGGGGAGGGAAGATGAACTGCATAAAGCACCAAACAAAAAGAAAAGGAGAACCTGCATAAGGACTGAAGGTAGAGATGAACTCTGCTGAGACCAGAGCTGAGAGCTGAGACTTGGTTAGGTTGCTTCCCCTACCTGGGCCTCATTTTTCCCTGTGGAATGTGGAGAGATTATCTCAGAGCAAACCAGCTCAAAGTGCCTCAGCCTGAGGAATCCATCCCTTCCTTCCCCTCCTAACATTGCTCCCACAAAACCCCACAGCAAGCTACTTGTTGACAGATTTTATGGTTTGATCTGTTTAGAAAAATGTTTTTAAAGCAGCCAGATCTGGGAATGTCTGAGGTCCCAGATGTTCAGTGCTGTTTTGCTGATAAGGCCGTGAGTTGATAGAGAATTTCCCCCATGGGTTAATGCTTAACTTTGGACTTGGACTATTGTCTTCTTCTGTCCTCCCAAGCAGCGGGGTCCCCCTTCCTGTTTTGTTTTGTTTTGTTTTTCTGCTCAGACCTTTATATAGGGCTGACCCAAGAAGAGACCACAGAAGCCTTTATAACTAGGCTCCCATTATGCAGACAGGAAAACAGAGGTTCCAGATACAGACTGACCTGCCCAGAGCATGCAGTACTTTCATGTGTGTTTTCAAAATTTGGACTACATGTCAGATTTTAGAGTCCTGATTTATTGCCTTCTCAAGACGTAAGATTTCATTCGGCAGCTTGGCAGTACTGCAACTTGGGCCAATATGTACATGCATTTCCTGCTTTGTACTCCTAGCTTCCTATTTCTTCTCTCTGGCTCTCCCTGCCAGAAAGCCAGGGCCTCCCTAAGGAGACACACGAAGCAGCCTGCAAGGTTCAGTCCTAGCATTGACTCAGTCCAGTTCAGGACTTCAATGACATTAGAAGATCCAGAATACGCTGCCTGTGGTATGGTGACAAATGACACTTGAAGGCAGATAGATCTGATTTTAGTGAATTATTATACTTAAAATGTCTTCCTCTCTGAATCCTGGATCTTGTCAAAGATTCCCCCTCCCCTTCCCCTCCCTCCAGTGACGGCAGAGAAAATGAAGAAGAAGAGCATGAAAGAAGCAAACTTCTTCTTGCCTGTGAATTTATTTCAGATTGAAGGGCTGATCTCCCCACCCTAAGCAAAAGAGGAAGCGTGATAGTTCTTGTGGGTTTGCTGCTGCTTTATACCTCCTAGAAGTATGGACTATGATGCAAGCACATCCCTCGTTTCATGGTAACTGAACCCAGGGTAACGGCTTTGTGGAGAAATCATTCATGTGGCTGGTTTCCAAAAAATGATTGAGGAAAACAAGTTCCTGCTCACACTTTTCCTGTGTCTTTTCTGATATCCACACCGAGAGTCCAGTGCGTTTTGGGCACAACGATTTCAGACACACTCCACAAGAGGGGGCAGCCGATTCATGCAGGATTGCTGGCCAGCCAGCTAGGCCTGGGCTTGCTGGACCCAGCTGTGTTGCACATGCACTCCAGGCTGGCAGAAGCCATTCCTCAGCCTCTTGGTTAGCTCAGGAGGACATGGACAGGCAATGGAGTCAGGTGGACTTGGATTCAAATCTTGGCTCTGCCATGTACTAAGATCTTGGCAAAATAGCTAGCTTTCTGAACTGTTGCATTAATAATTGGTGATGTCTGAGGATCACAGAATTATTGACACTTGACACAAAGGAACCTTCTAGATCAGCACGTAAAGCCTTTCTTTATAGACAAGGACCCTGAGACCTAAACTAGACCATAAACTCATTAAGTCCATTTCTCTATTTCTCTCTCAGCACTTGGGTCAGTATTCTCTTAGTTACTATCCTGTATGTGAGCTACCTCCCTCCCTCCCTTTCTCTCTCTCTCTCTCTCTCTCTCTCTCTTGCTCCTTCCCTCCCTTTTCCCTCTCTTTCTCTCGTCTTATCTCTTCCATCTTCCTTCTCCTCCCTCCTCCCTCCCCCCATTTTCCTTCCTTCCTCCTCCTTCCCCATCTCTCCTCCCCACCTCCTCCCTCTCTTTTCAAAACAAAGGTTTGAACTCAGAGCCTCATGCTTGCTTGCTCAGCTGTTGCTCTATTACTTGAGTCATGCCACCAGTCCTTTTTTTTTCTGGTTATTCTGGAGATGGAATCTAGAAAAACTTTTCTCCTCAGGCCAGCCTCAAGCTACAGTGCTCCAAATCTCAGCCTCCTGAGTGGCTAGGATTATAGACCTGAGCCACTAGCACCTGGCTCTACTCTTCAACAGAAACATAAAGTTCAATCGCCAACAAAATAAGTGAACGGAAGTATTTTTTAAGTCCATGTAATCAACAAACTTCTTTTATTTTATTTATTTATTTTTTTTTAGCCAAAGACATGTTTTATTGATCCCTTCCACTTCAGTTCTCTTTCTCCTGCACAGTCTTGGTTCCACGGAGCCACCCAGTCCGACAGGCCGCGATGAGACCCACTTTACGTCCAGCAGGGGCATCTCTATGGATGGTGGAGGGTTTGCCGATGTGCTGGTGGTTACCACCTCCAAACGGATGCTCCACAGGATTCATGGCCACACCCCGTACACGGGGCCAGCAGTTCCTCTTGGCCTTATACTTGTGGTAGGCATGGCCAGCCTTCAAGATAGGTTTGTCAATTCGGCCTCCCCCAGCCACTACACCAACAACAGCTGCCAACAGAGCTGTTGTTGGTGTAACAAACTTCTTTTAGAGTGAGGTCCGCTCCTGGATGGCAAGCAGACTCCACCCTCCTCCCAGCAAAGTCTCCACCCAGTACCTGTGTTACCTAGGCAACTGACACACCTGGAAGAGGTCACATCTGCATCCGATGAGTTCATGTCTGAATTTGATGTGGCCACACCTTTCTCCGTCTATACCCTACATAAGGCCTAGCCCAGGCCCAGATGCGCTCTTTTTCTAGCTCTTTTCTAGCTCTTTCCCAGCTCTCCCAGCTTTCTTTCCCAGGCCTTCCCCCACTACATGGAGGACCAACAAGGTTTGGTGCCAGCTGGAATGATGAATAAACCTACCCCTTACCTGGATACCAAGTGCGTGGTGCTGTTCTTACTCGGCTACCTCTTTTTAAAAATCTAACACTTTGGATCCAGAGAAAGCTACCAAGAGCTGCATTCATCCTCTGACTTTAGCGGTTTCTCACTTGGCAATGGTTACATCGCCTCTTGCCCCCCTGAGTTTCCTCATTGAAATCGTGGGGAGCACAAGGTAGAGATAAATATAGTACCCACAGCAGAGGGTGTTGTGAGAGTGTGGAGTGTATGCTGCTGATGCCAGGCCCAGCGCCTGGCACCTCAATGATGAATAAACATTGCTTCTGCAAGTCTAGGTCACATAGGCTTTCTGAACTTCTGCATTCTCATCCATGAAGGAGGCTTTCTCCTAGGGTTGTGGAGAGGATTAAATAAAACATAAAATCTCAGAACAGGACCTGCTTCTCAGTAATGTTACCAAAGACAAGAAATAATAAATGTTAACTTATTCTCTTTCATGAAGTAGGGAATGATCCTTTCTTCTTCTTTTTCTTTTTCTTTTTTTGTCTATGGTTGTGGGGCTTGAACTCAGGGCCTGGGCACTGTCCCCCAGTTTTTTTGCTCAAGGCTAGTGCTCTACCACTTTGAGTCACAGCGCCACTTCAGGTTTTCTGGTGGTTTAATTGGAGTTAAGAGACTCATAGACTTTCCTGCCTGGGCTGACTTTGAATGGCAATCCTCAGGTTTCAGACTCCTGAGTAGCTAAGATTAGGTATGAGTGACCAGCAACCAGTGAAGGAATGATAATTGCTACTGGACAAAGAAGGCTAAGCCTACATTCCTACCAATTCCAAAGTCCTAGCAGATTAGTATCTGCTAACAACACACAGGATTTCTTTAGTTTCCTAGCCTCTGCTACTCTCCTGGCTAAAGTCTCAGCAGCCAACCCAGGGTTCAGTCCCCAGGAATTTTTAGTCTCTCACCCCTCATAGCAATTACATCAGGTGATACCCGTATGACAGCATTCGCACCTCAGGAGGAAAGAGCTAGAAACTGGTCCCAGGGGTGCCTTTGCTGCATTCCTTATTGTTGCTAGGAGAGACTGTAGATTTCTTCTCCTAGGGCTGTTGTGGCAAAGCATCACAACTGAGTGGCCTGAAAACACAGGACCATATTCTCCCAAGGTTCTGCAGGCTGGAGGTCCAAAATGGGCTATTAGCAGGGCCAAGCTCCATTTGAGTCTGCCTGTCCTCCTTCAGCTGTCATTCCTGCCTCTTGCAGGAATGGCTTGCAGCTACATGGCTGGTGTGTCTGCCTCTGTCATCTCACATGGCCACTCTTCCCCTATGTCTGTGGCTCTCCTGTGTGGCATATTTGGATACTTAAGGACCCATCCTGCTTCTGTGTGATCACATCTTAACTTACATTCTGTGTGTGTGTGTGTGTGTGTGTGTGTGTGTCTGTGTCTGTGTCTGTGTGTGTGTCTCTGTGTGTCTGCCTGTGTGTCTGTGTGTGTATGTATCTGCCTGCCTGCCAGTACACTCAGAACCTTGCTGCTCTCACTTGGCTTTTTTGCTCAAAACTGGTGTTCTACCACTTGGGCCATAGCTCCACATCTGGCTTTCTGATGGTTAATTGGAGATAACAGTCTCACAGACTTTTATGTCCAGACTGGCTTTGAACCAACCATGATTCTCAGATCTCAGCCTCCTGAGTTGGAGGCTTGAGCCACCAGCATCCACAGAATTTATAGCCTAATGGCATATGTGTCCATCTTGGAGTTTAAACTCAGGGCCTGGGCACTGTCCTTGAGCTTTTTTGCTCAAGGCTAGTACTCTACCATTGGAGCCATAGCTCCACTTCCGGCTTTTTTTTTTTTTTTTGGTGGTTAATTAGAGATAAGAGTCTCATGGACTTTTCTGCCCAGTGTGGCTTTGAACTGTGATCCTCCAATCTCAGCCTCCTGAATAGGATTACAGGAGGGAGCCACCAGCGCCTGTCTATTCTTCTGTTTTTGTTTTTGTTTGAGATGATGCTTTACTAGGTATCTCAGGTTGTGCCTCACACCTATGATCCCCCTGCCTCCGAGTTTCCATTGCTGGGATTACAGATGTGTGTTACCAGACCTGGCTAAAATTTTGACATTTTTGAAATTTCATGAACTCTTTCAACGTATTAATTGTTCTAAAAGCCGGAAGCAGTGCTATGGCTCAAGTGGTATGGTGCTAGCTAGCCTTGAGCAAAAGAAGCTCAGGGACAGTGCCCAGGACCTGAGTTCAAGCCCCATGCCTGGCCAAAAAAGAAAAAGAAAAGGAAAAAGAAAAAGAAGAAAAAACATAGCACATGTTAAATACACTGCACCCACCCGAAACCAGGTGGTAGATTTCTATTAATGAGTTCATTTTGCAGGTAGAGATCTGAGGCTCAGAGTTGTTGAGGACCTTTCCCCAGGGCTCAGCCAACAAGTAGAAGAACAGATCCTGTTTAAACTCTTTCAAAGTTTGGCTATTATCACTTAAATGGCAGCTAATTTTAGCTGATTCCCACAAAGGCCTTAAGTAATGGAGCCACCTGATGAGATAATCATTCCATTTTTAGTTGTCTTTCATTCTTCCTGATTAAATCAAAGAAAGACTTTGTTTCTAATCGGCCTTTGAAAATTCTGACACCATCCTAACCCCCTTTTCCAACAAAGGCAAAGCAGGCCAGAGCAGCTTTTTCCAGCTAGAATGTGATCACATCCTTAGGTTTTCTTTATGTTTGTTTTTTATGGAAATTGTGTTGATTTCCATTTTTAAAAAACTGGATTTTTTCCAATTGAAAAACATTGACCTAGTCATATAAATGCACTTTGAAAATACATTTGCTGCTAAAAGTGAACAGATGTGCAGAAAAGTATTAAATACAAAAGAGTGTGATTAGTTCATTGCAATGGAAAATTTGTGAGTTTGGGGAACTCTAGCCTAGAGGATGGGGACACTGCATGTAATAATGAGGAACTGAAGACTGCCAGAATCCTTGTCTGGCCTTTTCAGAGGTCTCCTCATTTCTGGCAGGGGCCCTAAGAAGAGCACCCCCCCCCCCAGCCAAGCTCCAGCTCTAAGAAAAGCCAGTTAACAAACACCACAAGCTCAGCTTTTCCTTTGTGCAGCTTTAATTGTTCAAAACAGCTCCATTGGGGGGAGAGGGGGGGATTTTCATATCCCTTTACATACAAGAATCCTGACCTTGTTTTTCCCCAAACAACAAGAACAAAAAACAGCCAGTTTTCCCCCTAATGCCATTAAATGATAGCCACTTTGCAAGGACAGTTTAGTAAAGGCCCAGTAGAGTATTAGGTCTTAATGATCCTGATGGGAATGTAAACTACTACTACCACTCTAGAGAGTAGTCTGGAGGTTTCTCCAAAACAAAACAAAACAAAAACAAGCATAGACCAGATATACCACTCCTGAGCATATACCCTGAACACCATGAGCCAGGCTATGATAAAGACACCAGCACACCCATATTCATTGCCACACTACTCACAATAGCCAAGAAACGATACTGCTCAGATGCCCCACAAAAGATGAGTGGATCCAAAAAGTGGTACATATACACAATGGAATTTTGCACAGTCATTTACAGGGAAATAGATGGAATTAGAACAAATCATGTTAAGTGAGCTAAGCCAAGGTCAAAGAGACAAAGTGCATGTTCTCTCTGATATATGGAAATTAGATCTAAAATACACTGGGATATGATGAATTGTACAGGATTCTAGATAGTCACACATAGTGAGACCAAAAGAAGGATATTCTTAGGAGAGAAACACAAAGGCTCAATGCCTAAGTGCCTCTTCATATTTGTGTAAATTAACATGCATATTGAAATGAACTCTAAGATATGGAAACAAGAGACTTCTCTTTTTTTTAGTTTTTAGGGTGTTTTTTGTTGTTATTGTTGTTTTTTTGCCAGTCCTGGGCTTGAACTCGATCTGGGCACTGTCCCTCAGCTCTTCAGCTCAAGGCTAGCACTCTACCACTTGAGCCACAGCACCACTTCTGGCTTTTTCTGCTTATGTGGTGCTGAGGAATCAAACCCAGGGCCTCATGCATGCAAGGCAAGCACTCTACCACTGAGCCACCTTCCCAGCCCCTTTAGGGTGTTTTTTTTTATTCTGTCTTCCTCACCTTATATATGGTTTAGTCAATTGAATATCTTGGAAGGTTGGGGGAAGGGTACAGAACTTGAGGGAAAAAGAGTGAAAAAGTACAGCAATGGAGCTCACTGGATACAGATTAAATGAACTATACAACTTGTGGGTGGAGATGGGGGGAGGGACTGGGAGAGAAAGAGGGAGCAGTAGTCACTATACAAAAGGAAATGTTCGGGGGGCTGGGAAGGTGGCTCAGTGGTAGAGTGCTTGCCTTGCATGCATGAGGCCTTGAGTTTGATTCCTCAGCACCACATAAGCAGAAAAATCTGGAAGTGGTGCTGTGGCTCAAGTGGTAGAGCGCTAGCCTTGAGATGAAGAATGCCTAGGCCCAGAGTTCAGACCCCACGTCCAGCAAAAAAAGAAAAAAAAGGATATATTCATTAACTAACTCATGTAATTGTAGTCCCTCTGAATATCAACTCTATAATAATAAAGTAAATGAAGAAGAAGAAGACGAAGACGAAGACGAAGAAGAAGAAGAAGAAGAAGAAGAAGAAGAAGAAGAAGAAGAAGAAGAAGAAGAAGAAGAAGAAGAAGAAGAAGAGAGTACTGAAGATATGTTTTTAGACCCCAAGCCCAAAGGCCAGGAGTCCCAAGTTAGGTTCAGCTACTCATCCCCATAGAGGTGTGGTGAAGGTAGAGAAAGGAGATTGATTACCTGGCAGCCGTGGGAATACAGCATTCCAGTAAGCCCAAATTGCATGAATGAGCTCAAATGAACACCTCCAGCCTTCAGAGGTCCAGCCACTGGCTTCAGGTTAAATAGAGAGAATTGGGGGCAGAAGGTAAGAAAGGCAATGAGAATCTGCTCTATTCCCATAACTCAATGTTGTTCCCCTGGCATAGCCCACTGACCCTCACCAACCCCACCCTGGGGGACCTTCCTGAAATTCCCCAGCCTATTCTCCAGCCCAGAATCTTAACCTAAATGTGAAATCCCACTCCCCCCAACTCAGGTGTTTGGCACTCGAGTCCTCTGTATAGGCTACACTTGGCCAAGCTAGTAACCTATAGGCTCCCAGAAGTAGGCCATTTCAGGCCATTACCACGAAGCACATCCCCAACTCTCAAGGCATGTCCCCAAATTCCTTGCAACTCTCCAGCTACATGTGACCCTTCTCCCCCACCCCAACCCATGACCCTACTTAAGTCCTCCATCCCAGCCTGCATTACACATATCTCCTGTCTCCTGACTCTCCTTGGGTCACTATGGCATTCCCTCCTTAACTGTCCATTAAAGTTGATCTGGTCTACTGAGGTCATTTTCTGTGCTTTCTTTATTCTAATACCTTCATGACTCAGTTTTCTAACAGAAGGTATGCATAGTTAAACAGTGCCAAGTCACAGGTGTGTGGCCTGGCGGACCACTAGCTCACTTTTTTAAAATTGTTGTTATAAAGGTGGTATACAGAGGGGTTATAGTTATATAAGTCAGGTAAATAGTACATTTCTTTTTGGACAATGTTACCCCTTACCTCATTCTGTCCCAGCCACTAGCTCAGTCTTGATCCCAGGGTAAGTTCCAGAGAGGTTAATGCTTTTTATTACAGAACAGGAACAAGGTGGTCTTTTGTTTGTTTGTTGTGTGCCAATATTGGGGCTTGAAATTTGAGATTTGGTACTGTGACCTTGGATTTTTCACTGAAGGCTAGCACTGTACCACTTGAGTGGTAGCTCTATTTCTTCCTTTTTGGTGTTCATTGGAGATAAGAGTCTCACAGAATTTTCTGCTTGGGCTGGCATCAAACCATGATCTTCAGATCTCAGCCTTCTGAGTAGCTAGGATTACCAAGCTTGAGCCACCAGCTTCTGGCATGAGGGAATTTCACTGTGGTAATTCCAAAAATGCATACAGTGTATTTTGACCAAGTTCACTTCTGTATTATATTCCTATAACCTCCTTCCTCCGACTAGCTTTTTCAAACAGCGTTTGGTGGGTTTTACTATGTCCTGTGTGTGTGTGTGTGTGTGTGTGTGTGCGCGCGCGCACGCACGTGCGTGCGTGCACGTGCACGTGTGTGATATTCTTTGAACCACTTCACTCATCAATGTCCATCCTAATTCTACTCTTATCAGGCCAGTTGTTCCTGGATCACAGGAGGAACCCATCAGGACAACAATGACACCTATGAGCATTAGGCCACTTATGTTGTAAAGTAAATTCTTTAATAAAAAGCAATGCTGTATGACTTACCGTGACCAGGTCAAAAGCTTTCTGTAAGCCTATGGGCTTTTGGGTGCCATGGGTGGGCAGGGAAAGCAAATCCAACTGGAGCATCAGGACTGGAGGTTGCTGTAATACCATATACTCCCTCCAGGTGGAGCTAGTGAGCAGCTAAGCAGTGGAGAAGGGTGGGTCGGGAGAAAGTGTTAGTTTCCTTCTCCGGAGAGCAGGTGCATAGAATACCTGTCCACTGAGGTGAGTCAATGTGTAGGGGGGTTTTCAAGTCCTGGGCAACCTCCAGATAATGCCATCCGTTCAGAAAAGAAGCTTGGTTAAGTGATGTAGGTAGCTGATATGGAAATTCAGCAACATTTCGGATCTAACTTTGGGGTCAGCAATCTTAATGTCTGTGATAAAACTTTTTTTTTTTTTTTGTCGGTCGTGGGGCTTGAACTCTGGGCCTGGGTGCTATCCCTCAGCTCTTCAGCTCAAGGCGAGCGCTCTACCACTTGAGCTACAGCGCCACTTCCATCTGTGATAAAACTTTTTACTTGCAAGCAGAAAAGTCTTGAGCTTCAGTCTGTACCTTAATAGCAAATATCTCAAGACTGAGGAGATAGATCAGTGGTAGAATGTTTGCATACAAAGTTCGTACAATGTCCTGGTTTCCATCCCCAACATTGCAAAAGAAAACAAAGTATTCCCATAGGTCCAGACACAGTGACTCATGTCTATAATCCCAGATACTGTTGCAGTGAAGATCAGAAGGATAGAAATTTGAGGTTAGCCCAGAAAATACTTTATCAAAGGCCGGGTGCCAGTGGCTCACACCTAGCTACTCAAGAGGCTGAGATCTGAGGATCGAGGTTCAAAGCCAGCTTGGGCAGGAAAGACCATGAGACTCCTATCTCCAATAAGCCACTAAAAAACCAGAAGTGGTGCTGTAGCTCAAATGGTAGAGCGCTTGCCTTGAGCTGAAGAGCTGAGGGACAGCGCCCAGGCCCTGAGTTCAAGCTCCATGACTGAAAAAAAAACAAACTTTATCAAGACCCTTTCTCAACAAATAAGCCAGGCGTGGTGGCATTTGACTATAATCCTAGCTGTGTGGGAGGCTGATCCAAAGTTAGCCCCAGGCGAGATCACAAGACCTTACTTGAAAAATAGAAAATAAAGGTCTAGAGGAAAAGAAAAAGAGAGATGAGCTTTTCAAATACCAGTGTCTTTTGGAAAGTGCTGACATACTGGTGTCAACATCTCTTGGCTCACTTTTGCAGGCTGCAGAATATTTTGCTTTTAGCTTGTCTCAAGTCTCCAATGACTTAAGAGGTGATTGACCCCCTGTGATTGACACTTCCCATTCTAGAAGATAACAAGGATTCTAGATGCCTTGCTCCAGCCTCAGCTTGAGAACCACACATCAGTTAGAGAAAAAGAAAAGCGGCTACAATGGAAAGGCCTATTTTCCCCTAAGTGAGCATAGAACAAGACAAAGAAGTTTTGCTCCTTAGTCCTTTGTTCTTCCCTGAGGGCAATGTTTTCTTCTGTGCAGAGCTGGCTACCCTCCCTCACATCTGGTTCTAGTTAGTGGAAAGAGAGAAGGAAGTAGAGGAGTCTTATTGGCTATTTTAACCCAGAAGCAGAAGTGGTGTACATCATTCTAACCTCATTCCATCAGTGAAAATTCCATTACATGATCATTCTAAACATCGGAAGGCGAGCAACTATCTAATGGGCCACCATGTGCCTCGCTACAGTTGTGATTGTAGATGAAAACAGGGGGAGAAGAGTTTTCTTTACCCAAATCGGTCCAAATAACTCTCATCTTCTCGAGAGTCTATATGAGTTTCCCAGAGCTAAAAAAAAAAAAAAAAAAAAAAAAAAAAAAAAAAAAAGCAAGAAAGAAAAGAAAAAAAAAGAACGACAAGCTGACAATAGAAATTTGTCTCATCTTGTAGAGACCAGAAATCTGAGGTCAAGGTGTTAGCAGGGCCGTAATCTCTCCAAAGACACTACAGACAGAAGGAAATGTTCTCCTGCTTCTCTCCTAGTTTCTGGTGCCCAAGGTATTTTTGGCTTATAAAGACTCTGTCTTGTCATGACCTACCCTTGTGTGTCTCACATTTCTCTCTCTCCACAGGTGCCCTTGTATGCCCCCCCCCCCAGCCTTTTGATTCATTCATTTGTTTGTGACATGGTCTTTCTACGTAGCTCAGGCTGGTCTCAAACTCAGTCATCCTGCCTTATCCTCCTGAGTGCTGAGATTTTATTTCCCCCTTTTTAATGACACTAGTCATGTTAGATTACCTCTACAAAATTCCAAGTAAGAGCATATATGGAGGTCTAGGGGTTAGAACTTCAACATATTTAGGGATGGTAAGAAAGTGCTGGCTTGGTAAGAAATGTACGCATTATCCTGCCCATGTAATTGTAACTCCTCTGTACAGTATGTTCACAAATAAAATAAAATTAAATTAAATTAAAAAAAAAAAAAAGAAAGTGCTGGTCGTCTGCAGCTAGCTCTTAGGTGCCAATATCTGTGTGATTTGTAGCAGAAGCAAACCTCTGCAAAGAATGTCAATGTATTAGAAGCAGGACAAGCAAGAGCATGTGGCCCAGTTTAAGCCCCAGTACAATAATAATAATAATAATAATAATAATAATAATAATGGCCAGGCTCTGCTCACCCCCCCCCAACATGTAACACTAGTGAGGCTCTTATCTCCAATTAACCAGCAAAAACAAAAAGAGTTAAAAGTGGAGCTATGGCTCAAGTGGCGGAGTACTAGCCTTGAGTAAAAACAGCTAAAGGATAGCCCTTGAATTCAAGCCCCAGGATGAGCACACAAAAAAAGGAGAAGGAGGAGGAAAAGGAGGAGGAGGAGAGGAAGAAGAGGAAAAAGTAGGGAGAAGGAGGTGTTGTATAGGACAAAGCAGAGGTCTTGGCTACATATCTCAGAACTCCAGCCAGAAGCAGCTACGTCTCCAAATATGGCACTCATAAAGGAATTATTTAGCCATCTGGAAAATGCAGCATTGTGGGGGGAAAATGCAATCTTGTGGTTAAAAGGAGTATTCATGGTGGGAATCAGTAGAGCTGGCTTCACATTGCTCTTCTAAATATTTGCAGATGCTATCATTCTATCTTGAAAATGGAAGAGAATCAACAGAAAAGCTCCTAGAAACCAGAGGCAAGGGTACCAAGTATCAAGTTACTAACTAGAAATGATCATAATAATAAGACACATAAACCAAGTAGGAAAAAGAGAACCTTTTGTTTTTGTTCTACTTTGCACAGCTGCAAAGGCAATTAATAAAGGGGATAAACTCAGCATGAAATTCCAAGGCTTGAGCTGGGGTTCTAACCCTGTGGTAGAGCAGCATCTAGAATGTGGAAGGCCCTGGGTTCAGGAAGAGATTGGGGAACCTCTTCCTCCCCTGAGAAAAGGCCATGAAAATGTTCTTCAGTAACAAGCACAGACAAACAAACAAACAAAAAAACTCCATCAAATTCTCTTTGGTGGCATAAAAGATGGAAGATGTAAAGACTTGAGATTTATTACCTTCATTAGAATTTCATTTCTCCCTAAATGAATTGACTCAGTAAAGAAATCGCAGTTGAATAAACAAATAAAAACAAAACCTTGGGTCATCAAAATATTAGATTTTTTTTTTTTTGTCAGTTGTGGGCCTTGAACTCTGGGCCTGAGCTCTGTCCCTCAGCTCTTTAGCTTAAGGTAAGCACTCTACTACTTAAGACACAGCACCACTTCTGGTTTTCTGGTGGTTTATTGGAAATAAGAGTGTCACAGAGTTTCCTGCCCCGGCTGGCTTTGAACTGTGATCCTCAGATCTCAGCTTCTGAGTAGCTAGGATTACAGGAATGAGCCACCGGCACCTGACTATATATATATATATTTTTTTTCAGTTGAAAATAGAAGCCTAAAATTCATAGGAATAGTCACTGTCCTTGGATGTTTGGCTCTCATGACCAACAAACTTCTTCCTCAGGTTTTAATTCTGTCTCTCTTGTTTTATAGCCTTTGGCATCTCAAAATGTAACCCTCTTTGGGTCTTGGTTTCCTCATCTCTGATGTGAGATAATTATATTTTCTGTTTCTCAGAGCTGTTGCAAGAAGCACACAAGAGATATTTGAATGTGCTCTATAAACTATAGAGAATTCTTCATGTTATAATTGCTATTCTTGTTTATTTGTTTTTTCTTCCCCAATGATGGGGGGATAAATGGGAATAGTCACAAGGAGAGAAGTATGCATTGCTGTGATTAAAAAATGGCAAATGCCTTTCTGGTATCAGTTGTAAGGGAATTTGAAATGCTTTGCTTCCTGTGAAGGAAAGAGAAGAGCTAATGTGAGTGATCTGCACCACAGGGAAGGAGTCGCTAATGGATGGAAATTGACTCTTGTCATGGAACTTAAGAAGATGCTTGTACACTTCACCTGCCACTTTACCCCAACTCGTGTTGTCATTCCTGCTATGAATATATCTCCTGTGACTATAACATCATACCAGAGACACAGCAATTTCTGAAGAATAGAGTTTTATTGAATTCACAGTGCTGGAAGTTGCAAGCTCCAAAAGCACACTGCCAGCTTCTACTTGGCTTTTGATGAGGACCTTCATGATGTACTGTAGCCTGGGAGCTATGCATGCCAGTTTCAGCCTTTCTCGTTTTTTTTTTTTTTTAATAAAGCCATGAATGCCATCCTGAGATCCTGATTCTCAAGACCTCATCTAATCCCAATTCCTTCCTAAAGGCCCTACCTGCAAGTACCATTAAAGTGAATTGAGAGATTAAGTTTCCAACATCAAATGTGAACTTTGGGGATTCACATTCAAGCCGTGGTAGAATGAAAGGTGTTGGGCATTAGGCATTTTGGGAGGACACACTTTGGAATCTTTATGCATCCTCAGTTCAAATCCTGGTGTTAGCATCTACCTGGAACAACTCACTCTTTGCCCCATTTTCAGTCCTATTAGACAGGCACCATAATACCTACCTACCTTGTCTAGATGGCTTGAGGATTACTTGTGATTCTATGGACTAAGTGCCTAGAACCTAGTAAATACTCAATAAATGAACATTATAAATAATTCGCCATTGCAATTACCATTCTTATTACTCTAAGGGCTTCTGGAGCTCTGAAATTTTAGGATAATATGTCAGAGAAAGGCTAAAACAAGCAGAGAAATAAAAACCTGTTTCCCTCATAGAGCTTGAGTCAGTACTCATAAGTGGGTTTTTTTTTTTTGGCAGATGGTTGTGTATTCCTAAGGCCTCATTTAACCTTGATGATTCACAGCAAAAGCTCAGCTAGGACCTGCTTCCTTTGCAGAGAGAAAGAGAGGAGAGGCAGAGCTAAAGCATGCAGACAGCGAGCAGTCCTGGCCTGAGAGGAAGCAGCTGTTGGGTCTTCTGAGGGTCTTGGGCACCATATGTGTAACCTGAGCAACTTTCTCCCCTGAAAATAACTTTTGAAGTGTCACTCTTAGATGTCTTTCTCCTTTGTGGAGAAGCAGTTGTGCTACTGTTCAGTATCCAGAGGTTATGAGGCCCAGGACAGAATGGTCCAATTGCCTACAAGGGGTAGGAGGAAGCCTGTTTTTTTTTTTTTTTTTATCAGTAATTCATTTCAGAATGGACATGTGACAGAGTTCTGGCCAATGAAATATAAAGGGACATGTACTCCAGGACTCCTGGGAAAATGTTCCTTATTCTTAAAAAAAAAATTAGAAAAAGGATCTCCCTTCTTCCTCCCCCCCCCCCCACCCCCATGAGAGCAAACTAATGGAGTAAGGTTGCTTGCAGATTTCCTCTAGTGCTAAGAAGATTCTTCAAGTCTAGCACAGACAGATGAGGCAACAGGAAAGGTAAAAATTGCTGGGCACTATAATGCCTATAATGGCTCATGCTGAGATCTGAGGATCTCAGTTCATGAACTCTTATCTCCAATTAAGCACCAAAACAGCTAGAGAAGAGGAGCTGTGGCTCAAACTGGAAGAGCCCCAGCCTTGAGCAAAACAAAGCTCAGCAACAGTGCCAAGACAGACAGACAGACAGGTGTGCGTGAGCACGCGCACACACACACACACAGACACACACACACATATGCAAAAGCTGGAAGTAGAGTATAGCTCAGGTGGTAGAGCACCAGACTTAAGTAAAGAAGCTGAGTGTGTGATATCCTGAGTTCAAACACCAGCACATGGGCACACATGTTCACACACATAATTAAAGGTATTAAAAGGACCAAACTCAGAGAGTAAAACAGAATAGGAAATAAAGTTGGGCCAGGTGCCAGTGGCTTATGCCTGTAATCCTAGCTACTCAGGAGGCTGAGATCTGAGGATCACCGTTCAAAGCCAGCCCAGGCAGGAAAGTCCATGAGACTCTGATCTCCAATAAACCACTAGAAAACTGGAAGTAGCACTGTGGCTCAAGCGGTAGAGTGCTCACCTTGAACTGAAGAGCACAGGGACAGTGCCCAGGCCCAGAGTTCAAGCCCCATGACTGACCAAAAAAAAAAAAAAAAAGAAATAAGGTTGAAAACCCAGAGGAGCAAGTTTTCCTCCCAGTGCCCTCCCTCTTCCTTTTAACGTTAAGAAGCTACAGATTTTTTTGGGGGGGGGGCCTGGTCATGGGGCCTGAACTCTGGGCCTAGGCGCTGTCCCTCAGTTCTTCAGCTCAAGGCTAGCACTCTACCACTTGAGCCACAGTGCCACTTTTGGCTTTTTTTTTTTTTTTTTGCTTATGTGGTGCTGAGGAATCGAACCCAGGGCCTCAGGCATGCAAGGCAAGCGCTCTACCACTGAGCCACCTTCCCAGCCCAAGAAGCTACAGATTCTTAGAATAGGTAGAGAGACAGAAAATGGAAGGACAAGTTTGGCAAATGGAAGTCCCCGTATTTGGAATAATAACAAGTTCACCCTAGAGCACTTGTTTACATGTTTTGAGTGTTGATACTACCCATCCTTGCCATGTTTGGGGTAGGGTGGATATTACCAAACCCACTGTCTCCATGTTTGAAACATCACTAGATGATTTGGTGGTTGATATGACTCCATGTCTAGATGGGGCTTCGAGATAGAGTCCTCAACTTAGCAAGTATAAAGACACCCAGATAAGGCTCACCATTTTGAATCTTTTCTACCCCCATCTTGTACATACCAAGCAAATGTTTCTCCTTCCAATTCCCATTTCTTCCCATTTTATTCTGTTTTACTAAAAGAAATCCTTGCTAAGCTTCTACCTTGTGAGAGCTTCTTTTTGTGAGACTGAAATACTTTTCATCAAGTGCCCATCATATGTGTGGAAATTAGGAGGCTGAGCCAGGTGCTAGTGGCTCACATCTATAATCCTAGCCACTCAGAAGGCTACAACAGGAGGATCACAGTTCAATATCATCCTGGGCAGGAAAATCTGTGAGACTCCCATCTCCAATAAACTACCAAAAAAAGGTTGGAAGTAGAGCTGTAGCTCAAGGGGTAGAGCACTGGCTTTGAGCAAAAAAGAAATTCAAGGACAGCGTCTAAGCCCTGAGTTCAAGCCCTAGGACTGGTGCACACGCACAGACACAGACACAGACACAGACACACACAGACACAGACACAGACACACACATACACACACACATATGGGGGGGGGGGAGAAAAGGGAAGGGAAAAAATATCAGGAGGCTGAGGGTTGGCTTCCTTTTATCCTGTCTCTTTTCCCGGGTAACAGGAGTAAAGGAGAAAGAATAGCCCGTGTATCCGGGATTGGTGGGGGAGAAGAGCCTTGCCTCTATTGGACTCTTCTTGTGTTGCATTCAGCTCAAATTTATTTATTTGGTATTTATGGCAACGGGGCCTATTTTGTGGGCAGTGAGCCAGTGGTTTATCAGGAACCAGTAACGCTCAAGGTGCTCGGGCCTTGGTGCTCAGGGAAAGGCTAAGCCAGCACTTCCAAGAAGGGAGCTCTTGCCCACTGCGGTTTCACATCTGTTTCTCATGGTTCCATTTCCCACAATGCCGTGAATCTTAAACAGGCCCTGCTTGGCCTGCCAAATAACTGCAACATGTCAGTTCTAGCCTCCCATCTGGGCAGCACCTTGTTTCCTTCTGCCTTTGGTTGCAGAAGCAAAAACCCTCATCCACACACATAAGGAATCAAGCTGAAATAGCTTTACATCACTGTCCACTGCAATACTGGGTTCAAGCTCCACTTTTTGCAGAGGACATGGCAGTCCTGGGGGCAGAACCCTGGGCTGTGTGCATGATCGGTTAAGTGCTTTACAGTAAGATACATCAATGGTCTTTAGCCATTTTTGGAATGCAATCCATCCTGAAGTTTGAGGGAGAAGGCAGTAGAAAACGCTTGATTTGATTTGAAAGGATGAATAAGAGCCCATACATGCAGCGATTCTGCAATCAGGAGGTGTGTGCCACCTGGGGAGAGGCACAGGTTGGGACTGAAAGTGTTTGGTATAGCTGGGCAGGCCTCTGGTGAGTTATCTGTGTAAATGGAGTGGTTTAGAGCCCAGCTGTCCACAGAGGGGACAATCCATGTGCACTGAGGAATTTGGTACAAGCCCCAGGGTCTTTCTGCTGTGGCTGGGTGTTCTGTGATCAACAATCAGGTCTCACCCTTCTCCTTGGTGCTCAACGTTCCTCAGAGCTCTCCTTGGTAACTGTGTCAACTGAACTTTGGGTCTTCCTCTTGTTGGTCAACTGCCCCATCAGTTCCTTGGCTGCCAGGCCCTGGTGGGGAAGCCTCCCTTACTTTTTTCTCCTCTCCATGTTCTAAGACCTTTTTTTTTTTTTTTTTCTTCTGGTTCTGGGGCTTGAACTCTGGCCCTGGGGGCACTCTCTCTGAGCTTTTGTGTACAAGGCTAGTGCTCTACTACTTGAGCCACAACTCCACTTCTGGTTTGTTTTGGTGGCTAATTGGAGATAAGAGTCTCACAGGCTCTACTGCCTGGGCTGGCTTCAAACAGCAATTCTCAGATCTCAGCTTCCTGAGGAGCTGGGATTACAGGTATGAGCCAAAAGTGCCCAGCCTCAGACTTCCTATAGCTGAAAGTATTCAAGAATACTTCCCCTTTTCTCTCTTCTAGTTCCTCCATGCTTCTTGGAGTTGGATTGTTTGTTTTAATACAAATATAGGTCTCCATAACCTATTAAATCAAGAGTCTAGATCATCAGCAACTGAACGAGAAAAAAATGTTTTCTCTTCTTTAAGGGTTGGGTTACTCAGTATTTAAATTGTTTGTGTAGATAGGCAAAGACAGGCCATTGAAAAGCCAGTAAGCTTTGGTACTGACACACTTTCAGCTTTCACAATGCTTTGCACACCTAACAGCAGGACTTGGCTCCTCCATAGAATACTATCACTTGCTTTGAAGGCCATGGAACCATCTCTCTGGGTTCCATTCTTTCTTTCTTTCTTTCTCTTTCTTTCTTTCTTTCTTTCTTTCTTTCTCTTTCTTTCTTTCCTTTCTTTCTTTCTTTCTTTCTTTCTTTCTTTCTTTCTTTCTTTCTTTCTTTCTTTCTTTTCTTTCTTTCTTTCTTTCTTTCTTTCTTTCTTTCTTTCTTTCTTTCTTTCTTTCTTTCTTTCTTTCTTTCTTTCTTTCTTTCTTTCTTTCTTTTTTTTCTGTTGGTTGTGGGGCCTGAACTCTGAGCCTATGTGCTGTCCCTTAGCTCTTCAGCTCAAGGCTAGTGTTTTACCTCTTGAACCACAGCACTGTGTCTAGCTTTTTCTGCACAAAATATTTTGTGTAAGTATGAGCACATACATCATTTCTTCTTCTCTGTTTTTTAACACAAATGTTGGAGTTCTACCTACATTACTATCTGTGTCTTGTTTTTCACTTAAAACTATAGCTAACTCTTGAGAACGTCCCTGTTGAACTTAAAGATTATAAATGCACAATAATTTTCTCTATTCTTTATTGACAATATAACTGTATTCCAATATAGGACTGCATCATGATTTATTTGTCATCTTCTATTGATGGACTTGTAGGGGATTTCCACATTGTGCTGCTATAAGCAATGTTTAAATATCCTTCTTTGACATGTGTGAGGACATCTGTAGAAATCAACAACAAAACAACAACAACCACCATAAAAACCTCTTTCTGGTGTCATGTGGAAATTGGTTGGAGGGAGAGGACCTGGAGTAAAGTGGAAACTGATTACAGAAGAGAAAAATGGAGGCTGAGTTTAAGTGAATTGTTCTGAGAAATTTAAGGAATATATTGTAGCATGGAGAAATGTTTGCTAAATAATGTAACAACGAGAAGAAAAAAAAGCTGTGTGCATGATTGTTTAAATGAGCTGAGCACAACGATGTAAAAATAGAAATATCTGTGGGCGTGCTGACTACCCATCTAGAATATTCTAGGGCAGTTCTGGGTTTAAAGATCCTGATTGTTGGCAATTCTCTATCAGGTGCTTTGCTCTGATTTTAAGGAATTTGGGGACATATGGCTAATCTACTTAAAGTTAAAGACTACATTGAAGACATTTAAGTCATTGCTGTATTTTTTTAAAATATGAAAGTTGTAAAAAAACAACCTAAGGGGTGATATCTGATACAAATCTAGGAGATTAAGGAAGCAGACATTTGGAAAAGGTATCTTAGTCTTACTAATTAATGTAAATTGATATCTGTGTCTTGCCTAGTCATTTAAAGGCTACTCCAGTCATTGGATTTCTGTGGTGAGTGTTTGTTTGTTTTTTTTTAAGGTTGGCCTGAACGCACTCCATTGAAGTTTTATTTTTCCCTTGGTAATATAAGTGAATAGAGTCAAAAGGACTTTATACATTTATTTCAAATAGTGAAAAGTAATACTTATCAATTCATTGTTTCTAAAAGTTTTTTTTAATTCCTTTATTGGGTCATTTTTTAAAATCCTGGTTTTGTATTAGTTCTTCTTTCATAATTTCACACATGCATGCATGCATCCATCCATCTGCCCACCCATCCATCCACTGATCTGTGCATTCAATACTTCCTAGTTTCCTCTTGTGTCCCAGGCTCTATACTGGACATTTGCCACATACTAAGTAAACAAAACTTGGGTTCTGCCCTCAAGCGATTCACTAATAGAGCCGGAACAAAAACACATAATTAGAACATAGGGTGATAATTCAACTGAATTTTAAGAGTGTGTTGAAATTCTGTCTAGAGTGCTATGCTGAGTTATTTTTGAGGCAGTGGAGAAAATACCACCTGGCTCTACCCCAGCGAGATCACACCCTAATGGAGCCAGTAACCATGCCATTACAAATAACCATCACTTAACGAGGGAATGTAGTGGTGAAGAATAATAGAAGGAGCCCAGTTCAGCAGAATATGCTATAAATTGACGTAGGTTCAAGGGACATAGAGGGCTAGGTAATATAATATATTGGAAGACGAGTAAACAAAGGCAGTCTATCCTTAGACTGAATCTGAAGACAGAGTGCACTGGGTACAGGGGTTTAGAGGTGTCAGTGTGACAGAAAGCATGACTTACCAGAGAACTGGCAAGTTATTCAGTGACATAAGGGTGCAGAATTTAGGTGGGAGGAGTCAAGATGAAGATGGAGAGAGAAAGCAAAGCCTGGTCAGCTGTGCCTGCCAATTGCAGGGAGAGTACGGTAAGTTTGTCTGGATAATGGCCACATATGGGGCTTACCAGCCTCTCTCCCCCCCCCCCCCGCCCCCAGTTCCCACAAAGCCACAGCCTGTCCAGTGAATGTTATACCACAATCAAGCTGTATAATTTAAAGGGAGTGTCACAGGTTGTCCATTGAACATTGGATTGATTTTCCTCTTTCGATTCAGGAGGAAAATAGACTTGAAGGTTCTCTGGGGATATATCACCCTTAGCTGCCTGAAGGTTGATTTTTATTTTTCATCCCTACTGGACGGCAATCTGCAGGTAATCAGAGGGTGGCCAGAATGCCTAAGGGACATACAAATGTGGATACAGGGTGCCTGGCCAACGGGCCCTGGGAGAATGGGTGTGTGAGGAATCTAGCACAGGTGTGGGCTTGGCAGGGCAGGAGCTAAACCTTGCAGTCATTACCCCACCCTCCACCTGCTCAGCGATCCGCTGCAAAGCACCAGGCGGAAAGTAACAGTTCCGTTTGCCTGCTCGGCGGTGGCCGGCTCACCCCCTCGGTGCTGGAACTGCTTTAGCCTCAGAGTTTAGGGAAACACATGGAGAGGTGAAGCTCCCTCAGCTAAGCAGGACATGTCTTGTTAACTGGGTTTCTCCACTCAGTCCGTGGTTTTTCAGTTGAGAAGAAAATGAAGTGTGACTGCCTGCGTTGGAAGTTTTTGAAGACATGCTTACAAATTATACATGTAAAACAGGATAACCTAGACTGATGGACCCAAAGGGCTAAGGAGAGGAAGGACAATTTATTGGATCCTATGAGATAAACACCCTTTGGCCAGACTTGGGATTGGGCCAGTGCTGGGATAGTACAGGCAATCAGGGGCTCGGGTACTCCTAGTCCTAGGAGTTGGGTCTGAGTTCTCTCCGGGCTAGTTACTTCTATTGTCCCTATTTGAAGATGAGAGCAGGGAGGCTTAGATGCGGGAAGGACTTACCCAGGGTCATTTGCAAGTTAGAAGCTAGATGGTGGAGCTTGGCGAGATTGCTTGGATTTCAATAAAATGCTGCTTTGTACTGAAGATAGGTGTGGCTAGGAGGAAAAAAAGGGAGGAAGGAGGGAGGCAAATAGGAAAAAGAAATAGGGAAGCATGAAAGAAGAAAGGAGGAAGAAGTGATGGGGGAGCGAGGAAAGAAGAGGGAGAGAGGACACGGACCAAACCCTCAATTATATCACTTCTCTTCCTTCTTCTTTTGTTTTTCTTCCTCCTTCTTCTCTTTCTCCAGCTCCTCTTTCCTCTTCTTCCTCTTCTCCAAATCCCGAGTGGGGTAAAGCATTGCTGTGGGGTTGTGGGTATTTCATTTCGAAGACACAGCATTGCCTTTGAAAAGCCCTTTGTTCCTGGTGCTGATAATATAACTCTGTAAATGGTGCAGTCCAGGGCACAAAGCTCCACTCCTCCCCCACTCACTGGTGACCTGTGGGGACAGCTGAATGCCTTCTGGTATGCTGTATCCAGAAGAGTAGGGCTGGTCTTTCAGAAACAGCTGGCCGGATTCATCTAGAACAAAAGCCAGCTCTTCCTGCTAAATCCCTAGCAGGCATGGGCTGTGAGGCCAGCAGGCCTCTGTGCCCCATCTGTGGGTGATGTCTCTCTCTCTCCCTCTCCCTCCCTCTCTTTCTCTCCCTCTCCCTCCCTCTTTCTCTCTCCCTCTCCCTCTCCCTCTTTCTTCTTCTTCTTCTTCTTCTTCTTCTTCTTCTTCTTCTTCTTCTTCTTCTTCTTCTTCTTCTTCTTCTTCTTCTTCTTCTTCTTTCTCTCTCTCTCTCTCTCTCTCTCTCTCTCTCTCTCTCTGTGTGTCTCTCGATCTCTTTCTCCCTCCTTTTCTCTCTCCCTCCCTCTCTCTCTTCCTCCCATTCTGAAATACTAGGAATCAAACCCAAGGCTTCATGAGGAAATCATGATCTGGGTCCATTGGTATCACTTTCCTGCTACCCACTTCCTGTTCCCTCAGGCTGACATGCCCCTGGAGCCTCACAGAAGACAATGTCATAGAGGGATATGGGTTCTAGTCCCAGCTCTGTCAGAGAAATGAGCGACTTTACCTCCTACAGCCTCAGTTGCTCCATCCATAAAGTGGGAGTGGGAGTAGCTGCAATCTGAGACATTTGTGATTAGATGTGGAGGAGTTAAAGCCCAGAGCAGGCCCCCATAATGATGTTATCCTATTTTTCTTTTCTTTTCTTTTTTGTTTTTGGTCAGTCATGGGGCCTGAACTCTGGGCCTGGGCGCTGTCCCTCAGCTCTTCAGCTCAAAGCTAGCACTCTACCACTTGAGCCACAGTGCTACTTCCAGCTTTTTTCTGCTTATATGATGCTGAGGAGTCAAACCCAGGGCCTCATGCATGCAAGGCAAGCACTCTACCACTGAGCCACCTTCCCAGCCCATGTTATTCTATTTCTTGTAAGCCCAACACAGCTCTCTAAGTCCATAACTGAGTTCAAGTACCCTGCATGACACATACACTGGCACAAGTTCACTTGCCTTAAACACTTCCAGCCCTTTACCCAGAGCTTCCCATAATGATGCCAGCTGCTCTTTATAGACTCCTTCTATGCAGTAGGCCTTGGCATGGACAATTTCATTTCAGTTCCCTAAAAGTCTTGAAGTGAACATTATTATCAGATGAAGGAATCCAGGATGAGTGACTAGGCCAGTGCAAAAATAGCACAGCCTCCAACTTTTTTTGTGTGTGTGTGTGTGTGGAGGGGGGATCTTATGAACTACTAAAGCATGGTCTATAACCTCCCTTAAAAGGGCTTTACATTTTCTAAAATGATTCCAAATGCTTTCCATCTGAATAAACGGAATAGAGGTAAGATGAAGCTAAGTTGCAAGAATACAATGCTTAGCATACCTGACTTCCTGGGTATTCTCAATGGCCAACACCACAAAAACTAACAAACAAAATTCAGGCCTGGCTCAGCAGTAGAGTACCAGCCTTGCAAGCATAAGGTCCTGAGTTCAAATACCACTACCTCCCCCAAAATTAAAAAACAAACAAACACAAAACAGGGAACAAGAACAGTATCTGAAGTGGCTATGGAGGGGGGCCTAAAACTCTAGCTTTGATAAAACAAAGTGTGTGTGTGTGTGTGTGTGTGTGTGTGTGTGTGTGTGTGTGTGTGTGTGTGTGTGTGTGTATACTAGAGCTTGAACCCAGGGCCTCATGCTTTTGCTTGGCTTTTTCACTCAAGACTAGTGTTCTACCACTTGAGCCACACCTCCCCTTCCAGTTTTTGCTAGTTAATTAGATATGTGTCTTTTGGATTTGTCTGCCTAAGCCTAGGCTGCCTTTGAACTGGGATCCTCAGATCTCAGCCTCAGCTAAGACTACAGGCATGAGCCACCAGAGCCCAGCAAAACAAGTAATTCTTGATCCTATTTAGAAGGTCTAGGAGACCTCCTCTGGCTGGTAGCCTTCTTTCTCTTTCGCTATAGAAAGAATTTGTACTTTGGATAAAGGCCTGGATTCAAATCCCATACTATAGGTCACCCAGCTGTGGAATCTTAAACAGGTGACTTTTCTTTTTTGGACATTCTTTTTTTAATATGTTTTTTATTGTAAAAATACTGTACAGAGGGTTATAGTTACATGAGTAAGGTAATGAGTACATTTCCTATAGAGCATTGTTACTCCCTCCTTTTTCCCCTACCATCCCTTCCCTCCCCATCTCCCCAACACCCTCCCTCCACTAAGTTGTAAAGTTCATTTTCAACATAGTATATTGTGCATCTCATTGTTACAGTGGGTCAACCTCTACCCTTATTTTGTGACTTATCTTTTCTGAACCTGCTTACTCCTCTAGCCTTTTCTGCTTTAGTTCCCCCCTTCCCCTGTCCAGATACAATCTTGCTTTTCTTGGCCAGACAAGCCCTTTTTGTCACATCTAGCCTTTGTAGTTGTTGAGATGGGTTCTTGCTAACTAGGGTAGTATACCTGACTTAGTATTTCACCATATAAATACCTAAAACAACCTAACAGCATAAATAAGTGGGGCAAACTGGTTCACGCCTGTAATCCCAAGGCAAGATCATGATTGGGATGCTAGCACAGGCTTCATAGTTCCAGGTCAGACTGGGAAGCATTGAATAATGCTGCCTCAAAAAAAAAAAAAAAAGGATGCTAGGAAAGTATAGTAAAATAATTAGAAAGTAATCTTTTGGGAATATATTGCCATGATAAGGTAATGGTAAATTTGTACAAGTTGCTCTTGGAGGCTGTTTTTTTTTTTTTGAGGCTGTTTTTAATAGCCAGCTATAAAACATTCCTAGAAATTTAATAACTAGCTCTTGGGAGCGAATGTGAGCTGGTTCTGGCACCTCAGGGAAAGGGGCTGAGAGCACAGCAGAGGCTGACTCCTTCCCTCCTACCAGCCTCTTTCTCCACCTCCACACTGGGGCTGGTTGGAGCCGCAGCAGACACGCCCCCTTCCTCACCTTTCTCCTCCCATCCTTTCAGGACCACTCCAGGCTTTCCACTTGGTGAAGCTGTTTTCTAGGCTCAGCATCCCTAACCACCTTGGGAGAAGTCGAGTTGGGGCAGTGTGATCCTTCTACTCTAGTTGGAATTTTTGAATAAAAGATAGGCATCTGCCCCACATTAGGGTAAAATTTCATAATTTTAAAATTATAATTAACTAGCCCATTTGTTAGTAAACTCTGCTTTGTGGAAAGCAGAGATGCTCTGTGAGAAGAGAGAGGAATGAAGCGTTGGGCAGAGAGGAGCCCAAGTAAATGTACCTTCTTGTCCTGCTTGTGATCTGACCCCGAGCCCCAGATGAACCCCTGCCTAGAAATTCCCATTGCAGGGCTGGGAAGGTGGCTTAGTGGTAGAGTGCTTGTCAAGCATGCATGAAGCCCTGGGTTTGATTGCTCAGCATCACATAAACAGAAAAAAAAAACTGGAAGTGGTGCTGTGGTTCAGATAGTAGAACGCTAGCCTTGAGCTGAAGAGCTAAGGGACAGCGCCCAGGCTCAGAGTTCAAGCCTGGCTCAGAGTTGGTTTACTTTTTTTTTTTTTTTTTTTTTAATGTGGTGCTGAGGAATTGAACCCAGGGCCTCATGCATGTGAGACAAGCACTCTACCACTGAGCCACCTTCTCAGCCCTACTTTTTTTTTTTTTTAAGTAAACCAATTCAGCACTAGACACTATGTTGGAAATGAACTTGGGGGAGGGAAGATGGGAGGAGAAAAACTGGGAGAGAATGAGGGAATGGGTGAGACTGTTCAAAAGGAAACATACTCATTTCCTGACTTATCTAACTGTAACCCCTCTGTACATCACCTTTACAAAAACGTTTAAAAATTAGTAAGATAAAATAGAATTAAAGGAGGAGACAGTCCAGATGTTGTCTAATAGTGTTTAATATTCCCTCTATCCTAATACAATAGTCTCCTATGGAGACCCAGGTTTAGAGATTTGCCTCCCCTTTGCAGGAGAAGTTGCTGAGAGGAGTTAGAAATGATATGTTGGGTAATTTCAAGGCATGTGAATGTTGGGGTATGTAATGAAAGAGCACAAAGCCAACAACCTATGTTTTTGTTCTTTTTTTCCCCCCACCATTGGGACACAAATAGACTCTGGAAAAATCAGAGCAACAGAGAGAGGCAATAAGCCTTCCCTCCCTCTTCCTCCACAGAGGGTGTTGGCACCCTACTTCAGTTCTCAGATCAAGTGGAACCTGGCAGCTTCCCAAACCAGGAAGGATGATGGAATGTGACACAGGACCGTAAGCAAAGGAGCAGGGAATGAGGACTCATAGAAGACCAGAGAGTTGTTGAACCCTTTCAAAAGTAGCTTGATCTCTAGTTCTAAAAAAATGCACATAATAACTAATGCCTACCACGGAAGCCCAGTGCATGTCAGGAGCCATTGAGAAATGGTTCCTATGGTCACTGGTGTGGCACCAAGAGAGGTGGGTGGGAGGAAGAGCCAGAATGGATTCCCCAGGCCCTGTGGCTTCCCTGGCTGTTTCTCAATGGAAAAAGCAGGAAGCAAGTTCTGTACTCTTGCTTTTCTCTACTACTGAAACATCGCTAGCCTTTCCTCCTCTGATCCTTAGCACCCAGCAATTACTGTCTCTGGTACATTTTATCCTGTCTTCCAGGGAGCTTCACTCTGGAAGAACACGGGGCTACTGCCAGCACCTAGCCTGAGAATGAGTGTCTCCGTCATCTGATCCAGTGCCTTGTTCAGGAGGGAGTTTCTTCCAGACTTGATTTGTAGAGTAACTGCTTGAGGTCAGGGGAGCCCTATTTCTACCATGTTGGGAGACTGTCTTGTGCTCTGAGACACCATAAATGGTGACTTCTCTCACACATGTGTGAGGTACAGTTGGGATCACTAAAATCGTACAATTGTTTAAGAGTGATCTTGCAGTCACCTTTTTGGTCAGTGTGGATTTTCTCTCTCCCCTGTGATAATACCTGCCCTTGGACTAATAACCACATGATACTATAACAAACACTAATAATGTGGAGAAGCCACTGTCCTTGCCATTGATTTGTGAGGTTCTCTCCCATCAGAGCTCCCCTACCATCCTGTGGAGAGGTGACTAATTGTGTCCATCTCACAAATTAGTCGACTGAGACTCAAATGCCCTGATTCAGTTACCCAGAATTTGCTGGACTGGCAGATGTGAAGAATTCCAACACCGGTCTTGGGACTCCAAGGCTGGGCTCACCTGTCTCCTGTCTCATGTCAGGGATGCTCTGCTTTCTTCATTCTGGCTGAGGTTGGGAATGAGTCCCCTCTGTTCTGGTTCCTCTCCTTTTTGAGCAGAGCCCATTTCACTATGGGAGGGCTTTGTCTTTTTAAGTTCGCCCTGGGCTGGACTCTGCTTTCCACCGCAAGCTGCCCAGCTGCCTAGACCCACGGAGCTCGCCAGCCTGGCTACTACAGAGCCACCCCTGAGTGACCTTCCCCCATCCTAGGCCTCTACAGACTGCCCCCTCCCCACTCAGGGCCTCAGTTTACTTCTGGCAGGGAGCTATCTGGCTGTCTTCTTGGGGGTGGGGAGGGGGATGCAGGGGTGAGGAATTTCCTAAAATGACTTATGCTGCTCTGATGTGAGCTCAGAGCGGCCCCGCCCTGCCCAGGCCCCGCCCCACCGGGCAGGCCCCGCCCCCAGCCTCGCCCGCGCCCCGCCCACCAGGCCGCCGCTGGCTCCCGGTGCCCCGGCTGCGCGTCCCCGCCCCCGCCGCCCGGAACCAGCTGAGCACAGCTGGACCCAGCAGCCGCCGTCGCCAGCGCCAGCGCCGCAGCCGCAGGTAGGGCGGGGGGAGGCCGGGGCATCTGCGGCTCCCGGGCCCGACTCCTCCTCAGTCCCCTTTTCTTCCTCCTTCCCGGTCCCATCCCCTCCTCCGGGCAGCTCCGCAGAAGGACTTCCAGGGTCTTCCAGGGGACGGAGGAGGGTGGGCCGGGGCTGGGGCAGGAGGGGGAAGAGGAGGTCCTGGCCTCCGACTCACATCCTCCCCCGCCACGGCAAAGACCCGAGCTCACCCCGACCCGGGGGCTGGGTCCGGGTCTCCCGGGCACCTGGGGTGTCCGGGCGGGCATGCAGGTGGCCGTCCCGCCCCGGGCAGGGCGGTGGCTCCGCGGGGCGGCCGCGCCCCTGGGTAACAGCTTTGCCGGCCCTCCTCGGGCGGTGCGGAGCCTGCTCCACCTCCTTCCTCTTTCTAGGCCCAGGACAGTTAGAAAGTTCTTCCCTGTATTGATTGGCCCGACACCTGCCTGCATCTGTGACCTATAGGTTACCGACTCCTCTCGCTCAACCAGCTATCAGAGTTGAGACCCCAACTTCTTCCAGCGTCGAGGCGGTGATCGGAACCCTCTTTTCCCGGGCCTCCATCACCGCTCGGGTCCACTGGTCCCCACCCCACCCCCCAATCCCAAACCTGAGTACAGCAGTTTCCCTGGATCTAGCAGTGGGTGGGAGCTGGGGGAGGGGGCGGGGAGAGCCCCAGTCCTGGGAAGTTGGGGGGCTGGGAGGTGGGGGTTAGGCAGGCAGGCAGAAGTTGGTTTTCTTTGGAGTTCCTCCTCTGCCCAGTCATCCACCCTCACCACCCCCCCTTCTGTGCTCATACCCTGGCCAAAGCCAGAGAGGGATCTTGAACCTACCCAGGGCTCCTGCGTGGCTGTCCCAGGGAGAGAGCGGTTTATGTGGAAGGCTGGCCTATGGGGTGGTGCCTCTGGTTTTTGTTTGGCCTCAGGGAGTTTTCAAAGATTTCTTCCTGCTTGTCCTGTTCTCCTGGAGCCACATTTCTGACCAGGGCACCAGGACCGCTCCCTGCTGGGCACTTTATAGTGAGCTGGATTCTCAACTCATTCTCTCCCCGCCCCCCCCCCCCCCCCCCCCAGGGCTGAGAGGTTTTGTGACCTGCTCTTAGCTACACAATGGGGTGGATGCAGGTCCAGTGTGCTTTATGCTGATTCCTGGCTTTAGAATGTACTTGGCCTGTAGTACTTTTTTTTTTCTTCTTTCCAGTACTGGGGTTTGAACTCAGAACCTTGCACTTGTTAGCCAGGCACTTTACCCTGAGCCACAAGTCACTAGAGGACTCCCCCATACACTTGGGGGCTGCTGTTTAATATTTTAAGGAGTCATTAGAGGAAGAAGGTGGAGGGATGGGAGGGGAAACAGTGGGCCTCTAACTCCTTTGAAACTTCCTTTTCCTTTCTTGGGTATCCTATTTATAAGTGCCCGAGAAATTGGAAACAGCCGGGGGAGCTTGGTTTGGCATTTGGATGAATTACACAGCAGCAAAGGTTTCTGTGTGAACCCCACAGAGAAGGGAACTTTACTTCAGAATTTTCCATAGTCTTTTTTTATTATTATGAATTAACATGAGCCTCAGGAAGCAGATCTGACTGGCATTTCTTTCCCTCCCTCCTTCCTTGATACAGCCCTCTTCTTCTGCTTTGTGGCCTGACTTATAAGGGGCCCAGTAGCCCCAAAGATCCAAGGAGAGTAAAGCCCTCAGCTCTCAAAGTGCTTCTCATGGGGAACAATGTGCACAACCACGCCATACTGAGAGTTACTCTCTAGAAGAGGGGTGACTAATTCTGTCTAGGTGAGCAAAGTCTCAGAAATGAGTAATAATTTGTCAGGAGAGAAGGAATCAGTGAAAAAGCTATTCTGAGAAGCAGGGCCAGCTTGTGCAAAGGCACTGAGGTTTTTTGAGCAATCCACTTTAGCTCGAATAGAAGGTGGAGTCAGAGTAGGGTGATAGAGTTGGGTTTGTAGATGGAACTGGATGGTAAACTTAGGGCTTGGACTTCATTCTGAAGAGAAGGAGCTGAGAAAGACTCATGACCAAAACTAATTCTCATTAATGTGGTGGTTGATGTAGAGGATGCATTAGGAGGGTTGAACTGGAGATGAAGAGGCCATGATGAGGCCATTGTGTGGTCAGAAGGCAAGTCCAACTAGAGCAGGGCTTACAGGGATGGGATCAGAGTGTTATAGTGGAAATTCAAATGAAGGTCTCTGAACCTGCCATAATTTTATACCAAAGCAGGCTTTGAATACAGATGCCGAGTTATGTTCAGTATTATTATTTCTTCTTTCATGTTAGTTTTGAATTAGAGAAGCATGTATAGGTATCTCTACCCCTCTAAATCTTCTTTCGCCAGTGTGGCCACTCAGTTCTATGAGTCACTTCTAACTCCTTGGGGGCAGTATGACCTTGGGTGACATGTTGTCTGGTCACTGAGATGATTTCCATTTGGTCTGTAATACATTTTGTCCCTCTACGTTTGAACTCAGGGCCTTGGACTTGCTAGGTAGGCATTTTTCTACTTGAACCATAGCCTTAGCCCTTCCACTACCCCCTTTTTTCTTTTATCTTTTCTTTCTTTTTTCTTTTCTCTTTCTTTCTCTTTCTTTCTTTCTTTCTTTCTTTCTTTCTTTCTTTCTTTCTTTCTCTCTCTCTTTCTTTCTCTCTCTTTCTTTCTTTCTTTCTTTCTTTCTTTCTTTCTTTCTTTCTTTCTTTCTTTCTTTCTTTCTTTCTTTCTTTCTTTCTTTCTTTCTTTATCTTTCTTTCTTTCTTTCGCCACAGCTCCACTTCCAACTTTTTGGTGGTTAGTTGAAGATAAGAGTTTCATGGACTTTCCTGCTGGGTCTGGCTTGGAACCTTAATCCTCAGATCTCAGCTTCCTGAGTAGCTAGGAATTGTCAGTGAATCACCAGCACCTGGGCTTTGTTTTCATTTAAAAAAAGATATATATCTTGTATTATGCCAGCCAAGATCTTGATCCCTTCTATTTGCACTTCCTGCTTTCCAATATTGCTAGGATGACAGGTAGGTTCCACTGAACCCAGTTTTGTTTTTTTTTTTAATTGGTTGAGATGGAATCTCATAAACTTTCTGTCCAGGCTTGCCTTGAGACTTATCTTCTCCATCTCTGCTTTCCAATTAACTAGGATTATAGGTATATGCTACAAAGGCTAGGTGGTCTGTAGTACTTGCAGATATCCAGGTCTCAGCTTCTACCTATAGCCTCAATTTGCTTGTTAGCTAGAGACTAGAGACATGAGAGCAGTTAGAAGACCAGCTTAAGAGTGGAACTACAATCTCAGTTCTTGAAAAAGTCCTTTCTCACTGAGTCTCCATTTCCTTTTTTTGTCAGAGGGAAGAATTTTGGTGCATGCAAATCACCAAAAAAGTCTACCTTTCAATATGGAAAGCACTGGAAGATGAATTATTTCATTGACTCCTTGTAACTGGTCCTGTGGAGCAGATAGGATTTTTTTTTCTTACAGATGAGGAAACGGAGGCTCAGACAGGCTTTTGATTGAGTGCCTATAAATAATAGTGGGTCCCAGTGATCTGACCATCGAGCCATATCGCTTAATCACTGCACTCAGTAGTCTCTCCAGACCTAACAGCAGAGGGACAGATGGGGGTGTTCTGCCATGGTTGTCAGGAGGGCAGAGATTGTGTGCAAGCTTGGCTGCATCAGTGAGGCCAGAAGGGGCCGCCCACAGTTATTTATAAATCATGCTTTTCTTTACCATCATTGGGCCCCAGTGTGGAGGGGGAGGGGCTGGGTAGGTTGGCCTCCCATCCTTTTCAGGAAATCAAGACTCCTGGATACAGGGTTTATGGGCAGAAATCACAGGCAGATGGGAACCTAGCCAGGGCTGGCTCCCCCTTTTCTACCATTTGAGTTTCTCCTCTGCAAATGTTTCTGGAGAAGCCAGGAAAAGTACCCCCGCCCCCAGCAGCCCAACCCCCACCCCCACCCCTTCCTTGTTTATTCCCTGAGAAAATGCTGGCTGTTGTAGAGCAAAGCAGGTTCCAGGAGTTCTGCATTTTGGAGGGGAGGGAAAGAAAGAACCCAATGTTTAAGCAGCTGAGGGTTGTTAAGTAAAAATAGGGCCTCCCTTCAGCTGCATGAGAGTGTGTCATATTTCAGTCTGATGTGGTTTGTTAAGTTGGGGACCACAAGCAGACAGTTCCTCCTGCTGGCCAGCTTCCAGAGCTTCCCTTCCCCCAAACGCTGTATTGCCTGGACCACATCTGCAATTGAAGGGTAGGGCAGAGAAAAGCAGTGGGTGTGGGAGCAGGGCTGCCCAGCCAAAGGCCTGGCCTTGTCAGTGTTGTCACTGACAGAGAGCTGGCTGGCTTAAACCAATGCCTGCCTTTTTCTCTGGGCTCCAATGTTTGTGCTGCACCATAGGTAGATAGCATGATGCCAGGCTTTGCCAACGCTGCTGGCATCGGGGTCCGAAGGCTCTGTGCCCTGCACAGGAGCCGGCTTCTGTGTGCCAGAGAGTGTAACAGGAGCCCACAGCTGGCTGACACCGAGGTACAGCTGCCATTCTTGGATTTGGATGGAACTGATTGCTCCGTTGTATAGCCTAATAGTGATGATAATGGTGACCACTGTGTGTTTGCACTGATTTGTTTTATCTTTTAATGGTTCCAGGAAGAAAGAGGTGTTGACATGATTTTAGAGGCCTGGAGCATGGGCTGTCTTGTTCATTGGTCACTAGGAGCCACCTGGCCAACAGGTTCCTCCCAGATCCTCCTGCATCCTCCCTCTCCTCCCTTGTTTGCTCTTTCCCACAGGGTAGACATTGCATCTCCTGAATTCAAGGCATAAGGAATGAGATCTTTAACTATAAAATATTCCTGAAGTCCTTCTCCCTCCCCCACCCCCACCCCAAGGATCTAGAAAGGATTTGAGCCATGACATTGTGCTGAAGGTTAGTCACCTTATGGGAGTGGATTCCTTTCCTCTGCTGAGTTGGTTAGGCAAACAGTCTTGTTACTCTCCAACTTCAACAAATGTATCATCAGGGCCAGGCTTATTTGCCAAACAAGGGGTTTGTATTCCACGTATGTGAGCTTTCAGGGCAGGGCTGGGACTGTGGCAGGGCTGGGCCCTTGGTGGGCACTGAGTAAATACTTATTAAATTTGGGGGAGGGACCTGACAGAAGGGGTGGCATATATGCTTTTGTCTGCTCTCCTTTTACCCATTATAATATGTGCTTGGGATGGAGAATTTGGAAAATAAAACAAATCTAAGAGTATCTGTAATTCTGCTAACCCCAAACTATCATTGTCAACATTGGGGCTGGGGATATTTTCCTTCTGGAAGTTTCAGTACATATGTGTAGGCCACATAGTTTGTGGTCACACTGTAGTTACAAATTTTTTTTGAGTAAAATATTAACATTTAAGCCCAATGCCAGTGGCTCACGTCTGCAATCCTAACTACTCAGGAGCTGAGATCTAAAGATCATGGTTCAAGGCCAGCCCAGGCAGGAGAGTATCCTACTCTTAGCACCAATAAATTACCAAAACAGCCAGAAGTAGAACTGTGGCTCAAGTGGTAGATTGTTAGCCTTGAGTGAAAGAAGTTCAGGGAAAGTGCTCAGGCCCTGAGTTCAAGCCCCAGGACCAGCAAAAAATAACTTAATTTTATTTGTTTATTATTTTTAAGTAGTTGCACAGAGGGGTTTCAATTCAACATGCCAGTTTATAAGTGCAATGCATCGTGGCCAATGTCAGTCCATTCATCATGTCCCCCATCTGCAGTTATTATTTTTTTATTCCAACTTCTTGATTCTTTTTAATATTATAGCCTGAATAGTTTCTCATTTCATTAAAACCCCCTTTTAGTTTTTGCAATTTTCATTTGTTTTTGTGCCAGTATTGGAGCATGAACTCGGGGCATCCCATCCTTTCTTGCTTTTTGTTTTTTGTTTTTTGTTTTTTTTTCCTGTTCAAAGCTGGTGCTCTACCACTTCTGGCTTTTTGGTGGTTAATTCAATAAGAATTTCATGGACTTTCTTGTCTGGGCTGGCTTCAAACAGTGATCCTCAAATCTCAGCCTCCTGACTAGCTAGAATTAAAGTCATGAACCCAGCATACTTTATACCTTTAATAAGAAAGACCTTGAACATCTCACCCCTCTGTCCATCAGTTTCCTCATCTGTAACATCAGCATTTCAGCACCGGCTTTATAGCATTTTGAAAAGTGCCTAACAAGGTGCTTTACAAGTGACAGTCACTTCTCTTTTGTCATCTGCTTCAAAACTACCCTGGGAAGTGAGTAGGCAGGGACAGATCATTCCCTGTGTGTAGACTTAAGAGAAGGACTGGCTGGGAGTTCTTGGCTTCCTGATTTAGGGTGAGGAATTGGTGGTACCATTGAACAGTATCTCTGAGGAGGTTGGCTTTTGTGACTAGTCCAGGGCTCAGCCCCTGTGCACCTCTTTTCCCTGGGGTTTCTCTTGAACTCAGGGCCTCTAACTTGTTAGTTTCTAGTCCTTGTAATTTTTGCTTTTTCTTTTTTGGTATCTGGGCTTGAAACCCAGGGCCTTATGCTTGCTTATTGGCTATATATTCAGCTTGGTTACTCATGGCAGGATTGCTTAAGAAAAGTCATAGGTTGTTTTTCAAATACTTTCTCAGTTTTACCTGGAGGGTCTAGGATTGCAATCCTCCTAGTAGCTGGAATTGCAGGTTTGTATTACCTTGTCCATTCTGAGAATCACTCTTTCCCTCCCTCCCTCCTTCCTTCCCTTCCTTCCTGCCTCCCTTCCTTCTTCCTTTCCTTCCTTCCTCCCTCCCTCCCTTCCTCTCTTCCTTCCTCTCTCATGTGTGTGTCAGTAACACTTGAACTCAGGGCACGGGCATTGTCCTTTAGCTTTTTCACTAAAGGCTTATTATGCTCTATCACTTGAGCCACAACTGCACTTTTGGCTTTTTGGTGGTTAATTGGAGATAAGAGTCACATAGATCTTCCTGGGAGGGTTGGCTTTGAACTAGATCTCAGCTTCCTGAGTAGCTAGGATTCCAGGTATAAGCCACCAGTGCTGACTTATATTTCTTTCCCACACTTGTTTATTATAACATTCTAAGAAGGTGGGAGCTGCCTACCTAGTTTCTTTAGAAATCTTTTAAAAAAGAAAGCCCAGAATTTTATAGTTGCATACAACTCAGTTTTCATAAATTTAAATGCACAAGGGCTTCATCTAGGCACATTTTTGGAATGTGGACTCTCAGGCTCTGCCCTTAGGGTTGCCATAGTTAGCAAATAAGAAAACAGGATACTGGTTAAATTAGAATTTCAGATTAAACAAGAAGAGGTAATTGTTTAGTATTACTGTCGTCCTTGTAATAGTTAAGGCATACTTGTGCCCATGAAGTTTCATTGTGTCTGAAATTCGGATATTAGTGGCAATCAGCATTTTTACTGGCAGTGCCACTTACCTGGGCCTACTAAATTGTGTGCTGCATTTTCACGGGATCCCCATGGGATTCTTACACAAATCCAGGGTGGAGGGACATTGCACCTGGGACCTTGCTCTCTCAGCCCAGGATAAGTGCCTTCCCAAACGAATCCATGCGTAAGAGAGAATGCATTGTGAGGAGATGGATTATTTTCACATTGATCATTTGCACATGTGCATATTCTTTTTTTTTTTTTTTTTTTTTGTCGGTCGTGGGGCTTGAACTCTGGGCCTGGGCGCTGTCCCTCAGCTCTTCAGCTCAAGGCGAGCGCTCTACCACTTGAGCTACAGCGCCACTTCCGGTTTTCTGGTGGTTTATTGGAGATAGGAGTCTCACGGTCTCTCCTGCCCGGGCTGGCTTTGAACTGCGATCCTCAGATCTCAGCCTCCTGAGTAGCTAGGATTACAGGCGTGAGCCACCAGCGCCCGGCAACATGTGCATATTCTTATGTCCACAAGTGCTGAGTTATGATCAGCTCCAGGGAGAAAGTCTTCATTTTGGTAAGGAGTCTTGGCCTGGCTTGCAGCCTCAGTTTTCTAACCTGTAAAATGGGCACACATTCTTTCAGTCCTCATGCCAAGACACCCTCTTCTTCCATTCTTGGGGCTGCCTGACTGGACTTGATGTGTCCAAGCCCCCAGAGACATGGGTCAGTCGGCTCTCCTGACTGCCCCTGAAATTTGCCTAGCCCTGCCTGCCTCCTCACTTCTCATACCCTGAGGGAGCTAAGGCCTTTCCAGAAGCCATTGCCTGGCCTTCCCAATGCTGTTCTACCGCTGTGAGAGTGCAAAAGATCTGATCTTTAAACTTGTTATTTCAGTTGTTACTAAACCTGTGGTTTGAGAAGAATGAGGAACTTGGCCTTGGGTCCACTCTTACTCCTGCCCTGGTGGTCATGGGTAGGTCATTTTTTTTTTCAACTCTAAGTTGGTTCTTTGACCTGGTCTTCCCCACTCTGTGAACTAGGAATGCCACCTTCTGTTCACCCCCATTCTTTTTTCCCCTTGTCTAAGGTCCGATTTCAACACCTAGAGTGGAATGATTTATGATGTCATTGGTGCAAGTATATGGGTGGTCAGATACTTAACCCTATGACATCATGAGAGAGATTGCTTCAGACATCTTCTCTCCTCTGGGGTTTTGTTAACAATGTAGCACTTGCAGGTAAAAGGAATGCCAGGAGCTGGGTGCAGGTGGTTCATACCTGTAAAGCTAAGATCTGAGGATCAAGGTTCAAATCCAGCCTGGGCAGGAAAGTCTGTAAGTGGAACTGGAATGGTGGCTCAAGTGATAGAGTGCTAGCCTTGAGCTAAAAATAGCCCAGGGGCAGCACCCAGGCCCCAAGTTCTAGCCCTAGAACCAGCACCAAACAAACAAAAGAGATACACTTGGGTATCCTCAAACTTACCACACACACAGGTCGCCTGGTATTTGGCTAAAATGCAGGTGCTGGTCCCCTAGGGCTGGGGTAATGTCTGTGATTCACATTTCTAATGAACTCCCAATGGGTGCTTGGAATCCCACTTGGAATTGCAAGATTCAAAACCAATTATCAATTTAAAACAAATTGTTAGCCAGGAGCTGGTAGCTAATCAGGAGGCTGAGATCCAGACGACAACAGTTTGAAGCCAGCCTGGGCTGAAAAATCCATGTGATTCCATCTCAAAAAGTTGGGCTGGAGATGTGGTTCAAGTGGTAGAGTGAGAGAGCAACATAAATGCAAGGTCCTAAGGTCCTAAGTTCAAACCCTGGTACCAGCCGAATAAAACAAAACAAAACCCCCTAGCATCAGTACTTAAGAGGTAAGGAACTTAAGAGTTAAGTCCTTTATTCAAGGATAAAGAGCTCAGTTTTAATTTCTCTGTTCTTTGTGCTGTTCGAGATGTAGCCCAAGAATTTGAGCTAAGCTCACTTAGCTATACCCCCAGATGTGAGTGAAACCCCTAGTGCCCAGATCTCTTAATGGCTTACTCTTGGGTTTCTTTCTAAGAATTATATTTGGCCTCTGTCTATTTAGCCTACAATTATAAGTTTGTAGAATGTAGAATGGAATCATGTGCTACCTGTTTGCTGAGTGATGTAGAGCCCTTGTCAGGAGAAAGCGATTGAGTAGGAAGAAGAAGACAAGGAGAAGAAGGAGACAATGGCTATGGGGCCTTTTTTGTTGTTGTTGTTGTTGGTTGTGTGGCTTGAACTCTGGGCCTGGGCGCTGTCCCTCAGCTCTTCAACTCAAGGCGAGCACTCGACCATTTGAGCCACAGCACCACTTCCAGTTTTCTGAGTGGTTTATTGGAGATAAGAGTCTCACATACTTTCCTGCCCAGGCTGGCTTTGAACCACGATCCTCAGATTTCAGCCTCCTGAGTAGCTAGGATTACAGGCTTGAGCCTCTGGAGTCTGGCTAAGAGGCCTGTTTTTGTGGTTTAGATAAACCTAAACCTTTCCATGAGGAGGTTTTACCTTTAAGACCAAAAGCTTTGGTGATTCATTGGAGCTAAGACTTTCCTGCCTGTGGTGGCTTTGAACTGTGATCCTTAGCTTTCAGCCTCCTGAGTAGCTAGGATTACAGCATGAGCCACTGGCTCCCAGCCCTAATCTAAGAATCTTTTTTTTGTATTTTTAAAGGGTTAATAAAACAAAACAAAAACAAACAAGGAAGAACAGAGAGAGGGCAGGCGGCACATGAAGCTTTAAACACATGATGCCCTTAACAGAACTTTGCTCATTTCTGAGTTAAAGCAGCCACAATGTCCTGAAATGCCCCTAATGAGCAAGAAGCTGCCCCTTCTGGCTTAGAATTTAGGGAAAGCAAGACTAAGTATGGGGTGGGGGTTGCCTGGCTGGGTAGAAACTGCCCTGATGTCTTAGCTGTGTGACCCTCCCCCGCTTCCTTTACCTCTCTGAGCCTCTTTCCTTGCTTGGTAAAATGAGAACAATGATGTTGGCCTGGCAGAGTTATTATGGACAGTAGACCAGATGTTTGCATAGAGTCTGCTACTTGGTCAACTGGTGGTGGTTGGGACATTTGAATAGTTATGGCATCTACCAGACTCTTGGAAATATTCTTATAAGGATGGAAAAAAAAATACAAAAAGACCCTGCTGCAACCTTTCCATCACCTGCAAGATAGAAGCTCCCCTTTGTCACCTAGATGGATGGGGTCCCAAGGGGGCCTACACACTTCCACTAGCAGCAAAGGGCTACCCAAAGGCTGGCCTTCTGAGGGTGGCCACCCCTGGCTCTTGGAAGGTACAAACAGGGATGGATGGTGATGGCTGAAACAAGACCCCTCCCTTCCTGGCTCCCTTGGGAGCATGTAGGTGGATTTAAGGCCCTGGCCTGCTGCTCTTGATTTTAAGTGTACTGTGGCCTTGAAGTCCAAACTGGAAAGCCAACTTAACTTGGTTTTAGTCGGGGCTCATTGTAAACCAAGCCAATTTGGGATCCTGATGTCCCATCCCAGCCTTGCAAAGAGCACAATGCTTTTCTTGCCCATAGATGGCAGCATCTGTACTGTTAGTAGTCTCTGTGTGAATGTGTGTGTGTGTGTGTGTGTGTGTGTGTGTGTGTGTGTGTGTGTGCGCACGTGCATGCGCATGTACATGGGTTATACATATGTGTAGGTCTGTGATTGACTCAGTTTTTCCCTTTAATGAACTTGAACTCATGGTTGGTCTGGCCCCAAGCCAGACTCCATCTAACGGGAGAAGCTGATGTGGAAATAGACCATGCCAGTGACCAAAAGACTGTAGGGATGCAGAGGGACACGGAATACAGTGACTATACACAAGACTCAAGGGTCCCAGTGTGGAGTACCTGGCTGGGGCTTGTGGTGTGTAGGTGAAAGCTGAGGTGGAGGGAGATGGTAAAAAAGGGTGGACATTGCACGTTGTCTGGGATCTATGGGGAGCCGGGGCAGAGTCTGATCCTCAGAGTGATATGGTCCAGATCTGCTCTGAGGAGTTGTATTGTGGAGGAGCTAGAGGGGAGGGAGAGGGTCAAAGGTTGAAGTGGCAGGTTGGATATGAGAGCAAAACAGGTATAGGTATGTATGTATGTGTGTATGTGTATGTGTGTGGGGGGGGGGGGAGGGGGGATTGAGGACGTGGTACCTGGTGTCTGGCTTGATTCCTTGTGTGGATAGTAGGTGGTGGTGAGGTTTGTTGCAAGCCCCTCAAGTGAGCAGAGAGTATGTGATGGAGCACCTGTGGCTCACACCTGTAACCCTAGCTACTCAGTACGCTGAGATCTGGAGGATTGAGGGTCAAAGCCATCCAGGATAGGAATACCTGTGACACTCCACCTCCAATTCACCAGGAAAAAGCCGCCAGTAAAATTTTGGAGGGAGTGGCTCAAGTGGTAGAGCACCGGCTGTGAGCAAACAAGCCAAGCCATCACAAGGCAGGCTGGATGTGAAATGTTCATCCTCATACAGAGTTATCAGAGGGTAAAAGGTCATTCATCAGTCACAGGAATGACAAAAATCAGCTCTGCTTTGATCTATGTCTGGGATCTGGGAAGGTTTTGAGAAAGTTTTGCAGAGTTGCCATTTAACACCAGAGCATGTGTAGAGCCCCTCCCCCTCTGTGCCCCCCCCCCCCCCCCGCCCCAGCACCTAACCTTTGACCTCTCTGGTTTTGCCCACTGCTTTCTACCTGTGTCACCCACAGTGCAGAAATCACCACCAACATCTGGGCCATCTACTGCCAGCCCGAGAACAGGGCTCATCTGTGTCTTAATGCCAGCAGCAGCTGGCAGGGCCTCTTTGCATTTGGGATGGTGGCCTCTCCCCTTGGCTTGGAGAAGCTGGTTTGGGCAAAGGAATCTTCCTCTATGGATAGGTGACTGGAACTCCAGGTGTTGACATGGGTGAGACTCTGGGTTGCGCTTGACAGGTGAGGGCTGAAAAGGCTGAGCTGTTCCATCCATGAGGGGGCCTTCTGTCACCAATCTGTCAGGTACCCACTGGTCCTATGGCTTTCCAGGTCCTGTGTTACATCATAGGCTCAAAAGGGAAAGGAGCTAGAATCCTTGTTGGCAAAGAGCATGCCTCCTGGCAGAGGGAGAGCCCTACTCGCCTTGTGTGGCTGCCACTTGGCTCACTGATGGAGCAGCTGGATAATACAAGCACCGTGCTTAGGTATAGAAGTGGAGTGCACCACGACAATGCCCTGGGTACCCAAACTGCATGTATACAAGATGACAAGTTTATAGGAAAAAAAGAACAAGTCATTAATAATCACAGCCCATATGCACTGTGCACAACTCTTGACATTAAAAAAAATCTCTATGACTCTTTGCAATGGCCTAAATTCTAGTGCAGTCTAAGATTATCTCCCTTGTACAGAGAAGGCCACCAAATGAAGTAATTTGCTCAGGTTATCCATGTAAAGGCTACTGTGTAAAACCCAAGTCCTGAACTCTGAGGCTGGCTGAATGCAGACCTGCCCCAGGGCTGCCTCAATGTGCCCAGGAGATTCTAGGCTGGATGAACTGAGGCCTGGTAGCTTGAAGGAAGGTGAGAGTCCTGCTTGCCCTGCCCTGGAACTTGCCTGAATGTCCAATCCAGGGCCTTCTACTGATGGTAGAGACAGGGTTCATCCAGTACATGCGAGAAGAGGGTGAGAGAACATGGTTAGGAAGAGCTGGAAGAAAAAGGGTGCACAGTTGTGAACACTTACAGCATTCAAGGTCATGATCACTGCCTTCCAGGCTCTGAGGAGTCATTAGGAAACAGGTGAGTGGACCCGCTCTAGGTCGCCCCCACAGGGCTGGCAGCTGGTATGTAAGTACAGACTGAAATACCAAATGGGGATTTGGCTAGCTGACCTTTAACCCTGACATGGAGATTCTTGGGTTCTTTTCTAGGTACTACTGATTTCTGTTGTGAAGTATTTCCACCACAGCTACAGCCCCTCCTCCACGGAGCACCTCTTCTCCTTGTCCAGCCCTGGGAGGTAGGTAGAACAAGGTAGACATCTGTTATCGTCATCTTATGCCCAGGTGAAGTCCACTGAGGACCACTGTCTGGAGTCTACTACAAGGCCTTCAGGGTGGAAGCAGCTGCTGGTGGTCTCAGGGGACTCAAGAGGAGCTCCAACCTCCCCCACCCCCAACACACTTATGGCCTACACTGTACCTGACCACATTTCCTCCTTACCACCCTCAAGAGGAATCCAGGCCAGGGTGGGCAGGCCATCCAGGCAGACAAGGACTGGGTTGGGTGCCCAGATGCCTGGCCACACCCTGGTTGTGCTGCTTTCTTGCTTCCTGACTTTAGGAAAGTCACTTTCCCTCTCTAGGCTACTCCGTAAATACTTGGAGGAGGGGTGTGAGGGGGAGGGAAGGAAGGGCAGGAATGCTCACTGTAGGTTGTGGAAAGGTGAGAAAAGCTGGGTGTGGCCACCAGGTCCTTGGCTTGGGCTTGTTGACTGAAAAGTATGAGTCAGGGACTCTGGATGAGTCACCTCCACCTGGCTGGTGGCAGGGTGGGGTCAACCTGATTTCCAAGTGAGAGCTGAAGTTGGCTGGGAAGTGGGGACCATTGCAGAATCTTGGGCTGAAAGCCAAGCAATTCTTTTTTCTCAGTCCAGCTGGCCCTCAGTTTCTCCACCTGTAAGATGGGTGCATTATTTTCCCCTTTTGGTCAAAGTTGAATTTCTAAGTATGGAGAGAGCCTGGAGAGCACCTATCACCAACTCTGTGGCTGGCTACCAAAAAGGGAAGGGAATGACTTTATACAGAGCTTCCTGGTGGAGCACAAGCCAACCATGGTCCGGGCTGTTCCTCTTTCCCAAAGCTGACATGATAATCCGTCTGAAGGTCTCTAGGGAACTTTGTCCTCAGAGCTAGGGATCCCTAGAAGGCCCAAGGAATTTTAGACGCTGTTGGAGATGGTGCCTCTGTTCTAGGAGTCTTGAGTCCTTTTCTTTTCTCCACCACATAAAGAATTATGAGGCAGGAAAAGTGGGAACAGAGGCAAAGTGTACGTGAAAGTGAGAGAAGGTGCAGAGAGCCTCTTCACTGTTGGTCGGTTGGTTTGAGTCCAAACAGATTCTTGGCTGGGAGGGCCATGCACGCGGTGTAAGTCCTGTCCACCTGCTTCCCAGTCAAGGAGGGCTGTGGAGGAGGAGTGTACAGACTAGATAGTCTGTTTGTTTCCTGGTGGTTAGGGGCATTGCTTCCCTCAGGGTTTATCTCAGCTTTCCAGGGCCCCCCAGGAAGAGGAAAGGATGCTCTTTTTTGGGGAGGGGCATGGGGATCACCGTCTCTCCCTATCTGCCTAATCTTTCCCCTTTTTGCCTCGCTCCTGCCCTGCCTGTCAATGAGGAGTGCATAGCAGCTCTGCTCCACGCTGCCAGTGCTTTTGCTGATGGTGGTACCTGCCTCTTGCCTGTCCCAGCTCTGCGGACCCTGAAGGGTTGTAGGCCAGCCGTAGGCCCCATTACCTGAGAGTTCCGTGTGTTTGGTCCTCTTCCCCCTTCCGTATCACCACCTCACACCCACTTCATGGGCTTGGGTTCAACCAAGCAGCCCCAGGACCAAACCCTCAGGTTTTCTTGGCCTCCATCTTAGGTGCATGGGAATCTAGATGCTCTTCCTCAGCTTTGGAGAAGCTTGCATTGATTACCTTTTCTTCTACCTTTCTTTTTTTTTAATATTATTTTTAAGTAGTTGTACAGAGGAGTTACCTTTCAACAAAGCAGTTTATGAGTACAGTGCATCTTGATCAGTGTCAGCCCTTTCAACATCCTCTCCCATCCCTCTCAACCCACCTCTTCCCTTCCTTTTCTTAATTATGTAGGATATGCTTTGAACTTGATGATTGCATTCTCTTGCCTTCTCTTCATTTGTCCACTCCCCTCTCTTGATTCCACCCCACTCCTCTGTGATTACCCATTTCCTGATGTTTATTTTGTTGCAGTATGAGCCTTTCTAAAGAATTACACCATTTGAATTCTCCCCTGAATCTACTTTTTTTTTTTGCTAGTCCTGGGCTTGAACTCAGGACGTGGGTGTGTCCTTGAGCCTCTCTGTACTCAAGGCTAGCACTCTATCACTTGAGCCACAACCTCACTTCCAGCTTTTTCTGAGTAGTTCACTGGAGATGAACCTCACAGGCTTTTCTGCCTAGGCTGGCTTCAAACCATGGTCCTCTGATTTCAGCCTCTTGAGTAGCTAGAATTATAGGCATGAACTGCCAGTGTCCAGCTGAATATGCCATATTTTAATTAATATATTTATGTATACTTGAATACCACCCCAAAGTATTTATTTATATATTTATAAATTAATTCTAGCTTCCACATATGAGAAAAAAATTATTCTTTGTCTCTCTGAGCCTGAGTGTACATGGTTCTTTCCAAGTGTTTCCATTTTTTTTTGCAAACAATGTAATATCATTCTTTCTAATGCCACAATAAAATTCCACCGTGTATATACCACACTTTTTGATCCATTCATCCATTGAGGGCCATCTGAGCTGATTCCATACTTTGGTTATGGTGAATCTTACTGCAATGAGCATGGTTGTGCTGGTGGCTTTATTGTATTCTAGTTTGTAATTTTTTAGATACATGTCCAAGAATGGGATTGCTGGGTCATTAGGTAGTTCTATGTTTAGTTTTTTGAGGACCCTTCATACTGCTTTCTAGAGTGGCTGAACAAATTTACATTCCTACCAACAGTATATTAGAGTTCCCTTTTGGCTGTATCCTTGCCATAATCTGTTATTGTCTGTAGCCTTGATAATGGCCATTCTAACTGGGGTGAAGTGAAATCTCAGTGTTGTTTTGATTTGTTTTTCCTTTATGGCCAGACATATTGATCATCCTCTACCTTTCTGACTTTAGAGCCCTGTTTTTCTGTCTCAAATGTTCTCAGTATTCTGATCATCTTTTTTGTTGAGTTATAGAAATAGGTTCATTCACTCTTCCATTCATTCATGGATTAATTTGATAGGTATTTAGGCTAAATCTGGGTACTGGAGAATCAGCAAAGGATGGAACTTTTCTGTCTTACCTGAGTGGTACAGTAGAATTACTGGCATCATAGATTCATTCTGACTTCAGCTGTGAAGGAAATGATGGGTTATGGAAGCAATTTGGGGTGGGTGTGTTGAAGCGGGGGTTGTCTTGTCTGGTCAGAGCAGAGAAACCTTCAAGGCAGAGCCTTTAAGAGGGAGCAAGGGATGGCAGAATGAGCAGGGAAGGGAGGCTTGCTGCAGCACAGAGAACACAGGACTGGCCAGATCATGCTGCTCTTGAATTTGCCTTTTAGGCTGGCCACTGGGAACCATGGAGAGACTTAATTAGTAGAAGCCTTGAAAGAGACAGGACCAGGGACCAGCCTGATGAATGCTGAGGATGTCATGTTGGGTTTTTCCAAACCCAGGTGTCCTGACACTGCCTGGTATGAGGCCTGGTGATGTTAGTCCTGGGAAATGTGAATCCCAGGATTCTTTCAGTTCTGCTTGTGTGTGTGTGTGTGTGTGTGTGTGTGTGTGTGTGTGTGTGTGTGTGTGTGTGTGTGTGTGTGTGTGTGTGTGTGTGTGTGTGTGTGTGTGTGTGTGTGTGTGTGTGTGTGCGCGCATATGTGCGTGCTGGTCCTGGAGCTTGAACTCAGGGCCGAAGCACTGTCCTTGAAGCTTCTTTTGCTCAAAGCTAGTGCTTTACCACCGGAGCCACAGCTCCAATTCTACCTTTTATGTATTTATCTTTTTTTTTTAGTAATTTATTAGAGATAAGCATTGACTGACTTTGAACCACAATTCTCAAATCTCAGCCTTCTGAGTAACTGGGATTACAGGTGTACACCATCTGTGCCAGCTGGGTTCTACACTTACCAGCCAAACCCTCTCTGACTTCTGCTCTGGAGAGGGAGGTAAACTGAGGCCTGGAGTACACAGTGATAAGTGCCAAGGGGCCTAGAGAGCCATTGAGAGCTCTTCATCCTGGAGTGATACACACTGGCCTGAGGATGGGGACACAGGCACTTTGGGTTAGACGGGAGTATGCAAAGGCCTGGCTGCTCAGAGAAGCCCTCTGTACTTGGGAATTAGTGAATAAAGTGTGGATGGAAAAGTGACAGGAGATACTGACAGGGAGAAAGAGGTTGGGAAAGGCCTTGAAAATCAGGCCTTCATCTTCTGGGTGCCTTGGAGCCATGGATGGGTCTTTTATTTTTGTTGGTTGTGGGGCTTGAACTCTGGGCCTGGGCACTGTCCCTCAGCAATTCAGCTCAAGGCAAGAACTCTACCACTTGAGCCACAGCGCCACTTCTGGTTTTCTGGTGGTTAATTGGAGATAAGAGTCTCATGGACTTCCCTGCTCAGGCTGTCTTTGAACCACAATCCTCAGATCTCAGCCTCCTGAGTAGCTAGAATTACAAGTGTGAGCCACCAGTGCCTGTCATGGATGGGTCTTGAGCTGAGGAATGACTTGAATGATGGGATTTCAATCTGAAAGGGTGGAGCAGAAATGCGCTGTGCTGGAAGCTGGCTGGAGACAATGAATGTCACCCGTAAAGCCTTGTCACTCTCGCTGACCCCACCAACCAACCCCCATTCACACTCACAGAGCAAAATTCTCATGTCTGTCCCTTGTTCCTTATCCTTGCTCCATTCTGCCCCTGCTGGCCAAAAGCCTGAGTTGTCCACACTGCAGCCTGGGTGTGGTTAGGACAGTAGGTCTGAGCCTGTAGCCAGCTCTGACCTGGATTCCTGTGTGCCGCTTAAACAAGGTCTTCAATCCATCTCGGCCTCTGTTCCTTGCCATGAAGTGGGGGTGAGGGAGAAGACAGGGAAGTGAAGTCTGTCGCCTGTGCACAGTCATGGGACAGCCAGTTCATCTTGATATCTTTGTTGGCCCCTTACAGCTCAGTCTGTCATCAGCTGCTCCTTGGGGAGCTCTTCTTTTGGACCATAAATATGTGGACATCTTGAGCAGCCCTCACGAAGGCCTCTAGGGGACATGGACGGGGTGGAAATGTCTTTAGCATTGATATCTGGCTCAGGCCAAGCACAGGGGTCTGGATTGGCCTATTTGTACCTCTCTTGCCAGCACTAACACAAGATGAGTGTATCAAGCCAGCTTGCAGGTTTCTCAAAAACACTAAATGAGAAAGTGAATTTAAAGAATGATCATAGACCTGTGAGCATCATCCCACCAAACATATTCATCTTATGGCCAAGGAATCTGGGTCCCCAGTAGGGTCAGTGATTTACAAAACTGTGGACTCATTCATTTTTCTTTAGCCCATTGCAGTTCCAGTTTAAAAAACAGGACCATGCCTGGTGCCAGTGGCTCATGCCTGTAATCCTAGCTACTTAGGAGGCTGAGATTTGAGGATCATGATTCAAAGCCAGCCTGGGCAGGAAAGTCTGTGAGACTCTTATCTCCAATAAACCACTCAGAAAACTGGAAGTGGTGCTGTGGCTCAAGTGGTAAAGTGCTAGCCTTGAGCTGAAGAGCTGAGGAGCTGAGGGACAGTGCCCAGGCCCAAAGTTCAAGCCCCATGACTGACCAAAAAAAAAAAAAAAAAAGACCAATTTTCATTGCCCAGAGTGGTCAGGTAACCCCTGTAATTCCTGCATGTGGGAGACTGAAGAGGAGGATCGTGAGTTCAAAGCCAGCCTGGACTATTTAGTTGATTTTTTTTTGTCTCAAAAAGTCAAAGGCCAGGGATATATAGCTTAGGGGTAGAGTGCTTACACTCCATGCACAAGGATCTAGGTTTGATCACTAGTGTTATAAGATAGATTCATTAGTGAAATGAATTCTCAAGTTGAATAGGGAGAGAGGAACAGTAAAATGGTCCTCAAGTGGCAGAGGCTACCTTCAGACAACACTGGGGAATATTCTGCCTGAGGGTACACATCTGACTTTCTTAGTTCACATTTGGAGAAACTGAGGTCCAGAGAGAGAGGAGAGAGAGGGGGAGGGAGAGAATGGCTGGCCCATGGTCCACAGAGGGTGAGGAGCAGAAAAGAGACCCAGGCCCAGCTTTGGTATCAGCAGTAGGCAGGTGGAACTCTTCCCCCTCAAACCCACCCCACCCTTAAGAAAATACAGTGGAGCATGACACTGGGTTCCTGAGGAAGTTTTGGTGTTTCATTGTGTTGGGGAGGAGGATCATTTCCAGAACTGTGTGTGCCCCTGGTGCCTGCGGTGTTGGGCTTGGCACAGCTATTTTGGACAAAGCCACAGGCTTGTATTCATAGGCTGATGGGATTAGGTTGGCCTGTGTTAGGAGGTCACCACCTTTCTTCCACTCAGCCCAGCCGTGGCAGAGGAAGAAGCCTTTGGGGGAAGTTGGGACCCACAGGTGAGCAAAAAGAGAATTGGGGTAGAAGACTGCTAGGAAGAGGGACATGGAGGCTCCTAACTTCCCAGCTCAGTCACCAGGCAGATCTAAAGAGATGAGTCCTGGTCCCACCTTGTTCTCTTCCTGCATGTTGGGGACTCCTCACAGCCTAGGACCGCAGCTATGGTGGAGGGCCTCCTTCCCACCTGCCTGCCCTCTCATCCGGCCACACCTCCCCCTTGCACAGACCACACCTCCCAGCCACCCTCTACCTGCTTACCAGTTCCTGTGCCTGCAAAGACAAAGCTGGGTTCATCCTTCAAGTCCCTGCTCTAATGCTCACCTTTTGTGGACTTCCCACTGCCCACAGCAGCTTGAGCCATGATGGTGTTCCTTGTCTGTGTTCCTCACTGGGCCAGGACATACCATGGCAGGGCTAGGAAGGGAAGGGAGGGAAGGAGGGAAGCAGTAGTACCTGTCCTGGCTACTTACCTTGCATATCTAATATCCATCTGCACAACCCTCTGGGCTTTAGCTACTTTTTTTAAAGATGCCAGGGCTGGGTACCTGTGGCTCACACCTATAATCCTAGACTCAGGAGGCTAAGATCTAAGAATACTGCTTTGAAGCCAGCCAGGACAAATTCAAAGACTCCTATCTCCAATTAACCAGTATGAAAAACAAAAAAAAACCCCAAAACTGGAGATAATGATTCAAGAGACTGAGCATCATCCTTGAGTGAGAAAAAAACTAAGTCAGAACATGAAGCCTCGAGTTCAAACCTCCTACTACCACCACATACACACAAAAATAAAGATGCGAGAAGAGAATAATAGTCCTGAATGCAAACCTTGTTCTGCACTTCCTAACTATTTAGCCTCCTATTAAACAGCTCCAAGCCTCAGTTTTCCTATTAATTAAATGGGATAATGCCAGTCATAGGTCTTGGGGAGAATTCGACCAGACAGTGCCTGTTATGGTATCTGGTTCATCAGCAGGAGGAATTAGAGAAGTGCTAAATGGAAAAGCTGCTAATATAGGGCCTTGCACAAGTCGGTGGCCAAGAGGAGAGATGAGATCTGGAAAATCCTGGCATCCCGCTCCACCCTGCACCTCCCCCCCACCCCCAACCAGTCCCCTGGGCCTATCCTGTTCCCCAGATCAGGGGAGCTTTGTGTGGGGATTGTTTTTCTTAAGAAGTTTCCACTGGTGCCAGGCGATGACTCAGAGTCTGAGTCATGAAGATTGAGGGCCAGGGAGTTGTGGGAAGAAAGGAGGAGGAGGGAGAAGAGAAAAGGGAGAGGAAGGAAGCCCTAGTTCCAGTCTTGGCTCTCCCACTGTTTGATCCACCAGACTTGATAAGCTCCCACTCTTTCCTGTTTGGCCTCAGTTTCCCTACGTGTGAAAGGAAGGTGGTGGGCTTTGTTGAGTGGGTCTTACTGGTGGCTGAGCCTTAGAATCAAGCCTCATTCAGAGGTTCAGATGCACACGTTGGGTGCAGGGGGTGTGGCCTGGGAAACTGTCCTTTGCCTGAGCATGCTAGGGGAGTTTCTGCACACCTGAGCTCCAGAGGTGTTCCCCAGCTGCCTTCTGGGGTTAGTGGCTCCAAGCTGGGGCGGCTTGACAAGGGACGGCTCTTGTGGAATGTTTTGGAGAGTGGTGTGTGGGAAGGGTGGGGCTCCTTATTTAAAAACAACAATAATAAATTTTAAAAAATCAACAGCATGAGCAAAAACAGACCAAGAGAAAAAAGGAGAATAATGCCAATGGATTTTTATTTGTTTGGGGAAAATTTTTTTATCTTATTACTTGTTACTATTAAAGTCGTTTAAACCCAAAACAAAACAAAACCCCAACAACAACAGCCAGTAACTCCCATCTATAATTCTAGCTACTCAAAAGACTGTCATCTGAGGATCCCTGTTCAAAGCCAGTCCAGGCAGGAAAGTTTGTGAGACTTGTATCTCCAGTTAACCACCAAAAAGCTCTAAGTGGAGCTGTGGCTCAAGTGGTAGAGTGCAAACCCTCAGCACACAAAGCTCAGGTACAGCCCCTACGCCAGGAGTTCAAGCTCTCGCACCAACACACATAAAAAAGGAAAAATACAGGAAGAATAAGTTTACAAAATAGTAAAAAGTAAAGAAACAATATTCTAAAAATATAGTTTGCATAGTTCTTTGAAATAAAATCACATATATTTATGTAACATCTATTTTACTCATTTTCATTAATCCAGTGATTGTGTGTGTGTGTGTGTGTGTGTGTGTGTGTGTGTGTGTGTGTGTGTGTGTGTGTGTGTGTGTGTGTGTGTGTGTGTGTATGTATGTGCTGGTCTTAGGCTTGAGCTTAGAGCCTGGCATTGTCCCTGAGCCTTATTAACTCAAGCCTAGTTTTCTATGCTCTTTACCACTTGAGCCATGCTCCACTTCTGGCTTTTTTTTTTTAATCTGTTGCAGGGCTTGAACTCAGGTTGCTGTCCCTGAGTTTTTTCACTCAAGGCTAGCACTCTACCACTTTGAGCCACAGAGACATTTCTGATTTTCTGGTGGAGACAAGAGTCTCAGACTTGTCTGCCTGGACTGGCTTTGAACTGTGATCAGCCTCCTGAATAGCTAGGATTACAGGTTTGAGCCACTAGCCCCCAGCTGAATGTGGTGATTTTTAATAAACGTAATTATACAACTACCCGGTTTTGGTTTGTTTGTGTGTTATTGAGATAGGGTCTCACTCAGTAGCCCAGGCTGGTGGTGGCCTCAATCTTCTTGCCTCAGATTCCTGAGTGCTGAGATTACAGGCGTGTATCACCATGTCTTGCTTATGCACTCATCTTCAGAACCAATCTTGAGAACATTTTTATTACTTCATAAGGATCCCTTGTGCCTGCTTGCAACCAGTATCCTGTCCACCTCATGGCTAACCACTCATCTATTTTGCCTCTGAATGCCCAGATCCTGTTCTTTTCCCAGCCTCATGCTTCTGGCTCTACAATCCTACTCAAAGTATTTCTGTGTTCTGACCTTCGGATTTCTCCTCAGTACAAGAGGGAAGAATTACTCCCCCTGCCCTTGCAGGGTATTGTTTGAGTTTTTCCCGATGTGTACAAAGTGTTCTATGCACAAGAGGAGCTGGGGATGTGGGAGGGAGCCCGGCACATAGAACATTCCAACAGCCCTAGTTAACATTATTATTATTTATGATGATTATTATTTTATTACTATTATTTTATGTATGTATTTGTGTGTTTGCATATGTGCCAGTACTAGGGTTTCAACTAAGGGCCTCTGACTCTTTGCTTGGCTTTTTCACTCAAGGTTGGTTCTTGACCACTTGAGCCACATCTCTATTTCTCTTGCTTTCTGATAATTAATTGGAAATAAGAGTCTCATGGACTTTCTTGCCCAGGCTGGCTTTAATCCTCAATCCTAGATCTCAGCCTCTAGAGTAGCTAGGATTACATACACAAGCCACCGGTACCTGGCCTGAGCATTGTAAAGCACTCATTCTACACTAGGCCCAGGGCTGAGCATCTCACCTGCATGATGGACTTTTGTTCTCCAGGATGGCCCTGATGGGTTAATACCATTTCATTTTAGAGCTGAAGAATATTAGGCTCTGTTGAGGGTCACATAGACAGACTGTCCCAGAGCCCATTCTTTTTAGCCATTGTATCAAACTACCTTCTACCCTTTGGGCTATGAATCCTGGAGCCAGAGATGGAAATGCAGGTTTAGGACACTTACTGCTAAGGGCTAGGACCAGGAAGGTGCTGTGGACAGGGCATCCATGAGACATGATCCAAGAGAAAAGTGACATGGGATGCAGCTATCAGGTAGAACCGCCCCCTCAGAGCAGGGCATGAGGAATCCAGGGCCAGATGTGTGTGTGTCCTGGTGTCGAGAGCATGGTACAATGTATATACTTAGACACGTGGTCCCAGCAGTGTGGGACCTGAGCTACGGTAGCGGGTGGGCTCCAAGGCTACACTGGGACTCTCTATCGTGGCAGTGCTCAGGGCTCCAGGAAGCAGCAGCAGGGGCCTTTTTCCTCCTCTTCACAAAGGGTTGCCTGTTTTTCCCTTCCTCCTGCCTGTCTCTGGATGCCAAAGAGTGGGAGTGTCCCAGAGGGGCAGTGGGATCTGGAGCATGCCCCAATACCCCATTAGCTTGGACAGGGGTCAAGTCCTAGGGCCAAGTGCATGGCTCAGGAAGGGCCTGCCACACCCCTCAGATCCTCTTGCTTAGACCCAGCCCACCAGCATGGACTGGGACCAACAGAGCCCAGTAGTTTTCCTCCACGTGGTACTTACTCCCTGCTCTCCCCTCCCTGGCTTTCACTGTGGACTGTGGGCATGTTGTTGGTGTTTCTGGGCCTTGGGGGACAGCGAGCCTGATTGTGGCTGGGGCTGTGGAAGCAGAGGTAGAAGTTGCTGAGAGCTGTTGAGGAGGCAAGTGGACACTCAGGAGAGGCTGTGGACCGGAGGTGGAATTTCTTGAGCCCTCCTGGCACCCAGAACTCATGGTTTTGTTTTGTCTCATCCTACAAGTGCTTGGCTTTTTCTGCTCAATACTGATGCTCTACCACTTGAGCCACATCTTCACTTCGGGCTTTTTGCTGGCTAATTGGGGCTAAGAGTCTCAGATTTGTCTGTCTTGGCTCCTTTCAAACCTGGATCTTCAGATCTAGCCTCTACCACTTGAGTTACTGCTCTACTTCTGGCTTTTTCTGAGTAGTTTATTGGAGATAAAGTCTCACAGACTTTCCTGCCCAGGCTGCCTTTGAACTGTGATCATCAGATCTCAGCCTCCTGAGTAGCTAGGATTTCAGGCGTGAGCCACTGGCGCCTGGATCTCTCGTTTGAGACAGTCTTGCTATGTACTTCAGGCTAGCCCAGAGCTCACTACATAGCCCAAGCTGGCTTCAAACTGGAAATCCTGGCTTTGCTTTCCTAGCCCTGGAATTATAAGCCTACATCACCACACCTGGCATCATACCTGCCTAAGAGCAACTTTACTAACACTTAATCTACATTAAACTCTGTGTTAAAACCCAAGTGTGTTTTACCTGGTTCAATTCTTAAAGCAAGCATAGGAAGAAGGTACTGTAATCCCCAATTTACAGATGAGGAAATGGTGACACAGAGATCCAAGATGACTTGCTTAACTCTACTAGCTAGTTCAGGGGTAGATTGCCCCCAGACTTTTCTGTGGGAGCTCTTCTCCAAAACACACCCATGGGTCCCTCCCTTTGTTTTTCTCCCTCTTGGAAAGTCCTCCCTCTGTGGAGCTGCCCTGTAGCTTCTCCTGCTCCATCTGTTCCTGGCTGGGGCATCACAAACCCTACCTTCCTTTGCCAGCAGACCTACCTACAGTCGGTGTCCTCCGAGTCTTCTGCAGGTTCGAGTCACCGTGTCTGCATGGTGTGCATTTGTATTTTGCCTAGGTTCCCTTGGCAGGGTCCAGGATCCTGAGTGGGGAGGGAGGACGGGACAGGATAGAGAGGCTAGGACCCAATTCTTTGGATCCCCAAGTCTCCCGGGGTAAGCTCCTCCCCTAAGGCAGGGGAGAGCCCGCTGCTGCTATGGATCCTGGCACCAAGGGCCCCGGGGCTCACACTATGGATGGCCAAACCTTGCAGCTTCCAGGGCATGGGGTCAGGAAATGGTGGGGCGGGGCCCCTCTGGATGTCCTGCCCTGGCTTGCTGCATAAGGTGGGGTTGGTTCTGGAAGATTGGAGAGGGCCAGTGGCTTCAGTCCCTGGGATGATTGGCCTCTTAGAGGTGGCATCAGCCAAGACTCACTGGCCGTCTGCCCAATTGCTGTCCACACCCAGGATGAACTTGGCCAAGGCAGAGGCCCAGCTGGCCTGTCAGGGAGCCCTGATCCATAGAAACCTAGACTTCGGCTCTGGCCTGGTTGTCCAGAGACCTGAGTTCTAGGTTTGTCATGCCAGGCACTGGCTTTGTGGTCGTGAGGCATCATCCTCTTTTTCTTGGTGTTGTCATAACAACAAGGAGAAACTGATGCTCATTATTGCTACCCAGCCCTGCTCTGGGTAGTGTACTCAGCCCTCCTCACCCCACCTCCACCCCACATTCTGCAACTGGACATCACTGTCCCTATTTGTAGATGCATTACCTGAGACTCAGAGAGGGAAAGACCTTGCTCTAGGTCACACAGCTCAGTCTTGAACACAAGTTCCACTGCAAGATGCATAGACTTCCTCACCCCCCTCGTTCCATGCTGCTCTTCCTTGGTGAATGTGTTTTTGCCTCTGTGCAAGCCAAGCAGACTGTTCAGGAAGACAGTGCTCACTTTTGGGGAGGTTCTACTGAGTGTCAGGCCTTGGACCCCCTCATGGCTTCCTCGGCTCAGTCTCATCCTCCCCCATTTTATAGATGAGGAAACTGAGGCCTTCATCGCAGGCCACTCGATTCTAAAAGCTGAGTTCTTTCCAGTCCACAGGGCTCGCCAGGACCTGTCTAGGCCCTGTCCAGTTTCTCTGGGTTTCATAACTGGCTTCTCTGTTTACTGACCATTGTCCCTGCTGGCAGAGCCCTAGGCCAGAGGGGCGGGTGCTCCCAGGAGGACTAGAGAGAGAAACAGTGTTAGCAAAAGCAAACAAGCTGTATGAGAATGGCTGGCTGCCTGGGAAATCCAGAACAACAGTGTTTGAGATGAAGGAAAAGAACAGGGTGGTGTCTTCAGGCCCAGCCAAGGTCTTTTGTATATCATGGCTGGGGGGTGGAGGGGGTGGGGGGTGCGGATGAGGCTACGCCTAGTGGATGTTAACCATACTGAGAGACCCAGAGAAATACAGAGACTGGCCTGAGGTCAGTCACAGAGAGAATGAGGGTCTAGGGCCGGTTGTAGATGGCCGGGGTGGGGGGGGTTGGGGTCAGCCACAGTCCCCCAGGGTCTGCAGAGGAGTGTGGGCTGTACCACTTCATCCTGTAGTGGACACTGGATAGCTGCTAAGCGTGTGGCACTGAGCAGGATGAAGATCAAGATGGAGGTGCAGCAGATAGACTGATGGAGGAAGTTGGTGGGGAGTCTGTCTGTCCCACGTCAAAGAACCCGTGCTGGACCTGAGTGCCATGTGTTACAAGGAAAAGACTACAGTCTGTCCTCCACTTAGTGGCCCAAACCTTTGTCCTGGACACTCATGGCTTTCTTGGTGCCTCCTCCTGTTAGAGACTCCTGACTACCAGCTTGGCCTGGGCTTGGGTGGTTTAGCAACTACAACTTGGAGACTCTGTAGGGTGGCCCTACTCCTGCCAGGCGGTACCAGGGCTCCTGCCTGGTCCCACTGGCTTTGGAGTGGGTTGGATGTATGTTCAAATCTCAGTAATACCTCCTTCCAGCAGACTGACCCTGAGTAAGTGACTGTCCCTCTCCAAGCCTCAGTTTCCCTGGCTTGGCATGCTGCTCTTCCTGGCTTAAATCAGAGGTCCTGGGCTATCTGATTCAAAAGGACCCATAGGGGTGACCTGATCCTCTCCTCTGACCTGCAGCTTAGGGACATGTACATTCTGGGTATGATTGTACAGCCAGCATTGGGAGTGCTGTCCTGGAAATGAGACTTAGACTCAGACCGCAGCGGGGCCCCCCTGTTTTTTGTACATGGAGACACTGAGGCCAGCAGATGGACAATGAACTGCCCAAAGCTATCCAGGAAGTCGTTGATAAAGCCAGCCCTGGCATGGGGGAGGGGAGGTGCTTCAAGAGAACCTGAGTTCTCTTGAACCTACACATCATCTTCTAGGCAAGGAACCGAGTCAGTTAGTGTTACTCCACCTTCCTCCCCACGTATTGGTGTCCTCTTTGAGGGTTCCCCACCCTGGGGGTCCTAGAAGGCTAGGACCAGGGACCAAGTTCCAAACCTACAAGGCAGGCAAAGCTGCAGGACCTCTGTGATCATTAACCTGAAGCTAGGGACCCTGGACTGGTGGTCACTGACCTTGGGGTCTAAGCTGAGCCACCTTGGCCTGTTAATCACCAACTGGGCAAGTCCCAGCCACACTGTTCTATAAGGGGGGCTGCTCAGCCAGGCAGGCGGGCTATCACTTCAGGTTCCCTTTGTGGGGCTGAGAGGATAAGGACATTTCCTCTTGATGTTCACTTGCATTTTCTGAATTGTCTAAGAAGCAAGTATCCCTTTAAGTCTAGAAAGCATTGTTTCTATACTGAGTATCAGTGGGTCATACCTATAATCCTAGCTAATCAAGAAGATGACATCTGAGGATCGCAGTTCAAAGACAGGTAGGGCAGGAAAGTAAGGGAGACTCTTTATCTCTTAACTAACCAGCAGAAAAGCCAGAAGTGGAGCTGTGGCTCCAGTGGTAGAGTACCAGACTTGAGTTGTAAGTGCTGAGGGACAGAGCCCAAGCCCTGAGTCCAAGCTGTAGTACTGGCATACACACACACACACACACACACACACACACACACACACACACACACACACGATTAGTGTCCTATAGGAAAAGTAAACTATATTGGATGTATGCTTTTAAAGTTTTAATACCTACAGCAATGCTTTTTGAAAGTTTTTCAATGATCATCTTTAAGTAGTCGGATAAATGAGACTCAATTCAGCATGTCAACTTGAGTATAATGCATCTGAAAACTTTTTTCCCTGCAAGTGTCATGAGGTATACTTTGCATGTCATACATAATTCGTTCACTGTAAGTGTACAGTTCCATGATTTTTACTAGATTCTATCGTTTGTGTCATTCTCACAGGAATCCATCACTCTGGAAAGAGTGCTGATAATTGCAGTGATCTGGGTATTTCCTTCAGCTTCAGGCAAGCCTCGCCATGTCCTAGAGTGAAATCTTTTTCATCCTTTCAACGGGCTGCCTGAACAGTTTAGTGTTTATTGACTTCTTGTGGGAGGTCTGTGAAAAGAGGAATAGGAGAAATTATTGTTCTACAGTTTGCTTTTTTTTTGTGCACCTGGATGTGTCTCTGAGCTTATTGAGTGCCTACTGTGTGCCTGGCACCATCGAATCAAACTTATTCTCCCCCCCTCCCCCCACAGCTGCATAGTGGTTCATTGTATGGCAGCTCTATAATTTATTTAAGCCAGTATACTTGGATCTTTTCCAATTTCCTCCAAACAATGCTTCAGTGAACATCCTTGCACGTATATGTTGGTGTTCATCTGTAAGTAATTCTGTAGGAAATGTATGTTTTGAATTTAAACAACCAACTTGCTCTCCAGAGAGGTGACACTGGCTTATGTAGCCATCAAGAAGGCATGAGCAGTGGGCTTAAATCTTCCTGCGAGGAGGGGAGACACTCTGAGTCTAGCCCAGGTCGGTCTTCTGCAGGCTTCATGGGCCTGAGGGTGGGCATACCCAGGCCATGAAACACTTGAGAACTCAGCATCCCTCTAAGGCTCTCCACAGACGCCCAATGAAGTTGACTCTTCAGTGTGATTCATAGGTCTCTGGGGCACCTGCCTCCCTGGCCAGCCCCATCTCCTCGTATCCCCTACACATCAGCTGACCCTCATTATTCCCTGGACATGGCCTGTGTTTGCCTGCCCTTTGCCCAGTCTGTTCCCTCCACTTCAAGGCCCAGATTATAAGTCCCCTCCTCCACGAAGCTTCTTCCTGTGGTGGCAGTTGCCTTCTCTCCACTCTGTATTCTCTTAGCCTTTGATCTGAGCCCCACTTCCCTCTTAAGGAGGAGGAAGTTGTGGATGGGGAAGAGCAAATTTCAGCCACATTAGATAAGAAGCTTTCTAACCCAGGTTCCAGGAGGAGTTGGGATGGGTGACTGTTTGCCCAACTGCAGGCCAGGCTGTTTTTATAGGAATAATCTAACCCTAAGCAAGGGCAATGGCCTGCAGTAGATAGGGAACCAGAAGTATGGAAAAAAAGCAAGTAATGTACAGAAATCCAGCCCAGGTCTTCAACTTCTTACTTCCCATAATGCGTGGGAGAAGATTGAGACTCTCCCTTGCCCAGGAGAGTGGTACAGAGAAAGCAGGCGACCAGCTCAAGAAGCACGGGCTTCTTATCTGCAAGACATGAATCTAAAGTGTTCCCCATGGGAAGAGATAAAGAGTATCAAAAAAGAACAACTTTGTACATGGAAGTAACTTCAGGTTTTGTTAAAAATAAACCTTTTTAAAACAGATGCGTGTTTTGGGATATGGGTGGCTCACGCCTGTAATCCTAACTACTCAGGAGGCTGAGATCTGAGGATCACAGTTTGAAGCCAGCCTGGGCAGGAAAAGCCCAAAAGACTCACCTCCAAGTTACCACAGAAAGCCAGAAGTGGAGCTGTGTGCTCAAGTGGTAGAGTGTTAGCACCTTAAGCAGAAAAAGCTCAGGGACAATACCCAGGTACTGAGTTCAAGCCCAAGTACTGGCACCAAAAAAACAAACCAAAACAACAACAAAAAGCAAAACAAATGAATGTTATTTAACGGCTGGGCACTAGTATTTCATGGCTATAATTCTAACGACTCAGGAAACTTGTAGTTCGAAGCTAGCCTGGGGAAGGAAAGGCCATGAAATTCTTTTTTTAAAAATTGTTATTGTAAAGGCGATGTACAGAGGGGTTACAGTTCCATAAATCAAGTAATGAGTACTTTTCAACAATGTCACCTCTTCCCTCCTTTTCTGTTTTTCCCTCCCAACCCCTCCCCCACTAGTTGTATAGTTCATTTCCAACATAGGGTCTAGAGAGTATCACTGCTGCATTTGTTCACCCTTTGTCCCTCCATTTCTGTGCTCCCCCTTTTTCTCCCCCAAACAGATAAACTTACATAGACTCACAAGACAAAAGGTACAGAAGTCAAAAACGACAAAGGAGAAAAAAGAAGTAAACAACAAAAAAAACACTCTTGTTTCCATTTCTTGGAGTTCATTTTGATAAATATCATTTTATAAAAAATATAGCATGCTTGAAATTTGCAAGTCATCCTTATGCAAGAGCCAGACTAATCATCTCTGTATTGTTCCAATTTTAGCAAGTATGTGCGCTGAAAGGAGCACCATGAGATTTCTATCTCTTTAATTAACCATTTAAAAAAGCTGTGGTTCAAATAATAGAACACCAGTGGAAAAAACTAAGGGACAGTGCTCAGGTTCTGAGTTCAAGCCCCAGTATTGGCACAAAAAGAGAAAAGCCAAAGTCTGTTAGGGGCTGGAAAGCAGCCTTGGGCTGGTTTGGAACTCATCCCCAGATCTCAGCCTGCTGAGTAGCTAGGATTACAGACTTGAGCCATGTTGCCAGTCTCCGTCTCTGACCCACCCTGCCCCTCTCTGAGGTTTGCCTTCCCTTCCTGTAGTTGGTGGCTATGCCAGCTGCCTTGGGTGGGAGTTCTGCCAGAGCTACTGTGGATTCAAGCCATTTGAGTAACACCGGGCTCTTCCTAAGTACTCACTCTGAAAACTATGTTCTGACATACCATTATGCAGAGAGCTTCAGGAACATGCTAGGTACAGAACGCAGGGGAGGCTTGCGGGAAGTCACACGGAAGGAGACCGGAGATGGGCTCCCCATCCTTCTTTCTTGGATCCACTTAGCTAGCCCTGACCTAGCACCTGCTGTATGTCAGGCTCTGGGCTAGGTCTCTGCCCGGGGAGGTTCGAGACCTCGCCCAGGTCGGGTCGGTCCCAGTGGCAATCCAGCTGTCTCCAAGATCCAGGATAGATCCCCGCCTCTCCCCACCCCCTCCCCACTTCCCCCGCGGGGATCAGGGCACAGCGCCCTGCCCTGCGCCCTCCCTGCGGGGCGGTCCCGGGTTTGGGCGGACTGGGCGGGTAGCTACTTAAGGTCTGGGGACGGGAGGCTGTGAGGCTACGGACCGGCTCAGACATTGCACTGTGGCTGCCATGGCGCTGCACGGCTCCTCCGCGCGGCTGGGCGCGCTGGTCCTGGCTCTGTGCGCGCTGTCACCTGCCCTGGCGGCCACCACGTCTCGGGGTTCAGCCCCGGCGCCAGCACCCCAGGGGAGGGGGACCCAGACCCGGGTGAGTGCCCAGAGGGGGTTCCCTCTCCCCCCCACACGGGGGCTCCCGGAGTAACTCTCTATTGTAAGTTCTTGCAGATACAGCGCTAGGAAAAGGGAGTAATTCAGGTCTAGAATGGAAAAACTGTTTTGTTGCTTTGTAAGTATCTCTTGCTGCTTCTGGGCTCTGGCCAGGGGAGGGGAGCGGGGACCTCAGGGGACCAGGGCTGCTTCCCTCCCTGCAAGCTAACCTTACTTTAGAAGGACTTCTCCCTCACCCACTCATCCCTGCAGCCCTGTTTCTCCTTTTCCTTATCTAACTTCTGATGGCCCCCACGGCTCTCCTCCCACCTTCTGATCTCTTCTCCCATGGATTCCCTCTCACTTACTACTTTCTCTCCTTTTCTCTCTCGCCAAGTCCCTTCCCTCTTTCCTGTATCTCATCCCTGTCTGCTTAATTGTCATCCCTATTTATTCTCCTCTCTGCTCTTTCTCTCTGGTGATAACTACTCTTGGTCTTTCTGCCTTCCTGCCTATCCCATCTTTCTGATTTCTCCCATCTGAGTTTTGCTCCCCTCAGATCTCCCTTCCAGCCTGTGTGACCTGAGCCTGCTGGTTTCTCTCCTCTGGTTCTAGCTTAACCATCCTGCCCGTCTCCATGCACGCCTAACAAACAACCTTTCTCATCCTTGACCGCCCCTCCAACAGGCTCCTGCAGATGCAAGGCTGTGTCCTCTCCACCTTTCCCAAGAAATGGGACTGCGGGGTGGTGGGTGGGTGGAGGACTGGGTGGGGGGCAGGAGGGAGGAGGCAGACAGTGCAAGAGGCCACTTGGGCTTAACAGGCCAGTCCAGTCCCTTCTTGGCAAGTGATAGCACGAGTCATGTTCCTAGCCTCAGAAAGGCTGGGCCCTCACCTTTCTTTGGTCTTCGATTTCCCACAGTGGGGCTGGATGATGAACTCTCTGAGGGCCCTTTAGCTCTTAACAGCCATAAAGGCACCGAGAGGCATAAGATGAGTCCCGGGGCTCCCTAGATTTGCCACTCTTGGGGGACAGGGGAGTGGGGAGGTTTACCTGTAGTCCAGAAGTGCATGCTCCCTTTGGACAAGTTTCTTCCCTGGCAGAGTTGGTCTACCTCTCTGTGCCTCAGTTGTTATGATCAATTGATAATAAAAAGGGAAGGGAGAAGAGAGGCAGAGACCCTGCCTACTTCTTCCCTATCATCTACCCTCTGACCTAAAAAACCAGGTGAGGGAGTCCTGCACGAGGGACCCATGCTAGTCAAGGCTGAGGATTTAGAGGATAATCTCTCAGCTTTCTAACTCTCAGAAAAGGGTCCACTTGCCTTGGCCACGGGGACAGCTGGAGGCCCAAGTGAGAGGCTCTTGGTGCTGGAACTCAGCCTCCCTCAAGCCCAGGGTCTCTCCCTGCCAAGACTTCCGTGTCTGCTGAGCCTCTGCCCCCTCTCTCCCCAGCCTGGCAGCATGGTGGTGGAACACCCTGAGTTTCTCAAGGCGGGGAAGGAGCCCGGCCTGCAGATCTGGCGTGTGGAGAAGTTTGACCTGGTACCTGTGCCCCCCAACCTCTACGGAGACTTCTTCACAGGCGATGCCTATGTCATCCTGAAGACGGTGCAGCTGAGAAATGGAAATCTGCAGTACGACCTCCACTACTGGCTGGGTGAGGCTGACCCACCCAGCCCCTGCCCCAGTCCCAGGCTTCCCACCCCCATACAGCAAGAACCATTGAGGTACGGTCCCCCAGGGCATGCCAGCAATCCAAGTGATGACTGGGCCCTAACTATAGGCCAGGCCCTTGCTAGTAGTTGCTGCACCCCAGACTCTAGAGCCTACTTGGCTCTAGAGCTCAGATCCCAGCTCTGCCCCTCACCTCTGCTCTGCCTTTGGCTAAGTTCACCATATCTCTGTGGATGAGACTCATCCATAGAGAAGAAAGGTGAGGGTGAACACCAGTTTTGAGGACCCTGGATCCCCTCCATAACTTCTATGGTCCAGCTCCAGTGACGTCCCCTTCCCCCGCAGGTTTGGGACCTGTATAACGTAGCTCTGTTCTGCAGTGCTAATTGTCCTGTGTTCCCTCACTAAGTTCACAGGAGGCAGCGGCTTGCTCAGCTTCCATGACTGGACCCAGGCAGTGCTCCTCTTTTCCCTGGGACTTGAGACCACCTTCCAGAAGCCTGGCTCATGCTTTTCTAATGTCTCTAGGTGAAAAGTGTAGCCAGGATGAGAGTGGGGCGGCCGCCATCTTTACCGTGCAGTTGGATGACTATCTGCATGGTCGGGCTGTGCAGCATCGTGAGGTCCAGGGCTTTGAGTCGGCCACTTTCCTTGGCTACTTCAAGTCTGGCCTGAAGTACAAGGTGAGTTGGGCTCCATCTTGTTTGAGTGTCTAGGACATATATATGCCCCAGTGGCAGGATGCGCTCAGGTCCATGCTCTTCTGGCCTCGTGGAATGATGGATGGACAGGCCAGAGGTCGGATTTGGAGTCAACCAGCCCTGGGTTTGAATTTTGAACTCTTCCTAACAGTGTGGTCTCGGATAAATCAGCCTCCATCTCTAAGCTTCTGGGGAAAAGAAAATTTCCAGTGACATCATAGGGTTATCTTCCTTAGACCCCAGCAAGTTCTCAGCCATTAGTGGAAACCAACCATTTTACTTGGTACCCTGTAGTTCCTAGGGTTTTGCCAACAGAGGGTACTGGGTTAGGTGCTTGATAAGATATTCTCTCTCTCTCTCTCTCTCTCTCTCTCTCTCTCTCTCTCTCTCTCTCTCTCTCTCTCTCTCTCTCTCTCTCTCTCTCTCTCTCTCTCACCAGCCTTGGCACTTGAACTCTGGGCCTGGACACTGATCCTGAGTTTCTTTTGTTCAAGGCTAGCACTCTGTCACTTGAGCCACTCACAGACTTTCTTGTCAGAGCTGCCTTCGAACCACAATCCTTAGATCTCAGCCTCCTGAGTAGCTAGGATGGCAGGCGTGAGTCACCAGCACCCGGTTGATAAGATATTCTTGGTCTCATTTCTCTTCTGCTCACTAGACTCCCCCTTGAACTTGAACTCTTAGGAGTTGGGCCAAGACAGACCTCTTTCCCTAGGCCCCCAGCCAAGTGAGGCTGAGCAAAGACATGCTAGGAGCCCCAGACAGCTGGGACTGTGTGACCCCCCAGCCCCACAAGCAGCTTGATATCCCTAAAAGCCTGCCTTTCCTCCCCCACCCCCTCCAAGTTCCCAGAGAGCCAGTTGTACCTGCCCTGCAGGGCTGGGGAGGATTTGTTGAAGGAAAAGCTGAGAAATGCCTCATGTGGCACTTAGTTTCTTGAAGGGCTCAGGAATGGCTTGGATTTGCAAAGCTAGGTTCCTCTTTTTTTTTATTCTTCCCATGAAACCACCATTGTTCCTCCTGGAGAGTTCTAGAGTGAGATCAAAGCCTTGTGTATATCACTCGTGTATGCCATGCTCTCTCTCAGAGCTGTGTGTTCTGAGAGAGGTCACTACCCCTCTCTGGCTCTAGGGTCTTCTGTGTCTTCAGGACAGTGACTTTATCTTTCTCAGGTGAAGCAGAGACTGAATGATGGGCGAGTATTCATGAGACGCAGATAGCAAACGCAGGGTGTGGCCTGGGTTTGGCCAGGCAACCTGGCCTGGCTTCCCTGGCATCTGCCCAGGGAATGTCCGCCAGCTTACCATGCAGAGCTCCTGCTACTGAGCTGCGCAGCCATAGCCACTCTGGGCCCTGAAGAAGGAGAGGTGGGAAGGTGGGGAGCCAGGCCTCTGGGCTGGAGAAGGACTGGGTCTTTTCCCAATCCCCGGGACAGGAAATGGGAGAGTGCTTGGAGTGGTTCCAGCCAGACCAGGACACAGGTACTAAGGCCATTCCTGACCCCTGTGAGACTCTCGGCAAGGCCCACCCTCCTCTCCTCCACCTGTTATTCATTCTACAGTGTCAAGTCCCCATCTCAGCGATGCCTGCTAGAGTCGCTGCAGCAAAGCTGGCTCTGCGCTGAGGACATGCGTTGTCTCATTTAGACCTTCTGGTTGCCCTCACATCATAGGCTGGTGGTGCCCATTTTACAGATAAGGAGACCTGAGACCAGTAATTGATGGAGATTGCTTCAAACCCAGGCTTGTGCAGCCCTCACTCTCTTAGGCTCTGAGCCAAGCACAGGGTGACCACCTAAAGCGTGCCGAGTGTGGCAGGTCTCTGAGGGGTTCAGGTCTCTGAGGGGTTCAGAGACTAGGAGGTGAGTACTCATCTCTGTGCCTAGTCATCTGTGTCTTAGGGGCTAGCTCAGCACGAGTCTGATATGGTCACAAATATGAAAGTTCTCAAGGACAAAGGAGCATTTCCCCAGATCTGCCAGTGCTGAAGAGCAGGTGACAGGCTCGTCCCCCAGGTTTGTGAGAATAAATAAAGATGATAAGAATCACAACCACACAGGAAGCCCTTGCTACTGTCTCGATTAATTCTCATTACAGGCTGAGGCTCAGTGGGGTGAATTCCTTTCCCTAAATCTAGCCCGCGGAAGGTTCTTAACATTGAACACTTACATTGCTCTAACTGTGCCAGGGATTTTTTTGGAGCATTGGTCCTGTGTGTGTCCAGTCCTGGAGCTTGAACTTAGGGCTTCGTGCTCTTGCTTGGCTTTTTCACTCGGGGCCAGCATTCTACCACTGGAGCCATACACTTCTGGCTTTTTGATGGTTAGTCGGAGATAAGAGTCTCATGGCCTTTTTTTGTTCCCAGTCTGACTGAACTGTGATCCTCAGATCTTGGCCTCCGGAGTGACTAGGATGACAGCCAGGTCTTCCAAGTATTTTACTATCTAATTCATTTTACCCTATGTGATACCTACTAATGTTTGTACCATTTTGTAAATAAGTACTGTAATGTCCAGAGATGTTAAACAACTTGCTCAAGGCCACTCAGCTAGCAAGTGACAGAACTGGGAATCAAACTCAGAGGTGAAGAGTCTAACTCAGAGCTGGTTCAGAGTGGACATTTCAGGGTACCCACTTGGTTCAGATGGCATCTAGCATTTCCTCCCCTGCCCTGAGATGATTTTTCTTGACATTCTTAGGGATGATTGGGGAAGAGAGGAGGGCCCTAGAAAGTGGGATCTCTATCAGGCCCCAGATTTGGGACTTCAGTCCTGAAAGGTACTGGCACCTGGTGGAAAGGTGAAGTTCAAGGCCAGTCCTGTTTACCACCTTCTGCGAGTCCTCTGGCCGCCCCCGCACCTGGCAGGCCCAGCCCAAGGCTCTCAGCCCTGGTGTCCTCATCAATTATAGATCTGGAGGAGCAGGGCTTGTTATGCAAGACTTGTTCCTGTGAAAGCCTCTTCCTGGGAGCCACGTCTGACCCTGGAGTGTGAGAAGGGGCAGGAAGGGGTCAGGAGTCTCTAGGAAGCCTCTGGTTTGGGGTCTGACCCCTCTTGTTCTGAGACTCCTCCCCCTACCCCACTTCTTAAGGCACTGCCCCAAGATGGTTCAGAATCCCTTGATCTTCTCCCCATCCCTCTAGAAGCTCTTCCCCTCCATCTTCCCACAAACTCTGGGGTCCCCCTGGGGCTGGGTTACTTGAAACCCTTTGTTCAGGTAGAATCTGGGCCTGGCATAGTCCTTGGAGCCCCTGGCTTGAAGAACAATTGGAGATGCAGTCATGGGAACCTTTTCTCTCCCATTTCCCTCTTGTATGTTTTCCTCTCTTTCTTCTTTCTCTCTTCCTTCTCCCTTCCTCCCCCTTTTCTCTCCTTTCCTTCCTTACTTCATTCCTTCTCCCCCTCCCTTCATCTTTCCATTTCCCCCTTTCTTCCTTCCCTTCTTCATTCCCTTCCTTCCTTCCTCCCTCCCTCCTCTCTCTTTTTCTGTCTCTCTCTTTGTCTCTTTCTTTCTTTCTCTCTCCCTTCCTTCCTTCCTTCCTTCCTTCCTTCCTTCCTTCCTTCCTTCCTTCCTTCCTTCCTTCCTTCCTTCCTTCCTTCCTTTCTTTCTTTCTTTCTTTCTTTCTTTCTTTCTTTCTTTCTTTCTTTCTTTCTTTCTTTCCTTCTATACTGGGACTTGAACTCAGGGTTTAAGTGCTGTCCCTTAGCCTTTTCACTCATTGCTAGTACTCTGTCACTTGAGCCATACCTATACCTCCACTTCCAGAATTTTGGTGGTTAATTGGAGATAAGAGTCTCGTGGACTTTCCTGCCCAGACTTGCTTCAAACTGTGATTCTTAGATCTAAGCCCCCTGAGTTGCTAGAATTACAGGTGTGAGCTGTTGGTGCCTGGCTTAAGTATTCTTTTATTTTCTAGATACAGGAAGAAAATAAAGGATGGGAATAAAAAAGTTGGGGGGGGATATGGGAAGGGATGATTAGGGGAAACAAAGGAGGAGGCAACAATGCTTGATAAGAAATGTACTCATTACCTTGCTCATGTAATTGTAACCCCTCTGTACAGTATTTTCACAAAATAAAATAAAAGTTCTAAGGGAAGAATTGAGAGCAGAGCTAAATGACATAAAAGCGACCATTTTTTTCTGTCGTAAGTTTCCATTTCTAAATATTTGAACATGTCAGATATTTCAGGGGTATAGGAAAACAAGTGAATGAGCTTTGTGTCCGCCTAGTGCCTCATTCCTTGTCTCTAAAGAATTGGCAGAAATGATCTGTGGGTCCCTTAAGCACCTACTTTTAATTTTTGCCAGTCCTGGGGCTTGAACTGAGGGCCTGGGCACTGTCCCTGAGCTTCTTTTGCTCAAGGCTAGCACTCTACCACTTGAACCACAGTATCAGTTCCAGCTTTTTCTATATGTGGTACTGAGGAATCAAACCTAGAGTTTCATGCATGCTAGGCATGAAAGCTACATTCCCAGTGTCACCTCTCTGAACTGCCATGCCTTGCCTAGAAGTGGGGCAGTGAGATCCCTCCACCTCCCGGGTCAGCAGTGGGGACCGCATGGCACATGGACCGCAGTAGATTATGCGGTCATCTACTCAGATGATGCCCAGAGGATGCTCAGTCAGTAGTACCCCATAGTTCCACAAACGAGTGCTGGGTGGCTGATTTTCTGTGCAGGCTGCTGTACTTTACCCATTTCCCAGCAGTCTCTCTGAGCCTTCCTGCCTCTGTACTTTACCAGATCTCAGGCATCTGCTACACCCAGTCCCCTAGGCCCCTGGCCCTACACCCTAGTACCCAAACTCAATTCTTCCAGTGATGGGAAAGTTACTGGTGGCCTCTTAGGTGTGGGTGGGCAAGTCAAGAGTGGCAGTCACACGAGGTCCTTGATACCGAGTGACCCAAGGGCCCTGGACATAGCGTGCAACCACTCTGCTCAGCTATAGGAACTATTGAAAAGTTTTGTGGTCATACCAAGAAGGGACACCAGGGGGTGCTCAGCTTCTAACATTTCCCAAAAGTGGGGTTTGCCAAACACTGGAGCTGTTAGCACAGGATGTGGTCTTGAAAGTGGTTCTTGATCATAAGACTAGGTGGTTCTGTATACAAGAAAAAGCAAGCTGCTGGGCACCAATGGCTCACACCTGTAATTCTAGCTACCTAGGAGGCTGAAAGCTGAGGATCCCAGTTCAAAGCTAGCTGAGGCAGGAAAGTCTGTAAGACTCTTAGCTCCAGTTAACCACCAAAAAGCCAGAAGCAGAGCTGTGGTTCAAGTGGTAGAGTGCTACTTGAGATAAACAAACAAACAAATAAAACAGAAAACTCAGGGACAGCACCCAGCCCCTGAGTTCAAGTCCTAGTATTCCCTACACTTTGATCATGGAACCCTGAGGAATATATATTTTTTTATTGTAAAGGTGATGTACCAGTGGGGTTACAGTTACACAAGTCAGGTAATGAGTACATTTATTTTATTTATTTTTTGGGGGGGGTTATGGTCGTGGGCCTGAACTCTGGGCCTGGGCACTGTCCCTTAGCTCTTCAGCTCAAGGCTAGCGCTCTACCACTTGAGCCACAGCACCACTTCTGGCTTTGTTTTTCTGCTTATGTGGTGCTGAGGAATCGAACCCAGGGCCTCAGGCATGCAAGGCAAGCGCTCTACCATTGAGCCACCTTCCCAGCCCCAGTACATTTATTTTTGAACAGTGCCACCCCTTCCCTCGCTCTTTCTATTTTTCCCTCCCAACTTCCCTTCCCCCATTAGTTGTATAGGTCGTTTTTAGCATAGTGTCTAGTGACATGTTCACCCTTTGTCCCACGATTTCTGTGCTCCCTTTACCCTCCCCAAATCACTTACATAGACTTATAAGACTAAAGGTACAGAGATTAAAAAAAACAACAACAAACCAGCAACAGAGGAGAGAGGGGGAAAAAAAAAGCAAAATACCAAAAATCCTCCTGTTTCCATTTCTTGGAGTTCACTTTGATAAACATTTTATGTGATGATACGCCCATAGCCATTGAGTCTTTGTGATCTGAGGAATATCTTGAGGAAAACAAAATTAAATAGGAGTGTAGAAGAATGCTGATTGTGAAAGAGAAATATTTGCTGTTCTTTGATCCAGGAAAGTGGCTCCTGGAGTCACTTTTGAGTAGATTATGAGATTCAGTGGGATTCAGTCTGTAGGGAATCTAATACTCTTAGCAGTATTCACTTGGGAAAAAAAAATTGTTCCTCTTCTGATCCGTTTCCCTTCCTGTAATGGCCGTAAGGCTGTTCCAGCCTTAAACTGGACAATTGGAATGGTCAGGTTTGTGACTGGCCATCTATCTGCTGTTGGAAGGCCACTGCTCTGTCCTGTGCCCTTTCTCCATCACTGGATTAATGATTTTCTCTTGACCCAACAGGAAGGAGGCGTGGCCTCAGGGTTCAAGCACGTGGTACCTAATGAGGTGGTGGTGCAGAGACTCTTCCAGGTCAAAGGGCGGCGTGTGGTCCGTGCCACAGAAGTGCCTGTGTCCTGGGACAGCTTCAACAATGGCGATTGCTTCATTCTGGACATGGGCAATGTGAGTCCTGCCTACCCTTTCCTGAAGGCTCCAGGGCTCAGGGCTGACACACTGGTGAACAGATGTGTAGACATGGGTGGGACAAAACACAGACCTGAAGTCCACCTCACTGCGAGGTGAACTGAGGCTTTGATGGACACATAACCTCCTCTGCCCTGCCCTGTAAGCTCTTGCTTGGCAGGCGCAGACATGAATACTGTGTACTGTGATCAGTACCCCCCCACACACACACAAGCGGAGACACGTGTGTATGTTGCACATGTATTATAATGTAGCTGGTACTTGATAATACCCCAGGCCTGACTGATACATAGGTGAGTGATGCTTTGTAACATACAAGCCTTACAGGTCCCTGTGAGCATGAACCTGCAAATGGCTATAGCCAGACATTGCACCCCAAACTCATGTGCGTAGTTGAATAGTGTTCATATTGATTTAGTGTAAGCTCTCTCTCTCTCCTTTTCTTTTTTTTTTTATGAGACAAGATCTCACACTGATGTAACCCAACCTAGCCTTGAAGTCACTATATAGCCCAAGCTGGCCCATAAACTCACCATGCTCCTGCTTCAGCCTCCACAGTACTAGATTACCAGTGTCCGTGACCAGGCGTGGCTTTAGAATAATCTTGAGTGTACACCTCTACTGATTTCACAAAGCAAACCCTGGCATGTAACACCAGATTAAGAAACATCGCTCACCCCTTCTCAGCCTTTTGGCTAAGATCAAGTTTAGTATCTATTCTTACCAGTTTAATATCTAAATGTGTCCTCCATCTGAGTACACATTAATATATAATTATATAATAATATATTATATATTTTAATTACACTTATATATTATATACAAATATATTTATATTAAATATATGACTACACAACACATTTAAATAAAGGTGTTTTATGTAACTATATTTACATATTATGTATAAATTATCTCATATAATCTTTATATTAAATAGAGATTTGAAATTTGGAGTTGGATTAGAAGCTTGTTCCACCCACGGCTGGCATTGGCACTTGTAGGAATGGTGGAACATCTCCTCCCTGTTCCCCAGGGGGAATCAAGGAAAAAAAGGAAAAGAAACAAACATCCGCAGTCCTTATTACCCCCTTCCAGTCCCCCTGCTTCCCCAGGGAGGGCATTATCCAGAAAACTCTCAACAACATAGATTTGTTTTGCCTGCTTCTGACCCTTCCCCACACCCAAACACTCGCCATTTTACGTCTTGCATCCTTTTGCAGTGCCTTGCATGCCTGAGGTTCGTCTGTATCTCTGTCTTCACTTGTAGGTCACCTGTTCTCTCTGTTCCTAACTTTCAACTGATTTACCTTTTTTGCTTCTGATAGGCACTTGGGGTGGGCTCTGGTTTGGGCTCCTCAGGACAACCTTCCACCGGTCTCTAGTAGACTGTGCTTCTGCTCTGTCAGATATGTCTCTCAGAGCAAGATTGCTGGCTCTGAAGGTGTAGGAAGACTGAGCCTTAGTACCTACAGCCAAGTGGCTTTCCAAAGTGCTGGTACCAAGTTATCTTCCCACTGGCAGCTGTCTCCATCCGATTTCTGTTGCTATAGCAGAATACCTGGACAATTTATAAACCAAAGAAGTTCATTTAGTTTATAGTTCTAGAGTCTAGGAAATGCAAGGTCTAGCCACTGTGTCTGGTGAGGGCTCTGTACTGCTTCATCCCCCAGCAGAAGTAGAAAGGGTGAGAAGTGAAAAGTGTGTAAATGGCACAAAACCCAGGGGGTGAGCTTACGTTGTAACATTGTAACATTGGACAGAATCAACCCCCTCCCTCAAGCACGGCCTCAGTATCTCTAGTGACCTGACCCTGTGAAATTTCCTCCCACCATGGCCTGCCAGCCCTCTCCTGGGTGAGCACAGACCATAGTGTGTCTGTCCCTCCCTCCCAGCATCCTCCTTGGCATGAGCTGGACAGGGCATGTCAGAGGGCCAGGGCATGACTTCCTCGTGTCTGTCTTCCAGAACATCTACCAGTGGTGTGGTTCCAACAGCAACCGATTTGAAAGACTGAAGGCCACACAGGTGTCCAAGGGTATTCGGGACAATGAGAGGAGTGGCCGGGCCCAGGTTCACGTGTCTGAGGAAGGTGCTGAGCCCCAGGAGATGCTGCAGGTACCCACCGACGGCCACAAGGGGAGGGGCAGAGGGCAGGCTGCTTCTGCCCGCCTCATGTGATGAACGGGAGGAAATAGTTCCACAGGGCCTGGCATTGCCGGGAGATCACACTTCCCCAAGAGCCCAGTGAGAAGCCCAGGTGCATGCTGGGAGTGTGAGCTCTGAAGGAGAGCTGGGAGAGACCATCTCCCAGCAGCCCCTGGGGCTAGCTGAAGTCCAGCCCCTCTCTGATCATCTGTGGTAGATTTGTCAAGGACTCAATGGGGTGATGAGGTTGTCAGCCATTGTGCTCTGAGGCAGAGTCCATAGAGGCAAGCCAGGGTCGCTAGCCTCCCATTTGCCTGCAGGGGGTGGAGGGTGATACCAGAAAGAGCAGTGGGCTGGTTTTATGGAGAAGAGGAATGTGGACCCCGGCAGCTGGGCTGGTAAGGCCAGACAGGCCTAGCGTGGAGACGTGAATGTGCATTCAGTCATGGGTGCCAGGATGCAGTATGACGGCATCTGGGCCACAGGAGAGCCAGCCAGCTGTGGTGCAAGCAGGGGTCCTTGTGAAGGGCAGTCCTGGGGACGGAAGGCAGGGAGCAGGGGTCTGACAGGCAGATCTGGTGAGTGCCACATGCAGGAGGCCTGGGAACGCCAGCCGCCCCCTTGAGGGCCCTGGGGAGTCTTTCCACATGGCTGTTGGCCACCAGGGAGCTCCCAGAGAACCCTGCAGACCCATGACCCCCTGCTCTCCCACCTCTCCACCTTCCGCAGGTGCTGGGCCCCAAGCCAGCTCTGCCTGAAGGCACAGAGGACACAGCCAAGGAGGACGCCGCCAACCGCAAGCTGGCCAAGCTGTACAAGGTGAGCGTCTGGGCGTGGGGTCAGGACAGGCCCCGCCTCCTCCCGCCCCGCAGTGCTGTGGGGCCTGGGAAGTGTATGGAGGGAGGGGCTTCCAGTTCCCTCGTCCTATGGGTGCCATGCATTCCCATTGCCTTCCTGCAGGAAGAATGTGAGTGATCGACACATGTAGGCTGTGCTTACACATGGGATCCACCAAGCTCTCCCCTCCCCTTCCCTCCCCTCCCCTTTCCTCCTCTCTCCTGCCCTTCCTTCCCCCCCTCCTTTCCTTCCTCCTCCTCTTCTCCCCTCCCTTCCTCTCTTTACTCTCCCTCCTGTCCCTCCTTCTTCCTTCCTCCTCCTCCTCTCCCTCCCCTCCTCTCCTCTCTTCCCCCTTTTCTCCTTCCCTTCCTTCCCCTCCTTTCCTCCCCTTCCTTCCCCTCCTCTCCTCTCTTCCTCTCCCTCCTCTCCTCTCACTCTCCTCCTCTCCCCTCCTTTCCTTCCCCTTCCCTCCTCTCCCTTTCTTCCCTCCCCTCCTCTCTATCCCCTCCTCTCCCTCCCCTCTTCTCCCTCCTCTCCTCTCACTCCCCTCCTCTCCCCTCCTTTCCTTCCTCTTCCCTCCTCTCCCTCTCCTCCCTTCCCCTTCCTTCCTCTCCCTCTCTTCCCTCCCCTCCTCTCACTCCCCTCCTCTCCCTTCTTCTCCCTCCCCTCCCCTCCCCTCCCTCCCTCCCTCTCCCCTCCCCTCCCCAGTCCCCTGGGTGTTCCTGCAGTGCTCCAGACACTCACGCGCACCTCCCTCTATCCATCCTCTTAGGTCTCCAATGGCGCAGGCACCATGTCTGTCTCCCTGGTGGCGGATGAGAACCCCTTTGCCCAGGGGGCCCTGAGGTCCGAGGACTGCTTCATCCTGGACCACGGCAGGGACGGGAAGATCTTCGTCTGGAAAGGTAGTGAGGATGGAGCAGAGGTCCCACCTGGGTGTGGAGCGCTTGGGTGGGAATCCCAATGGCTTGCACACTCAGTGCCGGAGAGGGAAGAGCGTGGCAAGCACCTGAGCGGGTACCATGGAAATCAGGGGTCTAGGGTCACACCCTAGCTAATGCAGTCAACATGCTGGGTGATCTTGGGCACTCAATGCACCCTCTCTGGGCCGAATTGGATAGGATAATGCTAGTAGTAGGACTTGCGCCATCTAGCTGTACACTAGAACCATTCACGAAGGTGATGTGGTTTCTGTTGAGCAATCTCATGCTAGAGCTGTATGGAATTTTTTGCAGATGAAAAAAAACACATCAGTATTGGGGATTTAACTCAGGGCCTCGTAATTGCTAGGCCAGTGCTGTACCATTGAAGGAATGCCTTCAGCCCTTTTGCTTCTCAAAGTTTGTGTGTCCAGGTGGGGTCTCACATTTTTGCCAGGCCAGCTTCTGACTACCATCCTCCTACTTTTGCCTCTCAAGTGGTTGGGACTACATGGTGTCTGCCACCATGCCTGGTGCATGCAGAATATTTATGGGAGGCTCTTAGAGGTCGCTTAGAGTCGCAGAGGTGTTCTGAGAGGATCATGAAGGTCCTCCCAAGGTGCTCTGAGACCAGTTCTGGAAAGAGGATGGAGGGGTGGTGGGGGTGGGGAGAACATTATCAAACATGTGCAGTGCAGTGGTTACAATATATACTCTGGGCTCTTGAACCTGGGTCTTGAGACATCTGGCCGCTGACAGGTGACCCAGGAGCTCACCTGGTGCTGGGAGGTTCTCTGGGTTGGGACAAAGTTGCCTGTGCGGTGGGGAGGAGCCCTTGGTTTCTGCCATGTGCAGGCTTCTGAGTCCATGGGGCAGAGTCTGAATGTAGCTTCCCACCTGCCACGTGGCCTTGGGCAACCCCCAAAGCTCCACCTTTATCCCCAGTGGTTATGGTGATTGCGATCATCAGCCACGACTCCAGACAGGCATCTGGGAGTCCTCAGTTCAGCTCAGGCTCCTAATGCCCTCCTCCTTCCCCCATGGCTGTCTGGCGGCCCCCAGGTAAGCAGGCCAACACGGAGGAGAGGAAGGCTGCCCTCAAAACAGCGTCTGACTTCATCTCCAAGATGAACTACCCCCGGCAGACCCAGGTATGTCTTGGAGGCGAAGCCAGGGCTGGGGAGGGCTGGGTGGGAGGGAGATCTGCACGTGGACCGGACACTTGGGGTTCCCCTGATGCCCCTTTTTGGGTCATCTGGGTACATCGTGCCCCTCCCCGCTTCCTTCCCAGGTTTCAGTTCTGCCTGAGGGCGGGGAGACCCCACTGTTCAAGCAGTTCTTTAAAAACTGGAGGGACCCGGACCAGACAGACGGCCCTGGCTTGGCCTATCTCTCCAGCCACATCGCCAACGTGGAGCGCGTGCCTTTTGATGCTGCCACCCTGCATACCTCCACCGCCATGGCCGCCCAGCACGGCATGGATGATGATGGCACAGGCCAGAAACAGGTAGCCCTGGGGGCCCGGGGAGGTCGGGCTGTATCCTGGCCACTTTGTCCCTCGATCATTCCCAGACACCCCCTGGTCACTGCACCATCTCTACTCCTGGAGTCTGTTTCTCTGTCGTCCACTGCTGATTGATGAGATTCTGATGATTCCTTCATCTGGGGAGTCAATGTCTCTACTTTGCCACCAGGTGGCGCAGCAGAGCCTCTTGACCACTTGGAACAAGTCAGGTCTCCAGAGTTCTGCAGAGACTGCCAGCCAGCCTCAGGGATACTTCGTCCCTCTAAGCGGCTGGAGTTTGAGATTGACTGAGTCTAGTCCCTAGATTCACTGGGCTGGATTCATCAGGAGCTCCCCAGGGAGAGTGCAGAATGGGACAGGGGCATGTGTGATAAAGCCAGAGTAGGAACATTGAGAGTGGGTCCCAGCTTTGCCTCTGGGGGGCTCCATGATTGGGGAGGCTTTTTGTTTTTGTTTTTGTCAGTCATGGGGCTTGAACTCTGGGCCTGGGTGCTGTCCCTCAGCTCTTCAGCTCAAGGTGAGCACTCTACCACTTGAGCCACAGTGCCACTTCTGGCTTTCTGGTGGTTAATTGGCGATAAGAGTTCAAAGCCCATCTGGCTTTGAACCATGATCCTCAGATCTGAGCCTCCTGAGTAGCTAGGATTACAGGCATGAGCCGCTGGAGGTTTATCTTTAATGTCTGGCTGAGCCCAAATGGAATCACCTAGGCAAAGCGTATCCTGTCACCCTGCTGTGGGCTCTGTCTGGCTGAGGTGGGGAGGGGGTGGACACAGTGTCTGACCCCAGCTCTGCCCTGCCCTGACAGATCTGGAGAATCGAAGGTTCTGACAAAGTGGCTGTGGACCCTGCCACATACGGGCAGTTCTACGGTGGCGACAGCTACATCATTCTGTACAACTATCGCCATGGTGGCCGCCAGGGACAGATCATCTACAACTGGTGAGAACATGGGCCTTCAGTGTGTTGGGGGAACATAGGGATCCTTGCTGGGGAGGAGAGGGAGTGGAGTTGGTGGGGCATCAGGGGAGGTAGGACACCCAGGCTCTCCTGGGAATAGTTCTCATTCATAGGCAGTGCCTGTGAGGTTTCTAAGTGACCTTCCCTTCCCCTTTCCCTCCCCTCCCTTCCCCTCCCCTCCCTTCCCCTCCCCTTTCTTTGCTTTCTTTCTTCTCCTCCTCTTCTTCTGGCAGTACTGGCATCTGAACTCAGGACTTGGTGCTTTCTAGGCAGCTCCCTTGCTTTTAGTTCTTCCACTAACTTTGCTCTGGCTGACCCCGAGTGATCTTCCTATCTCTGACTGCTGAGTATTGGGAATTACAGCACACATGTACCACTACACCTAGCTTGTTCTTGACATAGGGTGTCACTAACTTTTGCTGGGCCTGGCTTTGAACCTCAGTCCTCCATCCTCCTACTTTCACCTCCACCTTCAGATAGTTTTGAACCTCCTCATATAGAAATGTACCATGTCCATTATGGGAGAGGTGGTCCGTTAGAAATAAACAAACCAATACAATATCTCGCACAAAATCTATGTGAAGCACTGTATAAGTTTATCCCTTTAATTGTCTTTTTTGTGTGTGCTAGTCCTGGGGTTTGGACTCAGGGCCTGGGTACTGTCCCTGAGCTTAGTTGTTGTTGTTGTTGTTTCTGAAGGCTGGTGCTCTACAAGCTAGTGCAGCCACAGTTCCACTTCCTATGTAGGTTTTAAAAATTAAATTATTTTTCTCTACCCCACAATATGTACAATTGTTACATATATCAATAAAAATCTTTAATTCTTCTAAAGCAGGATATAATTCAAAAACAGTCTCAAATCACAACAGAATAAAAAGGTGCTACTGAAAACTCTTATTCTCCTTTCCTACATGAGTCAAAACTTTTCAGACTTCCTAGATGTCCTTCCAGCAATGCTGCATGCAAATGCAAGCAAATGTGACTCATTGTTCCTAATTCTCTTCCTTGTTTGCACAAAAGATGGTTCACTATAGTCCCTCCCTCCCTCCCTTCCTCCCTCCCTCCCTTCCTCCCTTCCTTCCTTCCTTCCTTCCTTCCTTCCTTCCTTCCTTCCTTCCTTCCCCTTTCCATCTCTCCCGTATATATGTATGTATGTATGTATATTTGTATGTATGTATTTGTTTTATGCTGGTACTAGGGCTTGAACTAAAGGCTTCAAGCCTTGTGCTCAGCTGACACTCTACCACTTGAGCCACATCTCTAGTCTGGCATTTTACTGATTAATTGGAGATAAAGTCTCATGGACTTTTCTGCCTGCACTGAGTAGCCAGGATTACAGGTGTGAGCCACCAGTGCCTTGTTGCTCCTTTATTTTTTGGCTAAGTTTTGGCTGGAGGCCAGTTGAGGTCATTATGTAGACAGCTTCCTTGTTTTAGTTTTTGTTAGCAGCTGTATAACATTCCTTTGTTGTGCTTTATTTACCAAGTTTCCTGTTGGGACATACTTGGGTTGATGCTGCTGTACAGACTTGGGTTGAGCTGTTATAGGCATCACAGACTTTAATAACCTTAAGCAAACATGTGGAATGTTTAGGGAAAGTTCCTCCAGGCTTATGTCCCAGGATTGCTGGGGTCAGAGTCCAGGAACTTGACATTTTGATAGATTGCACTGATTTCCCTTGATAGTACTTGTGGCAGTTCACATCTCCACCCTCTCCTTGTAAGAGTCTCTCTTAAACCCACACCAGCGGACTGTGTTCTCATGCTTTTGGATGTTCATCAACTTGATAGTTTATACAATGGTGTCTTGTTATACTTTCAATCTGTGTTTGGGTATTGGGGCTGCAGCTCAATGGATGAGCATTTGTCTAGTTTATGTGAGACCTTGGATTCAAGCCCCAGCACTAAAAATATTTTTAATTGTATTTTTCTTACTACACAGCTTCCCTGTCTGATTATTAACTATGGGATTTTTTTCTTTTTTAAACTTTTGATTTGAAATAATAAGAATCCTTTCTTCCTTCTTGCTGTGTGTGTGTGTGTGTGTGTGTGTGTGTGTGTGTGTGTGTGTGCGCGCGGGCGTGCGTGCGCACGTGCCAGCTGGGGCCTGAACTCAAGGCCTAGGTGCTGTCCCTTATACCTTTTTTCACTGAAGGCTGGTACATTCACTCAAATGAGCCACAGCTTCATTTCTGGATTTTTTTGGTGATTAATTGGAGATAAGTCTCATGGACTTTCCTGTCCTGGCTGGCTATGAACCACAATCCTCAGATCTCCGCCTCCTGAGTATCTAGGATTACAGACGTGAGCCACCGCCACTCAGCTTCTTCTCTGTCTTTCTGTGCAGAGAAATGTCCTGGCTACTTTTGTACATCCCACAGTTGGGTGTCTGAGCACCTGTCATGGCTGGCAGACCCATGGGGCTCATTTAGGATGGGGAAATCAATCTGCTATACTGGGATCTAAGTGAGAAGACAGGAGGCCGAGCTGAGGGTGCTGGTTTGGCTCCTGGCTCTGGCTCTCCATCTCTATCCCCTTCTCCACTGCATAATGCGGATGGTGTTTTCTCAGACTCTGGAGTCTGTACAAACCTCAGTGCTTTGTCTCACTCCCTCTTTCAGGCAGGGCGCCCAGTCTACCCAGGATGAGGTTGCTGCGTCTGCCATCTTGAGTGCTCAGCTGGATCAGGAGCTGGGAGGTACCCCTGTCCAGGTGAGCCAGTCCACTGCCACTCCATCCATCCACCCATCTGTCCGTCCATCCGTCCATCCATCCATTCATCCACCCATCTACCCACCCATCCATTCATCTGTCCATCCATCCATCCATCCATTCATCCACCCATCTACCCACCCATCCATTCATCTGTCCATCCATCCATCCATCCATCCATCCACCCATCCATCCACCCATCTACCCACCCATCCATTCATCTGTCCATCCATCCATCCATCCATCCATCCATCCATCCATCCACATTGCAGGGCTTCTATGTGCTAGACATCATGTCTGCAGCCATGATGATCCAGATGGGCTTTCCAGTCAATGAAGAGACATTGAGTAAGAATGCATCATCACATACTGTGATGTGAGCAGCCTGCAGAATGATAATACACTTCAGGATCCGGTAGTAGGATAGGCAGCCTGGCCAAGCCATTAAGAGAATGGATGTGGAGACAGCCCTCTTGGGTTTGAATCCTCCCTTCACCTCTGGATACTTCTGTGTCCTCCAAATAGGGATAATATTCCCCCCACCCCCCCAACCCCGCTTACAGGACTAAGCACTCGTTACATTCATATGTAAAGCATTTAGAGCCATCCCTGACACAGAAGGCTCTTTCTTTATATAATGTATGTGAAGTAGAAAGTCATAGATCCCAGACCTCCCTTCTTCCCAGAGAGACACTGCAGGTAGGGCCTAACAGATGAGTAAGAGTTGGGTAGGTGTTGATTGAAGGAAAGCACAAACCAGGCATAGGGAATTGTTCTGTGCACCGAGCCTGAGGTGGGAGGGACATTGGATATCAGGGTGGGGAAGGAAAAGGGAGAGAGAAGGGAGAGGGGCCATGTTATGAGGTTCAGTAGGGACAGGTCCCGCGGGGGTGATGGTGAGGGTGTTGACTTTGGCCTGGGAAAGGATTGGAATTTGCTGATTGGTGAATCTGAGCTCAGCAATGGGGTTTCAGGTTTCAAAGGTGGCTCTGGCTGCTGGGAGGAGCCCTGGTAATGGGTGTGGCCAGGTCTTCCAGGGTTGATGGGAAGCAGACCTGGGGTCTATTGCTCTATCTGTTGCCCTTGGCCTGGGCAGGACTCTGGTCTGGATCTGAGCTGGTGTACTGACAATCATGCTGGCCTGGGTGCCAGGTACTAAGTGAGACACGCACTCATCTTGCTGCAGAGTTGGCAGGAACAATTTGGGCCCCATTTTGCAGGGGAAGGTCCTGAGAGATTGGGGTAGGCCGCAAGTTCTCACCAGCAGGGCAGGGTTAGGATCTGACCTCTGACCCAGCCCTAGCTGGTCACTGCATTTGGCTGTCTGGGGCCAGGCCTCCGATGTGAATGAGGAGGGCAGAGCCAGAAGCAGCTGGAGCTGACTGGCCCTGGCCAGCTCTCACCCCTCCCTTCCCCACTGCACCACTGGCCAAGCAGGGGGGTCTCCAGACCTGGAAGGCTCTTGGTGCCACTCCACCAGCCCTCACATCTGGACCTGACATCACCATTATGGAAGAATGCCCACAGACAGTCCTTGGGCTTCCATTTAAGGGAATCTATGCAGATGTGGGCTCTCTGAGTTCTTGGACCAGACTCAGGGGTAGCACTGGAAGGAAGTCTTCAGTGGGGGGGGGGGGGGGGGGGCGGCGGGGGAAGAGATGGAAAAGCAGCCACGGACACCCGGGGGACCCCAGGCCCTGGCATCACCTTCAGCTTCCTGCAAGTCTGATTCCCCTGCTCTGCGCCTGTGTGCTGTGGGGTCCTGGTGCTGCATGCCAGGCTCAGTAATGGCCTTGTTTGGCAGATGGGCCCAGTGCCATAAAGAAGGACTGATGAGCTGGTGGCTCACACCTGTAATCCTAGCTACTCAGGAGGCTGAGATCTGAGGATCACCGTTCAAAGCCAACCCAGGCAGGAAAATCCATGAGACTCTTATCTCCAATAAACCACCAGAAAACCAGAAGTGGTGCTATGGCTCAAGTGGTAGAGTTCTAGTCTTGAGCTGAAATGCTGAGAGATAGCACCTAGGCCCAGAGTTCAAGTCCCACGACTGACAAAAAAAAAAAAAAAGGACTGATCCTCTGTCCACCCTCCCCTGACCAGCTCTCCTGTCTCTCTGCTAGAGTCGTGTGGTGCAGGGCAAGGAGCCCGCTCACCTCATGAGCCTGTTTGGCGGGAAGCCCATGATCATCTACAAGGGTGGCACTTCCCGAGATGGCGGGCAGACAGCCCCTGCCAGTACCCGCCTCTTCCAAGTCCGGGCCAGCAGCTCAGGAGCCACCAGAGCCGTGGAGGTAATTCCAGGTCCTGGACCATAAGGGGAATCACCATCTTCGAAATCTGTCAGGCTCCATGGGCAGTGCTCCAGATCCTGGGCAAGATGGGGGGGGGGGGGGGGCGGGCTTTTCTTTTTCTTTTTTTTTTTTTTCTGGGGCCTGGGTGCTGTCCCTGAGCCTCTCTGTGCTCAAAGCCAATGTTGTACCACTTGAACCACAGCACCACTTCCAGCTTTTTTTTCTTCTGTTTACGTGGTACTGAGGAATCGAACCCAGGGCTAAGCCACATTCCCAGCTCTGCGATTGCATTTTTCTGGACAGCGTTCTCCAGAGTTCTCCTTAACCCTGGATACTCCAGCTCAGATTCCCACACCACTGTGGTTAGTCACGGTGGATTCTAGGCTCAATGGGGACCAGGCCAAAGTCTGTTGACCCCAGCTCTGGGTCTCCGGGGCTGTGAGGAGGGGGTTGGGGCTTTTTTGTTTTGTATCTGGTTTCTAATAAACTGGGGACATTCCCTTCTCAGGTAATGCCTAAAGCTGGTGCCCTGAACTCCAATGATGCCTTTGTGCTGAAGACCCCCTCCGCTGCCTATCTCTGGGTGGGCACAGGTGCCAGCGATGCCGAGAAGACAGGGGCCCAGGAGCTCCTGAGGGTGCTGCAGGCCCGGCCCACGCAGGTGGCAGAAGGAAGCGAGCCTGGTGGGTGCCGCAGGGAGCTTGCGGTTCCTCAGCCATGTCCTGGGTCAGCTAGGAGCCTCTGTGGGCAGTGAGGGGTGGGTCTCTAGAGTTAAAGGAAGGGAGAGCTTGACGCTGGCTGGGAAGTCTAGGAAGGTTGGTTGGAAGAGGCGGTCATTTGCTAGAAAGCCTTGAGAGACTCGAGGCAGGGTAATGACACCAGATCCGTGGCGATCTCTTCTTCCTCTTTTGAATCTGCTTTGTTTCCTGATCATCATTCAGGAAGTTCTTTGGGTCAGTCCTTAGTCTTTCCTGTGGGTTCTTGAGCTCTTTCTCCCTTATGGCGTGTTTGATGGAAGGAGGGAAGAGAGGCATTTATGTCTCCAGCAGATCTGTCCAATAGAAGCTTCCTGTCCAATAGAATGGACATGTTCTGTTTCAACCAGCTCCACTTTGATGGCGACTGAACACTAGAAATGCGACTAGTAAAATGAGGAATCAGACCTTTAATTATATTTAATTGTAAGGAATTTAAATATAAATGGCCACGTGTGGCCTGGGCAGGCATAGACAGTGTGGATCAAGTAGAAAACACAGGGCAATTGAAGTTAGAAATGATTCTGCATCCTGGCTTTTACCACGTATCAGCTGTGCGACCTTAGGTGAGTTGCTTAATGTCTCTGAGCTCCTCATTTGTTGAGAGGAGATAATTATCCCCATCCTGCAGTCCTGCTGTCCCTTGCTGTGTGTCTACTGCCAAGCCTACCCTCTCTGGGCCTTCCTTTCATCATCACCACAGTCCCTCAGGCCCTTTTTCTCTCTGTCCACTGGGAGTTTAAGATGAAGGCAGGGATGAGCATGGTTTCATCGGCTTGGGCAGGGTTTGTCTCCAGGTCTGAAAAGGCTAGGGGGCAGTGACATCCCACTGTAACTGCTATGGCCTCCCCTCCCTCCTCTCCCCCCCACAGACAGCTTCTGGGAGGCTCTGGGTGGGAAGGCAGCCTACCGCACATCCCCACGGCTGAAGGACAAGAAGATGGACGCCCATCCTCCTCGCCTCTTTGCCTGCTCCAACAAGATTGGACGTTTTGTGGTAAGTGTACAGATGTCTGGCCTCTCCTGTTCCCCAGCTAGGGAGCTGGCTTGCCCCAGGGGCGGAGGACAAAGAGGTGATACTGAACAGCAGGGGTCGCAGAGATGGTCTGAAGGACCAGTGTGGTAGAGCAGTTCTGCAGCTCCTGCCTTAACTTCCGTTGGTTCTTCTCAGATCGAAGAGGTCCCTGGTGAGCTCATGCAGGAAGACCTGGCCACGGATGACGTGATGCTATTGGACACCTGGGACCAGGTGAGTGAAGGAGAGAGGTGAGGGCCTCAGGCCGCGGACAAAGCTGAGCTTCCAGCTGTGTGACCGGGTACAAAGCTGAGCTTCCAGCTGTGTGACCGGGTACCGGAAGGAGGTAAATTAAAGAGGCAGCGCTAGGTGTTGCCAGAAAAAACAAAAACAAAAACCTTGGCTTGTGACAAGTCACTTCTGCGCGCTCAGCTTCCATTTCCTCAGTTGCAGCTCCAACCACACAAAATGCCCGAGAAAGGCAGACGAGCAGTCAGGTGGCCTGTCTGTCCCCCTGGCCCCGGTGTCTGTCCCCATGGCCTCTGCAGAATAGCACTCTGGCTTTAAATTGCTCATCACTCAAGTGTGAATTGTCCCGCATCACCTGGAGCGTTGGTAGTACCTCTCCAGGCTGAGAAGGCCCTGGGCTCTCTTCTTTATCTCCTAGGGGGAGACTGTTGAGGAGGACTCAGTGTAGGGGAATGGCATTCATTCATTTACTCATTCATTCACTCCTTCATCGAGGAGTAACAGAGCCCCTGGTTGTGTCAGTGCTTTTTTGGTTTTAGATGAAGTGACAAAGCAGTAAAATGAAGCAGAGGCAGATACCAGGTCTGGTCCTCACAGGATCTGTGTGTGTGTGTGTGTGTGTGTGTGCAAAGTAGCATAAGATGTCAATAACTTTTCATACTCTGTGTACTTTGATGAATGAACAAATGAATGAGAATGTGTTTACCATCCATGTGACAAACAAACATCTTTAAAGGGATGATTCATGAACTTCTAGAAGATCTCCAACTCAGTGTCTTATGGCACCATGTTGACCATGGTAATGAGTAAAGCAGGCGGGGGAAGGAATGGTGGGGTCTGTGGTGAAGTGGGACTCTCCATCAGTGGGACCACCACTGCTCCATTTTATCCAAGTCAAGGCAAAAGCTCAGTATTGCCAGATTCTCCCATTTTTCAAGACAAATTAGAATTCAACATGTTGGTGAGCCAGACGTTGGTGGCTCACACCCATAATTCTGGCTACTCAGGAGGCTAAGATCTGAGGATCATGGTTTGAATCCAGTCCGGGAAGAAAAGTATTGGATGCTTATCTCCAATAAACTATTTAGAGAAAGCTGGAAGTGGTGCTGTGGTTCAAGTGGTAGAGTGCTAGCCTTGAGCAAAAGAAACTCAGGGACGGTGTCCAGGACCCGAGTTCAAGTCCCAGGACCAGCAAAACAAAACATGTTAGTGGGTTATCACTTTGCAATCTCTGTTCCACATTCTTCCAGTCACTGTCTGTGGGCTTTGTAAAGGGAGTTTGGGGCTTTGTTCTGTCTGGTACCCGAAACCTTCTCCCCCAGCTGTGAATTTGGTCAGTGGCCTCCATGAACTTAGTATTTCTTATCTTCCCTCCAGGTGTTCGTTTGGGTTGGAAAGGATTCTCAGGAAGAAGAAAAGACAGAAGCTTTGACTTCTGGTGAGGATGATGTCTCTGTGGGACTTTGGCTGTGGGTTGGTGGGAAAAGCTTCTGGTATCAGTCTGGAAGGGGACTTCTTCCTCCATGGTTAGACCTGCCTGTTAGTTAGTGTTAGTCAGCTTTCTATTATGATAGCAAATACCTTGAGATGATCAGCTTATAAAGAAGGAAGGTTTAGCTAGGCACCAGTGTGTCACACCTGTAATCCTAGCCCCTTAGGAGGCTGAGATCTGAGGATTGAGGTTCGAAGCCAACCTAGGCAGGAAAAGTGAGTGAGACTCCTATCTCTACTAAACTACAAAAGAATCTGGAAGTGGAGCTGTGGCTCAAGTGGTAGAGTGCTAGCCTTGAGCATAAAAGCTCAGGGACAGTGTGCAGGCCCAGAGTTCAAGCCCTAAGCCTAGCAAAAAGAAAAAGAAAAAGAAAAAAGTTTATTTTTGCTCACCATGTAAGAGGTTTCAGTCTATGGTCAGTGGACCCTATTGATGAGGCAAAGTATCATGGTGGGTAATCATGTGGGGAGAAAAAATATCCATTTGCCTCATAGTCGGGACTTAGAAAAGAGCAAGAAGGGGTGGAGTCCCACTGTCTCCTTCAGTGACTTCCTTATCACTCCCACAAAGTGCTCATTACTTTCCAAACCACAGCAGGTGGTGAAGAACAGAAAACCTTGAGGGTGTCTCAGGGGAAGGAAAAACAAACAAACAAAACCCAACAGGTTCCCAGGATGCACAGGGGCTGAACTTGCCAAGGGTTCCATGTTAGACAGAGCTAGGGGTCGCTAAATAGAGTTGACTTAGTGAAAACTCCAGTAAAGAGCTGAGAACTTAGACAAAACAGGAAGTTACACCCTCAGCCCTGTCCCTTCCTGTCTTGCTGGCAGCGAAATCATGTGGGTGTCATTGCCTGGAAGGGATGCTGGTGTCCAAGGCAGGGGTAGGCCCCTTGTCCTGAGGCACCCTCTTCCTGATGAGAGACACAGTAAGACTCCCTGAATGTCCTTTTCCTCCGTGTGTGTCTGCAGCTAAGCGGTATATCGAGACGGATCCCGCGAATCGGGACAGGCGGACCCCCATCACCGTTGTGAAGCAGGGCTTCGAGCCTCCCTCCTTCGTGGGCTGGTTCCTGGGCTGGGATGACCAGTACTGGTCCACAGACCCCTTGGATAGAGCCTTGGCTGAACTGGCTGCCTGAGGAGGGGCACGAGCCCTCAATATCACCAGTCAGTGCCTTTTGGAACTGTTCATCTCCCAAAGAGACCTCATGGTGAGCAGGGCCACGCTGGGATGTTTGTGTGTGTGTTCGGATTTGTTTTGTTTTGTTTTATAGTAGCCAAAAATAGCCCTGCAGACATTCAGGGTTCTTGTAAAACCATCTGAACTTGCTGTGCTTTGGAAATGAAATCCAATAAAAGCCTTTTGAAGTGTGTTCTCCTAGTGTGGCTTGGATCCCTGGCCTTTCTCACTCGATGCACACATCAGTCTCGATCCTGTGGCTGACCCAGGAAATTCAGGAGCTACCGAGATGCCTCCCATCCACAGCCTGGGCACAAGTCTCCAAGAAAGACTGCCACAACTCTCAGACCATCCCAAGCCAAACGTAAAATGTTCTCTTAAAGTTTAATGCTATGAGCCAGGCACTGGTACCTCACGCCTGTAATCCTAGCTACTCAGGAGGCTGAGATCTGAGGATCGTGGTTCAAAACCCAGGCAGGCAAGTCCATGAGATTCCAACCAACCACCAGAAAACCGGGAGGGGTGCTGTGGCTCAAGTGGTAGAGAGCTAGCCTGAGTGAAAAAGCTCAGGGACAATGCTCAGGCCCTGAGTTCAGGCCCCACACTGATAAAATTAATTAATTAAATAAAATGGAATGGTATGATAGTGGTAGTGTTTTTGTGTCATCTGTTCCCCTCAGCACAGGGATTGAACCCAGGGCCTTAGTACATAGTAGACAAGCATTCTTCCACTGAGCTATAGAACTCAGTCCCTAACTCTCCATGTTTTGTGCCAGTACTGGAACTCGAACACAAGGCCTTAGAATCTTGTTTGGCTTTTTTGCTTGTGGTTGGTGATCTACTCCTTAAGCCATACCTCCACTATACTGCTAATCCTCACAAGTTCAATCTGCTGCCCAAGCTGTCTGGAGAAATCTGCTTTTTGTAGCTGTCATCTGTAAGAACTACCTACCCTAGATGTGCCCAAGTGTGTAGTTTCTGGGTACTGGAACGGGACTCCTTGGTGCTCTACATGATCCCCTAGGCCTGAGTCATTGCTTATGCTTAGGGAATCAAAAGGACCTCTTGGGGCCTTCCACCTACTGCTTCAAACCTTTTGTCCATGGAGGCTGCACACCAGCCCAGGGGGGCGGCTGGATGACAGAGCCATCGCTGCCCTTCCGCTAGATCTCATCACATTCCCCCTCTTGCCCATGGTCTCCTGTGGATGGACAGAAGCTTCTGTGGACAGAACTACAGAAGAAGGCAGTGTGAGATTTATGTGGTGGGAAGTGTGTGTGTATGTGTGTGTGTGTGTGTTTACACTGTCGTTTCCAAAGCTGGCTGAGCCCTGACATCCTCCAGGGAGCTTTTTAAAAGCATGATTCCCCAGCGGCCTTAACCTCTAGAGACTCTGCTTCATTGCAGAAATGACGAGGGTAGGTGGAAGGGGGAAGGAGTTTTCCAAGTGAAGTTTGGGGATAGGCTGAGTCATGTCAGGCAGAGGGTGTGCCGGGGAAGAATATGGGGCACAGAACAGCCAGTGTGTGGCTGGAACAGAAGGTGAGGAGCACTGGGCTGTGAAGCTGGACGACAGGCAGGCATCTTGAATGCCATGCCGAGGGCTCTGTTTAGATTTTACCCTACATGGCTTGCTCTTGCTTACCCACCAAAGGCGGCTTTCATGAACGCATAATGTGCTGGAACAAAAGTAGCAGTTACCAATGGAGGCTTCTAGAACCTTCCTTCCTGGAGGCAGTTTCAGGGTTGTTGGAACAAAGTTTATTACTTCCTTGTGCTGGCATGTAGGGGTGCAATTGTGGCTACAGGAAAGTTTTGCAATGTTTTGAGGAGGGGAATTGCCTGGGCCAATGGAATTGCCCTGGCTTCCTTAGCAGGTTAAAAAAATTTATCTTAGGGGCAAAAGAGCAAATCAGGAGTAGTTTCAGTGCAACCACATTTTGTCTTCCTCATAGTTTTAGATTTCATGATGTTCCACAATGGAGAAGTCACTATGACACAGACTAAGAAGCCAGAATGACCTCGCTTGGAGACTGGGCAAGCCTAGGTTCCCGTGTGATGGTGTCTTAAGCAATATAACAGGTGTACTTAATTTTGAGCAAACCATTGGATATATAATGTGATTTTTTTTCTGAGTCGGAGATGTAGCTCAGTGGTAGAATACAAGCTTACCACGGATCAGTCCTCAGCACCAAAAATGTTTTCTTCAAGCACAGGTATCTCATACTTGTAATCTTAGCTGCTCAGGAGGCTGGAATCTAGAGGATTAAAGTTTGAAGCCAACCTAGGCAGAAAAATCCATGAGACTCAGTCTCTAAAAATACCAAAAAAATCAAGGAATGGCTCAAGTGGTAGAGTGCCAGTCCTGAGTTCAAACCCTAGTACCACCAAAATGTTTTTCTTCTTGAAAAATAAGTGTTATTTTTTTTGGCCGGTCGTGGGGCCTGAACTCTGGGCCTGGGTGCTGTCCCTCAGCTCTTCAGCTCAAGGATAGTGCTCTACCACTTGAGCCACAGTGCCACTTCCAGCTTTTTCTGCTTATGTGGTGCTGAGGAATCGAACCCAGGGCCTCATGCATGCAAGGCAAGCACTCTACCACTGAGCCACTTTCCCAGCCCCGGAAAGTAAGTTTTCTTTAAGCTCCCAATTCCCCCTTTGCAAATGGGTAGTAGTATATTTATTACCTAACCCAAGATAGTATAAAAAGTGGCTGATGGCTTAAGCCACTTAAGTGATCTTAAGCTTGTTGTTTAAAAGGTTCTTCTTCATTTAATCTTAGCCAAAAGGCTGAGAAACATTAAGAAGGTTTTTCTTAACTCAGCGTATGACCTATCTAGTAAGGCCTCAAGATTGGAAAAAGAAAATTCAAAGAGCTTAGTTTGTTGTATACACTCTTGGTAAAGACACACTGTGCTGTGGGTAAGGTTGGATCTTTGACTGTAGGGCATGGAGAACCAAACTGAAACCAAATAAAAGCAATGAGCACACTATATGTGAGTCCAGAGTTTAGGGGCCTTCATGGTTGACTCAATCCAATGGATTTGGGGTTCCTGTTGACTCTATGGGCTTTGCCCTCCTCAGTCTGGTAGCCAGAGATGTTAGCCAGGCATTCTGGTTTTCATCCATATTAGGGTAATGAATGCTTAGAAGAGAAAGGACTGTTCTAAAACATTTCCTAGACAAGGTTAGGAACAATTGCTTCCAAATTTTGAGATTTTCCTCAGATCTTAAGAGTTCACATAGACCATTACTAACAAAATCATGAGCCAGAAGGACACTACCTTCCACAATCCAATTAAATTTGCCCCTGCTTCTGGGAGCTCTTAAGAGGCTGCACTTGAACAAGGTGATTGTTTCTGGGAAGGGAGGATCACTTCTTTTTGCAAATCCTAGCCTGATATGAACCAGGATCTGCTGCAAACCTGGTGTTACTGGCATTGGTAAATAATCTCAATAAATTCAGGGATTTCCCCTAGCCTGGATTATGAGTGGAAATGAAAGATAAGACAGACTAACTTGCATGGTTTCCATGGGAAAAATATCATTGCAACTGCAAAACTTTTTGAGGTTAGGATCTTAAAGGTGATCTAGTCTAGTGATTCTGAAGTAGGTTCATGTGTGTGTGTGTGTGTGTGGGGGTCACTGTCACTCAGTTAAGTATGCACATCTGTGTGGCATGACTCTGTATTTCTCAGCTTCCAGTGCATTTGCAAAACAGCCACGGCCTGAACAGGTGAACTATAATTTCATTTGACTGGTGAGGAAAGAAGTTGAGGGGAAAGGACTTATTCAAGGTCACATTAAAAGCTGGGGAAGTAACCCAAGAGTCATAGAATTCTATAGAACTCTGTAGAATCTTAGAAGCACTTCCCAGGATTTTACAAATAGATGGTTCAAATTTCATTTTTAAAGCAGTAATAACACTTCTATAACTGATAAATATATTTTTAAAGCCTCATTTCTCATTGGTTTACTTTATGGTATGTTACAAATATGTACTTAATAATTTGTTCTAGTGAAAGGCACTTCAAATATTTCACTAATGTATAGTTTCTTTTGTGGGGTTGGGTGGTGGGGAAGTGGAACTTGGTACTATCAAAGTTCAAAACTCCTAAGTAAAATGTTCTGGGTTCTGTATGGTTTAGTTAGCTGACTAACCTTGGGAAGATGTGCTATTGAGATCACAAGATAAATACGTAGTTCAAAAACTACCACCTCAGCTGGGCACAGGTGGCTCATGCCTGTAATCCTATCTACTTAGGAGGCTGAGATCTGAGGATCATGGTTCAAAGCGAGCTGGGGCAAGAATGTCTGTGAGACTCTTATCTCCAATAAACCACCAGAAAACTGGAAGTGGCGCTGTGGCTCAAGTGGTAGAGTGCTAACCTTGAGCTGAAGAGCTGAGGGACAGCGCCCAGGTCCAGAGTTCAAGCGCCACGACTAACCAAAAAAAAAAAAAAAAAAAAAAGCCAGAAGTGGCACTGTGGCTCAAATGGTAGAGTGCTAGACTTGAGCACAAAGAAGCTGAGGGACAGCACCCAGGCCCTGAGTTCAAGCCCCAGGACCAGAATAGAAAAAAAAAAAAAAAAGAAAGAAAAACAAAAAACTATCACCTCTATAATAATAAATTTTAAAAAAGAACCATGAAAATGGAAAGTACATAGAACTCTGGCTTCTTCCACTGAAGCCAGTGTTGTTATAACACGTATTTATGAACTCCTCTCATTTTTGGACTGAACTTTAGCTAAATCAGATGACCCAAAACTAAAGTGTAAAACTTTCTTAGATATGGCTGCAAAGTCCAATGAGATTTAAGTCTTGGGAAATGTGTAATCTACATAGAAAATGTCACGGTGGCAGTGGTGTGTGTATAGGAAAGATGGAGACAAGTTGTGTCACATGAAGCTACAGAGACACCTTAGAAGTCATCAGTATTAGGGGCTGGGAAGGTGGCTCAGTGGTAGAGCGCTTGCCTTGCATGCCTGAGGCCCTGGGTTCGATTCCTCAGCACCACATAAGCAAAAAGAAAAAAGCCGGAAGTGGTGCTGTGGTTCAAGTGGTAGAGCGCTAGCCTTGAGCTGAAGCCTTGAGCTGAAGAGCTGAGGGACAGCGCCCAGGCCCAGAGTTCAGGCCCCACGACCGGAACCCTCCCCCCCCAAAAGAAGTCATCAGTATTAGATAGGTTTGGGTTTGAAGATAACCAGCCTTGTGGTAGGCTGCCATTACTTTAAGATGGTTCTTCAAAAGTTGGAGGTAAAAAGGTAAAACCCATTGATTTCATATTGTTCTTCTAAGCAGACATAGGTCTGTGTGAATAGCTAAGTGACAAGAAGTGGGTTCCTGTCTCACATGGAGGAACGTGAAGGGCAATGAAGCCAGCCCAAGGCTTTGTGGGTCTGTGGTCTCACCTACGCTAGGGAAAATTCTTGGGGCAAGGTGGCCATCCTGGTACTGGAGGATCTGTTGGGACCCTTCTGAAAAATGAAATGCAGAGAAAATCAATTCCAGTGCACATGCTTTATTCTGCATTGTTGGAAGGGGAGGCAGGTGCAACCCCCGCACCAGCACTGCTCCATCCTGGAGTTCCCTCTAGTTCCACTGAACTTCAACCTACTGAACTAGGAATTCACAGACGCAAAAAGGCGGATCACTCAATATCTGGAGAGGAAAACACAGGGAACCTGGTGCACTGTTATTCATCCGGATATGACGTTTCCTGATCCTTAGTCACCATGTGTGAGCCACTTCACAACACAAAAACCATGACTTGAAGAAAATTCAAAATGTAAGTGTAACTTGGGTCCCTAGTTGAAATGTGCCATAACTTCTAATCAGCTCCACTAGGAATCTGGGTGGAGGGTGGTTCAAAGTTTTCTAAAATGAGCTTGGAAATGGGATATACAAGACAGGAAGGGACCAACAGGCTGGGACTGACAGTAATTCAGCTAAGGTGTAAAGGCAGATACAGAGAGTGCTACCGGGAATAGATGACTTATATTTAGACTTTGGGTGAACTGAGAGCCTCAAAGAGGAAGTGCTGCAAATGTCGGCAGCCGGCTTTCCAAATCAGGAAGGAAGAGGGTCAGGTGATTCAAAATGGACGAGGCTTCCTCATATTACAGACTAAGAAACCCTGGTCTAAATACACTTGCCACATCCCTTTCTACATCAAAGTACACACAAGAAAAAGCAGTTCTACATCTCTATAGATGACACCCTAAGTGCCAGTGTCTTCCCAAGATTGTCACATATTACATGTCCACTGTATTATGAGTTCCTCATGCTACTAATTAATGGAATTCATAACCAAGGTATCTCAGAGCTTGTAATAGTTTGTAGCCTGCGGTTATTGAAATATAATGGTCCTCCAAAGATACTCTTTTTAAGTGTTTTAGTCCCTAAGCTATTAGAGGGGTATATAACAATTGTTTATAAAACTTGGACAATATTTTAATAAAATAGCAAAACTATTCAAAACCTGATATATGAAAAAAAATCGGCAAGGTGAGAAAAGCACTTTTGTGAAAAGTATTTAAATTGGTTTGAAAGGCAGATCACAGAGCATTGTTTACTCATAAAAGGAGGCTCAGAGAAGTGGAAAAAAATGCACCTGTTAATTTTCAAAAGGACCACCACAACAGTGAATTTAAGTCTTTGAAGGGTTTGGGGTAATCTTTATCTAATTTCCCCTAGTTCTGACAGGTTTCCACAAAAGAGGGCCTATTCACTGAGGATTCTCTGACCCATGGTTTGTGTTTAGCAAGGAGATGGATATGAGGGAGACATTAAGATTCCGTGGAGGTAAGGCACAGATGGCCCCAAGAAGCTGCTGATAGCCCAAGTCATAGCTTTCTGCAAAGCATTTATCTGGCTAAGGGGAGTCAGATGGCAGTCTACTCTATGTTCTTGCTCTTGGCCTGGCTGCTGATAGAAAATTCAGAAGAGGAGGGGGTTAATCTACTACAAAATGTTCTAAAAATACAAACTCCTAAAATATTTTGAAGACTTAGGAGATTATCATATATATATATATATATATATATATATATATATATATATGATCAATCTTTCTCTTTTAGTATTTACAAACTAACAATTCTTTCTTTCCCACCTTGTCCCTTTCTAATGGTGCTACAGATCAGACTCAGGGCCTCAGGCATGCAATGCTCTAGCCCTGAGTAACACCCCCAGCCCCAAAGCTAACAATTCTTTTATCTGTTTTTATGACCACTATACATTCTAAAAGCTTTACATTCAACATATGGAAAAGGAAAGGGAGGGAGGATATGCAGTTTCCTGCCCTACTCTCTCTCCTTGTGAGCTGAAGGCTAAATTGGTCCCCTTATCCTTGTAAGGGTACAGCCAATCTCTCTCTCCTAGCGCATCTGACTCATTGCTTTGCCCCCATGAGGCCTTGCAGCATATCTATGGGCAGAGGGAAGACGATGGTGGAGTTCTTCTCAGCAGCAATGGTGGTCAGAGTCTGAAGGTACCGGAGCTGAAGGGCTGCGGGAGACTCGGTGATGACAATGGAGGCTTCTTTCAAAGCTCTGGATGCATTCATTTCTCCCTCAGCTGCAATCACCTGTGAGCAGAAAAGGACAGTAGGGGAGAGAGTAAGACTGGAGCAATCCATTAACATCAAGGCATAATCACCAAATGATTACAAATCCTTTTGCAATTCTTTGATTTCAAAAAAAGCAAAGAGAATCTTACTGAAGCAAAAACTGATAGAGCATTCGATGCATGTTTTGATAAGGGGCTGAAATAAGGACTTTTAGTACCTTTAAAAAAAAGTTCTGTTTACATATGTAAATTAGGCATCTTCATCCATCAAAATGAAAAATAAGAATAAAACTTATATGGAATCCTATCTCATTCTAGCAATAAGTACATAGTTATAATTTAATTCATTTATGATACTGAGAAGCATATCTAGTAAAAAATATTTTGTGTGTGTGTGTGCTAGTACTGGAGTGTGAATTCAGGGCCTGAACACTGTCTTTGATCTTGCCTTTTTAGTTCAAGGATGGTGTTCTGCCACTTGGGTCACAGCCACTTCTGAATTGGAGATAAGGCTTTCATGAACTTTCCTGCCTGGGATGGCTATCCTCAGATCTCAGCTTCCTGAGTAGCGAGGATTACAGGCATGAGCACCAGCACCTGGTATGGAAAAGCTTTAAAGGGGTTTAATTCATCTTCTGTCCTAATTTGAGACAATACAGAAGGATGTGCAGAGATTGGTGAGAAGAAACTGGGGGAGGGCCCCAGGGAGGCTGGAGGGTAAGATAGATTGAGGAGGCATTTGGGGAGAGAATCAGCAGTATTTGGAGATGGATTTGGTATGGGAAGGGGAGAGCAGAGGGCCTGATGAATTCAAGTTTCTGGGTTTTACTTATATAGATATTGACATTAACTGATATAGGATCTGGGACTTACTGAGAGAAAGAACAGAATTAAACCTTCAATTATCAAAGCAAACCACTATGTCCTGCCTTGGTGGGCAAGTGCCAGACATGGTCAAAGAGATGCATGTAATTGTATTCCAGGATGAGCACTAGTGAATACAGAAAGAACCCTTACCACAGGACGAGCAGCCTCTGATATTTTTTTCCATGTCAGCTCATGTGTCCAATTAGGCACTATTTTTTTTTTTGTCTGAACATGGACCAACTGCTGAGCTATCTCATTTCCCACTGCCAATTAATACACAATCTCTTGGCAGCAAAGCCAGACCCATCAGGATGGGTACACATTTTGTTCGTAGAAAAGCTGCTCTGAGCAAGCTGCCAAATCTATGAACACAATACTACAGGCTTTGTCTAGAGGTAGGCTGAGTACACTCTGCATAGCATCTTAGAGAACAAAGCAAGTTCTTTGGGGGAGGGGAGGGCTTTTTGCCAAATATGCAGTAGCTCCAGGTCAGTCAACTCTGGCACATGCCAGGCATTTTTCTGATCTGAGGCCATTAAAAGCTGGTCTATAAACTTTGAACCTATTGTAAAATGTGTAGAAAATCTGTCTTCTTTTGTGTCTCACAAATCTTCTACTTTGTGAACAGATATAGCTTCTTCCTCTTTGCTGCATAGTATTTCTTCATAGAACATCTAGCAACAGACATGGGAGTTGCCATGTTGGGGGCAATTAAGAAGTGCTGCCATGAACATCCCAGTCATGGCTTTTGGTACATTGCTGTAAGCCACATACTTAGGAATGGAGCAATAGCTTCTACAGTGTAGCAAACATTCAGCTTTGGTAGATACTGCCACTTTACTGCAAAGCAGTTGTACCAGCGTACACTCCCACCAGAAGAATACAAGCACTCCAGGTCCTCTCTCACCTGCCCACATTTGGTTCTTACCTTGTTTTTCAAGCCACTCTGCTGTTTATCAAGGGAAGCACCTCTTTGTAATCCCTATGGCTAATTAACTTGAAGGATTTTTTTTTCTCCAGTGTCTCTTAAGCTATTGGTTCCCCTACCCTCTCTGTTTTCTGTGGCTGTTTTATTAAAGTAGGCAGGGTTCCTTATTTTTCATGGGAACATAAATATAAGGCTATGGTTGCTGCAGAATTACTGCACTTCGCAGCAGGGTCAGGTTCACTGTGCAAACCCTAACCTTGAAGATAGTCAGCCCAGGTTTCCTGAGAACCTTCCAGACTAACCTTCCAGCCCCATCCCACTGAAAGCATACTAATTCAGAATTTCTTTTTTCTTCTGGCTATAAAGAGAGGACAGGCACTCTCCATGCTGTCAAGAATGGCATAGAAGGCAGGGGAGGCTGGGAGGAAAGCAGGGATTTCTAATTTGCACTGCCATGGTGTGACACTGAAGAACTCACTCACTTAGCTTTCCTGGGCTTCAATCTCTCATTGACAAGGACGGCATGTGACTTTCACTTTTCGGGGCAAACTCTGTTACCTGGAGTACTGCAGATGGCTTCTGAGCCAAGTCTCAGCTCAGTGGAAAACAGTGCTGTGGTTAATTGATGACAGGGGAATAGGAGGTTGCAGTGCCTGGGCAAGTACTGGCACTTTTGGACGATGAACTCTGAGGAGTCTATGAAGTCCACATATGGGAAATTTTATTATTCAATATGGTTTAGAAGTGAGGTTTAAGATAATGACTAGCTAAGAGCAGTTTCTAATTTTCAAAATAATTAGCTGATATTAGGGAACATTACTAACACAATCATATATATGATGTGTATCATATGTATGTATAATACATATACATATATCATACATATATATATAATTTAGTTTCTAAGAAGTTATGGGTTTAAAAGAAGGCACATGAAGATTATGTAGTACCATTGGGTTATTATGCTGAGCATCAATGATCATATTAGGAAAACCTATCCCAAACAATTTATTCTTCTGCCTGGGGCTGGCTAGGAAATGATGGTGGCCAATTTGTGGCTTCAAGGGCATCCTAAGAGAACAAGGTTCCGTGGCCAGCCATCTTCACCAGCTACTACCATATTCTAATGACAATCTGATTCATTTTTTTTGCATTTAGTTGATTTGTCAAATTCATAGCAACACCCCTAAGAGAACTCCTTCTCTAGCTGCTCACAGGGTGAGGCTACTGGGCCGTGGTATATGTAGCCATGCCCTTGGGCCACAGTTGGATCAATGAGATGCTCTCTTCTGTGAATGTGGTCTGTCTCCTTTACTGCTCATTTGGGAATATACTTGAACTTGTGAGTCAGAAGTCCTCCAACCAGCACTATTTTACAGTGGTACATGGCCTAGGAAAGACTGACTAGCTCCCTTTATCCTTGACTGCTTTATGGTTCCCACATTTAATTCTGAGGATTGTCTCTGCTTCCTGATCCTGGGTCTGGTGAGGCAGCCTGAAATTTTCATATATTCTCATCTTAAAAGATACCATGTTTCAGGTCAGCTCAACACATTTTTCCTCAGTGCTTCTCAAGGGGCCACATCACCCAATATAGAGTTAATACATAGGCAGGGTTCTAATGGACTGAGAGCCCCATGAGACATTGTGCAGAATTTGCACATGTAACATTCTGTTTTGGCCAGCCCTGCAACAACCTAATTAATTAAAACCCAAGAACATAAAACTGTTAAAGAGTTGGTGGCCTTCAGAACTGTCCCAGGTGTCTAAAGTGAGCATCTTATTTTGGGGGGAAAAAGTTCAGCAAGAAAAACAACAACAACAAAAACCCTCCAAAGAAACAGAAAACATTACCTTGGCTCTTGCCTCGCGGGCTGCTTCTGCTTCTGCTGCCATAGCTCTCTGGAGCTGCACTGGCAGCTTTACATCCTTAATTTCCACACGCTCCACCTTGATTCCCCAGTCATCAGTGGCATCATCCAAGGTAGACTGTTGGGAAGAGAAGCCAATCGAGTCAACGTCCATCTCTGCTCAGATGGCCAGAGTAGCTGCTTTCACTGGGATGTGAAACAGATAAGGTGCTGGGAGAGTGGCATAAAAAGTTATCCTTATGCCCATTAGGGGCTGGGTTGTTAGAGAACTGATCTCCATTCTGTTACTAATTGAGCTAGTACAGAGGTTGGCCAACCTCTTCTAAGAGGGCTGTGTAGGAAGTGTGTGTGTGTGTGTGTGTGTGTGCGTGTGTGTGTGCGTGTGTGCGTGTGTGTGTGTGTGTGTTTTGTGTGTAGTGGTCCTGGGGCTTTGAACTTAGGTCTTGGGTACTGTCCCTGAGCTTTTAGCTTTTTTTTTTTTTTTTTTTTTGCTCAAGTTTAGTGCTCTACCACTTGAGCCGCAGTGCCACTGCCACTTCTGGCCTTTTCTGAGTATTTTATTAAAGAGGAAAGTCTCACAGACTTTCCAGCCCAGTCTGATGTCAGACCACAATCCTCAGATCTTAGTCTCAGATTACAGGCATGAACCACCAGTACCTGGCTGTAAGAACTGTTTATTTTCAGTTCCTGTTGCAATGATTAAAAATGTAGGTCAAAAGCAACCATCATGAATGAATGCTATGGATGTATATAAATGAAACCTTACAAATACAGGTGGCTGACCCTGGGAACTATAGCTTGCTAACTCCTGAGCTAATGTGACTAAGTGCAAGTCATATTATTTCTTGGTGCTTGTTTTCCTCCTTTATTTTTTTTATTTTTGCCAGTCCTGGGGCTAGAACTGAGGGGCTGGGTGCTATCCTTGAGCTTCTGTGCTGAAGATTAGCATTCTAACACTTTAGCCACAGCTCCACTTCTGAGTTGTTATGGTTAACTTGAGATAAGCGTCTCAGGAACATTTCTGCCCAGACTGGCTTTGAACTGTAATCCTCAGAGCTTATTCTCCTGAGTAGCTAGGCTTAGAGGTATGAGCCACTGGCAATCTGATTGTTTTCCTCCTTTAAAAGGGTAGGAATGAACTCATATTGGGTATTTCATAAAGTTGCAGAGGTGTGGAATATGATCACGATGAGATCTATACAAATTGAGTAGGAATTCAGATTTCCAGTCTATAAATCTGCCACCTATTTCTTCAATGTATCTACTATCTTGTTGAACAAGCCAAGTTTAACTAGATATCTATCATACGAGCAAGACTGGGCACAACAGAAGGGAAGGTGCGGGACTCACCCACAAAAGGGACTCACCCACAAAAGAGAGCTCTAACATGTCCAAGTTTACGCTAAACCAAAAAGTTCCAAGCACACACTGGAAGGAAGTAAAAATAACATTCACTGTCATGTTAGGAACCCAGAGGCTGTTCATATGAAAACCGTGTCCTTCCAAGTCTGGAAAACCTTACTAAATACAAAGAGACCAAAGATACCTCAACTTCAATTAGCAAAGGATTCTCAAACATCCACACGCTCCTTGCTTTCGTGGTCAGTTTCCAGGGGGCTGCCATGTCTGTATGTTCCTCACCTGCATGTTGTGGGCGATTTCTTCTCTGTCAGAGAGAATCTGAGAAAGGTTCTTGGTGCCTAGAACATTCCTGAGCGTAGTCTGAGCCAAAAGACGGGTGGCAGAGTCTGCATTGGTGATATTTGCCACAGCCAGGGTTGCGTTCTGAACACGGTAATAGACTACGCCATCCACACTAATGGTCACAGAATCCTTCGTGAGGATCTACAAGAGGAAGGAGCAATCCTGTAGCACATTTCTTGACTATACAAACTACATTGTAATAAATTAACTTTGATAATGCAGTAGCCCATTTTCTGTAAGAAGGCATCAGAAGGTTCACTCTATCTTTAGAAATCTAATAAAACACACTAATTTATCCAAGTCCCTGAACCCATTCAATCACTCAACAAATGATGAGAAGCTACTTGATAGAAAGTATTGTGCTAGGGATAAAAGCATGACCAGTGTTGGGTCCTACTTTTGAGGAGGTGGGGGAATCAAAGGACACTTTAAGGGACAGAAAGTAGGTAGCCATGGGTGGAAGGGGTGAGACCTGACTCTCAAAGAAAGAATATTTTTACACAGCAAAGTTATGGTATACTTTATAGTATGTGCTTAATGTAACATAATTTTGTTTTGACTAAAGGATAATCTGAGTGGCAGGCTCCAGGAAAACAAGTAATCCAAATTAGTAGTTAACCTTTCTGGGACTCAGATTCCTCATTTGTGGAGATTAATAATATTTCCTACTTCACAAGTTTGGCTGTTAGAATTACTGAGTTTTAAGTGGTGAGAAAAAGTGCCTGACATATGATAATGCTATCATTATCAGATAATTTTAAGAGCTTTATCGAGTAAAAACTGACCTTGTTGAGTGGGGTAAGTTAATTTAGACAGTAAGAGAAAAGCCTTTTTGCCTTATTTCTAATCCGTGATTCATACATGAGTTCATGTGTTGTAAGGTGAGAAAAATGGAGAAGCCACATTTTGAGAGGATGAATCTTGGGAGTCTTTATTGGAGCACTAGTGGTCTGCAGGCAGCCAATTGTTACAAAGGCCTGCAGCTTGCAAATACACTTAACACAGCTAGCAAACAGGCCAAAGAGGGAAGAACAAAAAACACCATTGTGATACTATGTTGGCTGGGGAACAAGCAGGAGATAGGAGACAGGACAGGAACACTGGCCCAGGCCTAAATAGGCTCAGGTCAGGGGGCAGGGTCACAGGAAACTCCCAGTTTCAGGCACTGGATGACAGGTTTAGTAACCTATCAGCCAAAAGCCCGTCCTTGCCTCCAACCATTCAGGCAAACCCCCTAACCTGGGAGGCCACTCCTTTTACCCCTAGGAGTCAGTGGCTTCATCTTCTACCAAAGTAAAGATGCCAGACCTTACCATCCAGCATGTGGCCAAGAAGGGGTTGGCCAGACCCGATGGTCCTATTTCACTCAGGGCCCTGCACTTGCTACACAGGCAATCTATCACTTGAGCTATTCCTTCATTCTCTTTTTGCCTTGCTTATTCTTGGAATAGTTTTGCTCTTATGCCTGGGCTGCAACCCTCCTATTTGTGCTTCCCTTTGTTGCTGGGGTGACAGAGGCATGCCACTGAGCCAAGCCTCTGTGCTTTCCCCCATAGCTTGGGACAACACAACTGTGCCCAGCCATTGGTTGAGATGGAGATTTGCAAACTTTGATGCCCAGGCTGGCCTTGAACCATAATCCCCTAAGGATTTAAAAGACTTGATCCACCATGCCCAGCCTAGCCTATGAATTTGCTAGGGGCAACTCTTTGTATCTCTAGCGTTGGTAGAGTGCTTAATACATGGCAGGTGGTCACTGGGGAAGGGACGAATTGAACTGAATCACGGTGCTAGAAAGAATGAATGACAAAGAGCATGGAAGCACTTCTCATTGTTGCAACAGGTCCACCTGAATCCTTAAACGAATTGTTTGTCCCCATCTCCTCCACATGTTATACTGACATCAAATATAATGAAAGCGGGGGTTACACTGTGGGGGAGGGACATACAAAGCAACAAAGAAATAATCTTGTAAATGCGTTAGAAACACATGCATGAAAGAAACAAAAACATTAAAATACATATTTAAGGGTTCATTTTCCTAACATCACATTATCTGACCTTTTCCGCTTGACTCATACCTATACTAGATATTGCAAATAAGGGAAACCATGGGACCTATGCTTCTTTGGGCCTGGCTTACTTCACTTAATATAATTTTTTCCAAATCTTTCCATTTCCTAACAAATGGGGAAATGTCATTCTTTCTGATGGAGGCATAGAATTCCATTGTGTATATATACCACATTTTCTTGATCCATTCATCTACTGAGGGGCATCTGGGTTGGTTCCATATCTTAGCTATGGTAAATAATGCTGCAATAAACATAGTTGTGCTGGTAGCTTTAGTGTACAAAATGTCATGTCAAAACCAGCTTTACAATGTCGGTGTGGGGGGGGAGGGGGGTATAATTGGGTGGGGGGAGGGGGGTAAAATTGGGTGGGGGGAGGGGGGAGGCGGGGAAGGGAAGTGAAGGGTAAACAAAGGAGGAGGCTGCAATGCTTGGTAAGAAAAGTATGCATTATCCTGCCCATGTAATTGTAGCCCCTCTGTACAGTATGTTCCCAAATAAAATTAAAAAAAAAATACAGTAAAACTAAGAAAATGTACTTTAATAACCATAAATCTGCCTATATCTGACCATATTTATTTTGTATTTTCGGACAAAATGAAGCTGAGATTGTATTGACTGTAAGCCTGTACAATATTGTAAATAATGAGACTTGAACTCTAATTGTGATAACAAACAGAATTTATATCTAATAAACACACTAAAATCATAAAAAAAAAAAAAAAAAAAAAAAAAAGAGCATGGAAGCAAACACAGTTCCAGCTCAGCATGTGCTCTTGGCACCCTCTATCTAGCAGGGCTTTAAACTATGTGTCCTGGTAAGCCTGTGCTGACAATACCTTCCAATTCTACCCAAATTTCTGTGAAGATCAAGGAAACTAGATCCATGTAAAAGATGTCCCTTGGAAAGTATAACATGCTACATAAATAGAAGGGGGAAACAACCATCTTGCTAAGTAGCTGTTTAGCTCTACCAGGCATCAAAGCATCCCTCCCCTCCTCTCCGTAAGCAATCTAAAAATACCTCTAGCTTAGAAGCAAAGAGAAGGATCTGCAGATCGACAGAGTATATTATCACCCTATGTGAAAACTGTTTTCCATAAAGTGATGGGAAAGCAAATGTCTTTTCTAACAGAATCTTGCCACTGACTCTGCTTCAGTTGCTTGCTAAGCTGCAGCTTCTCCGGCAAGTGTTTACTGTAGGCAGAGTGTTCACAGAGGGGTGGGGGTGGAGGGAAGAATTGCTTGCCAAGTCCAATCAGCTCTGCATTCATCCACTTGCAGGGAGGGGAGAGCAGCTGGAAGGCAGCAGCTTTCAGCAACCTCAACAGATGCCTGCAATGTTTACAGAGGAAGATGCCAGCAATCTGAGAAATCCTGAAAGGGGGTCTTCTGAGAGTCTTATCTTCTCTGAAAGATAGACCATGCAAGAGATAGAGCAGAGCTCTGGGACTTTCATTTTTTGGTGCTGGTCCTGAGACTTGAACTCAGGGCCTGGGCATTGTCCCTTAGGCTTTTTTGCTCAAGGCTAGCACTCTACCACTTGGGCAGAGCTCCACTTCTGGCTTTTTCTGGGTAGTTTATTGGAGATAGGAGTCTCAAGGACTTTTCTGCCCTGGTTGGCTTTGAATCATGAAATCAGATCTCAGCCTCCTGAATAGCTAGGATTATAGGATTATAGGAGTGAGCCAACTGGCTTTGGATTTGTTTTTATGGAAGAAATGGACATTTTGATGATTTCTGGGACCACCAAGCTTGTATGCACTAAAAAGTCTGACCTCATCAACTATTTGGATCAGAACCAGCAAGGTCCTGTCTAAGCTGCTTTCTGGATTTTGTGATTAGAAAAGGCAACATGGCCAGGCTCTAACACTGTGCTGAGTTCCATAGGCCAAAAAACAAGACAGGATTCCCCCATCCCCATCAGCCTGCCTGAAGGTTTTCTGTCTGCCATGGCTTCTGTGATTCCTAAGACGGGTATAAAGGGCATGACAGAACTAATGAAGAATGCAACTAATACTGAGCTAAGGAAAGCACCAGACAGGGACCTCAAGGACTAAACTAGATTTAATCCTGGTTTTGCCACTGAAGTCTGAGGAATGAACCTTTGTCTATATTCTTCTGGTATTTTGCTATTTCAATGGTGACAACTTTGTGACGTAGTCTGAAAAAGTACAAGATGACCTCTAATACAATTAAACTTCCAAAGGAGCAATTCTAATTCTTTGGCCTCTAACCCATGTCTCGTGAATGAAATGGTCATAACAGGAAAGAATATTGGGCTACACAGGAGTTTCTCTCAGAAATTTATAGAGAATGATGACAGTAAACGTAATGACAATAATGACAGTAACTCGACACTCCCATTAGCATTAATTATGGTCTGTCATGACCACTTTTACACCCAAGAATTCCTCAGTTAGCCAAGGTGAGGGAGGAGCTCACCTCCTGAGGAGGAATGTCAAATGAGATGGTCCTCATGTCCACCTTGATGAAGCTGTCAGTGCAGGGTAGGATAAAAAACAAACCTGTAACAAAGACACACATAGGATCAGAGTGACCAGAGTGATGTGACCAGCCCAATTCTCCATCAATGCTAATGAACTGACCTACTCAATGCAAGTCACCAAATTTTCTTTGTGAAAAACTTAGAAGCTCAGAATGTTGTCCTTGACTCCCTTTGCCCACTTCCCACCTTGAACTGTCCCCACGGGAGGCCTGTGGAATTCATTTCCTTACTCCGTGCTGTGGACATTTTTTCTTTCAATGAAAATCTCTTCTCAAGCCATCTTTTTGTTTCTGGTAGTTATTCTTCCACAGCTAAGATACCAACCCTGCCCTGGGCATGGACTTGCATGACCCATCATAGGCCACCTCTTCAGCCATATCTGCATATCCTGTATGCATATCTGCATATCTGACCCCTGATGACTCTGGAGGGATTCCCTGATGACTCAACACACTGTCTCCCTTACACGGCTTTGTATGTGGTGCTGTGTCTGTTAGGAACCCTTCTTGGTGGCCAACACCTTCCCCTGCCATAAGTCTCTGCTAGGATGTCTCCTTCAGGAAGCATGCTTAGCTGCATGCTGGTGGCTTATGCCTGTAATCCTAGCTACTCAGGACATTAAGATCTAAAGTTTGTGGTCTGAAGCCAGCCTGAATAGGAGAAAGTCTGTGAGACTCTTATTTCCAGTTAAGCACCAAAAATCCAGAAGCAGAGCTGTGGCTCAAGTGGTCGAGCACCAGCCTTCAGGGTAAAAGCTAAGGGACAGTGCCCAGGCTATGAGTTCAAGCCCTAATATCAGCATGCGCACCCGATGGACGGACACACACACACACACACACACACACACACACACACACACACACACACACACACACACACACACACACACACACACACACACAGACACACACACACACACACACACACACACACACACGAAGCCTGTCTTTCTCACCTACTGCTATTTGAGGTTAGGTACCCTGCTCTGGGAAGTCTCTTGTTCATAAGACCTATCCCATGGGATGTAGCTATCCATTTCCTTGTTCGTGTCCTGCTACTGGACAAAGCTTTGAGGGAAGGGACTGTGTTCTAGTCTTGCTTCAATTCCCAGGCCTTGGGAACACGGTAGGAACTTCACTGAAGTGTACCAGATGAGTAACTAAAGGCCTTTCCTTAGTAGGGATTCTCATGCTCTGACTTCTAAAGCTGTAACCATTCCTGTGTAAAGATAATCTTCTGGGCTCAAAGGGGAAGGGCAGGAGGAAGTGTGCACAGGGATGGAGAATACTGAGACTAGCTAGAACCACAGGTATTGTTACACAATGTCTGATACCACATGGCCCTCACAGGGAAATCTCATCAATTAGAATGCTCCTGTCTCAAGTGAGGAGGGTATGATGGTTTACGTCTATAATCCCAGTATGTGGGAGGTCAAAGCATAATGATTAAGAGTTCAAAGTCCACTTAGGCTATATAACAAGTTCAAGGCCAGCCTATGCTACCTATGCTATGGACCCTTTCTCAAAAAAAACTAAACAAGCATGAGTAATTTATACCAGCTACTCAGGAGGCTGAGATCTAAGGATCACAGTTCAAAGCCATCCCAGGCAAAAAAACAAACAAACAAAACCCAAAAACAAAACCCAAAAAACTGTGAGATTCTTATCTCCAATTAGTTACCAAAAAGGCAAAAGTAGATCTGTGTCTCAAGTAGTAGGGTACCAACTCTGAGTGAAAAAGCCAAGTGAGAGTACAAGGTCCTAAGTTCCAGCCTTAGTACCAGCACAAAACCAAAATGAAACACCCTCTTCCTACAAATACAAAAGCAAATGAAAAAAAAAAAAAAGCCCTGTAATGCCAGCTACTTGGAAAGCAAAGATCAGGAGGATCATGGTTCAAGAAGAGCTTAGGCAAAAAAGTTTGCAAGATCCCATATTAATCAACAAGCAGGGTGTAGTGTCATGGGTGTAGTGTCATGAGTCGGTGGTCCCAGCTATCAGAGCAGTCACAAGTAGGAAGACTGTAGTATGAGGTTGGCCCTAGGTAAAAAGGTAAGATCTTTATTATTGTTATTATTAGTATTTTTAAAAGTTACTTTTCAGATAATCCTCCTTGCATCCCAGTACTGACCAGGTCCTTTGGCTCCTCCTTGTAAAATGCGACCCAATCTAAAGATGATGGCTCTTTCATATTCTTTTATAATCTAGAATTAAAAAACATAAATAATAATTTAACATGAGGAGCACAGACACATACACAGAGTCTTAAATATGTACTTACGTTCTCAACAGGTTAGCTATCTCCTATCTTTTCTCCGTATCCATACATTATCTATAAACAACATGTGCAATCTTTTACCCTTTATAAGCACATTTGCTATTTTCATACTGATTACAAAATATTCGCTGTAGAAATTTACAAAGTATAGAACATAATACAGAAATACATCTATTACCTCATTCCTCAGCTGTGACCATTTATAATCAGTTGTTCATGTATTATTTATTCAGGAAAAAAAAAGCTTAAGGTTTTTCTTTTCTTTTTTTTGTGCTGGTCCTGGGCTTGAAGTCAAGGCCTGGGTGCTGTCCGGGAGCGTATTTGCTTAAGGTCACTTGAGCGACAGCTCTATTTCCAAAGGTTTTTGTTCTGATCTTTAAAATTACAATAAAAGTATCTGAAAAAGCTTGTAGCATATTTTATTTTTCTAAGAACATGTAAATGATAGTCACTTATCTAAACCTTGATAATTTTGTAGGCGAAAGAGCCTTTTCCCTTATGATATGGCAGAAACTGCAATAAGTACATTCAGGCTCATCAATTCATTTTACCTTTACCATAGTTCCCTGAAGAAGGAGGTGTCATGGTTCAATTCCACTTTATAAGTGAGGACCCATGAGTAAACCATGGAGTCAGCACTTGAACCTCGCCATTGCTAACTCTTGAGAACTTGCACTCCAAGAACATCTCATATCCCTGATCCAGAAAATATCTGATGGCAATTCTTACTTTAAAATTAGATGGCTGGGAATTTTTTTTAAAAAAGCATTACAAATCCAGTATAATTGATGAGTAGAATCAGTTTTCCAAAAGAGGAAAAAAAAATTACAGGCTAGACCATCTACATCTCTTACACATATAAAAGTAGGTTGAGTAAGTAGGAACGGACTCCATCCTGATGTAAATGAAAAGGTCTTTACCTTTATGCACATCCATATCGATATTGGGAAAGTTATAAGTGTGAATAAGAATGAGGCAGCCACCAAAATCCATCCACAAGGTCCAAGGCCTTTATTTGGGATATCTGTTGAAAACAAAACCACATAGCTTGAATCACTGGAATTAACATGGCTGCTGCCTGCATCATCCTCATCTTTATATCCCCACTAGCAATTCAGAGCTTTGTGCTGAGCATTACTTTTCACATTAATCCTCATACAACCCTAGAGTATAGGTTCTCTATTCCCCAATCTATGTAACACACTATTCTTTCTTTTATCGAGCAAGAAAAGTGTATCACTTAACTCTCACAACAGTCCTGGGAGGCTAAGTATTTTTTATTTGCTTTGTGAGATAGGGTCTTAGCATATAGCCCAGTAGCCTCAAATTCACTATGTAGCCAATTGCATGACTGTCCTGTCTCAAGAAAATGTTAGGATTATAAGTGTGTGCCACCTTGCCTAGTGAAGCCAAGTACTATTTAAAAAATAATTAACTAATTTTTATTGTTATTCTAAAGGTGATGTACAGAGAGGTTACAATTATATAAGTGAGGTAGTGAGTACATTTCTTTTTGCATAATGTCACCCCTTCCCTCGCTCTCCCCCAGTTTTTCCCTTCTGCCCCCAGCCCCAAGTTCATTTTCAACATAGTGTCCAGTGAGTACCCTGCTACATTTGTTTATCCTGTCCCTCCATTTCTGTGTCCCCTTATCTCCCAATGACATATAAACAAAGAGAACAAAAAGGAAAGAGAACAAAAGAGTGAAAAAAACCCTCATTTCCATTTCCTGGAGTTCATTTTAATAAATATTATTTTGTATGATAATCAGATGCAGACAAGCATTTTGTCTTTCTGTTCCTCTCCTAAGAGTATGCTCCTTTGGTCTTACTGTATGTGAATGCCTAGAGACCTGTATAATTTACTATGTCCTAATGTATTTTAGATCTAAAAGCTAAGTATTTTTATCATGGTTTTTTGTTGTTGTGTTTGTCGGTTGTGGGGCCTGAACTTTGAGCCTGGGCCCTGTCCCTCAGCTCTTCAGCTCAAGGCTAGCACTCTACCACTTGAGCCACAGCGCCACTTCTGGCTTTTTCTGCTTATGTGGTGCTGAGAAATCAAACCTAGGGCCTCATGCATGCAAGACAAGCACTCTACTACTGAGCCACCTTTCCAGCCCCAGCATTTTTAATCCCATTTTAAGAATGAGGTAATTGAGGCAACATAATTTTCCCATGGTCACAATGGGATCCAAATACAAGTCAATTACTACAAAGCCCCCATTCTGTGTCTCTTTGACCCCTGAACTACTGAATTTAAAAAGTATTCCTTAATTTGGTTTCATGTTTGGGGTACTTTCTTGAGACAATATCTAAACTGGGTAAGTACAACACACAGGGATTTTGAAAATGAAATCTGATATTCATACAGAGGAAGGAAGCCTTCTTAATTCCAGTGATGCCTATTTATAGCAAAAGACCGTTTCAGGGCTTTGTGCCAGGCTTAAAGGTCTAGATTTTGAGTCCCACAGATTCTAAGCAAGAACAGATGGACTACAGATACTTACACCTGACAGCATTTGGTGCTTTCTAAAATATTGTCCCATACTCTCACACTCCAAAACACACATCTCTGTGTCCTATGCTATAAACTCCCTAAGGGTTCGGAGGTATCTTTTTACCCTTCCCCCCTCTTTTGGTGGTGCTGGGATAAAACCCAGGGCCTCACATATGCTAGGCAAATACTATACCAATAAGCTATGCTTTTTACTCAGTTTCATATTCCAATGTTTAACAAAGCATCCATCATAGAAAGGATATTTGGGCCTTAGTTACTTCAACTGTAAAAAGTAAGGATTAGTGCTAATTCAGCTTATAAAGTTGAATTAATGTTCCATAAATATAGATGATACCTTTCTATAACCCTCTATTCTATTTGAGTATTCAAATTTGCATGATGAAAATGAGGGAAATCCATACATTTGCTCTTTTTGAGGAAAGTTTCTTAAAAGACTTAATTTGTGTCTTGATGTTACCTCCCTTCCTCTCCTCATACATATAAACTGCCAGTCTAGGCTTGACTATTGAGATTCTTAGGAAATATAGTTTCAAAGAGAGGCACATGAAGACAAACCAGAAAGCACTGCCCAGATCATGTCTGCATTCACTTTCCATTGTCAAGCAGAGTGTCTTCAAACCCTTGTAAGTATATGGGATTGCAAATCAAGAGAACAGGAAGCTGAGTAGACGCTATGAAAATCGAGTTTACTCTTTCTTATATCAAATGTTCAGCTAGAAACAATCAGGGTTGCATCCACACTTTGTTTCCCCATTTCTTTGCAATTAAAAGATCCTATTCTCAACCCTCAAGCTTCACAGCTCGAAAAACTACAAAACCATATTCATCAAGGAAAAGAGGCCTGGATGCTTATAAATAAAACTTCAGGCTTATAAATAAAACTTCAGTCATCTACCACTTCTGGGAAAAAGAGCAGAAGCAATCTTAGCTACTCAATCACATTTCATAAAATTCATTTTCTTCAAATTTCCCACTCATTACTTTAGGATGGAATTCTAGCAACTTTAGAAAAAACAATGGGAAAACAGAATTTCTGAGATGTATTGGTTGATGCACTTGTCAATGTTTTGCTAGGTAGAAACTCTCTCTCCCAAAGATTAGGGATTCCCAATATTTGGCTGTAAATACTGTTTTGCTGTGTTTTAGTTCATTTTCTTCTTTTACTACCAAACTCTTTCCAGGAAATTGCATTAGAATACATTCTTAAGCAATCAAAGCCAAGGTCTGAAAGTGGATATGATCCTATACATTTCAATTTTGGCATTAAATATTCAAATTGAGCTTACTGCCAAATACTAACATAAGTTCTTTTTGTTGTTGTTGATCGTGGGGCTTGAACTCTGGGCCCAGATGCAGTCCCTGAGCTTTTTACCTCAAGGCAAGCAAGCACTCTACCAGCTTTAGCCACAGCGCCACTCCCAGTTTTCTGGTGGTTTATTAGAGATAAGAATCTCACGGACTTTCTGGCAGGGGCTGGCTTTGAACCAGGATCCTCAGATCTCAGCCTCTTAAGTAGCTAGGATTACAGGTGTACTCATGAGGCTGAGATCTGAAGATCATAGATCAAAGCCAGCCCAGGCAGGAAAGTCCAGGAGACCCTGATCTCCCAAGTGGTAGAATGCTAGTCTTGAGCTGAAGAGCTGATGGACAGCACCCAAGCCCAAAGTTCAAGCCCCATGACTGACCAAAAAAACAAACAAAAAACATGAAAACAGACAAGTTACCCAGCAATTTTTATTGGGTTAGTTTCAGGAAGAACAGTAACACATTCTTTCCCTGGCAACATTCACAACAGTGCATCTATCACAACATCTGGTTTACTTTAATATCTATTGAATGTGGCATGACTAGAAGTCATATGCAGTCATAAATCCATTAGTCCCTGAAATTTAATTACTCTAAAGTTCAAAAGATAATGGCTTTCCTCTGCTGACAAAAGCCAGAAACAAGTCTTCTATCATATCTAAAAAATAAGATTAGCCTGCACACACAGGAGGTTAGCTAGAGTCACTGAAGTAAACAAAGTTGAACCATTTAAAGGCATCTTTTCCTTCCCCTTTAACAGAACCAGAGTGAAAAATTTGATAGCATGAACCACCAGGAATTCTGTTGTCTGGGTGGAGAAAGATAGGTTGGTGAGGAGTAATTTTATCTTAAGAATACACATGATTGGTTCTCATAGCATTTTTTTTGCTGGACATGGGGTTGCTAGCACTCTACCACTTGAGTCACAGCCCCGCTTTTGGCTTTTATTGGGGATAAGAGTCTCACAGACTGTTCGAACTGGCTTTGAACAGGATCCTCAGCTTTCCTCAGCCTCCTGTGTGAACCACTAGCGCTGGCGAGATACGTGTTTTTTTAAAGCATTATTCTACACCAGATTTTGTCAGGATTTGACAAACTTCCCCTTTAAAGGGCCAGAAAGTAACATTTCAGGCTTTGCAGGCCAAAAAGTCTGCGGCAAGTACAACTCTGCACTGCCATGCGATAAATACACAATATGAGCGGGCTGGGCTAATGTATGGACACAGAAGTCTGACTTTCATCTACTCTTCACATGTAAGGAAATATTCATCTTTTTTAACCACTTAAAAATAGACAAACTGAGCCTAGCACAGGTGGCTCATGCCTATAATTCTAGCTACTCAGGAGACTGAGATCTAAGGACCATGGTTCGAAACTAGCCGGGAAGGAAAGTCTGTGAGACTCTTATCTCCAATTAACCACCAAAAAGCCAGAAGCTATGAATACTAGGCCCAAGGAGCTGATACAGATGAAGCATTATGTGATGTGGATGACAGAGGTTAAAATCTGTTCACTCCACAACCTTCAGGGAAGGAGAGGTTCTATTAAAGATTATTCTAAAAGTTGAAACCAAGAGAATTCTTTGCTTAGTACCAAAAGAATAAGGCAATTAAATAGCTATAAATATTTTATTTCCCAAGCATTCTTTTATTCCCATGTTTCAAGCCATAAAATGAGTCAGGAGAGAAAACATGAGAGAGCAACATCAGTAAACTAAAATTTAGAAAAACCAAACCAAACAGGAACTTAAGGAAATTCTGTCATTAGGCTCCCAATTCTATCTTGAGGCCAAATAGCTAATGTGTGACTAAAAGCCTGAGGATTTTGTGCCTGATTTGAAATCTACCACTCCATTTTCTTATCTGTAAAATGGGAGAAAGAAACATTACTTATTTCACAGCATTAGAAAGATTAAATAAGAAAATACATAATGTGCTTGATACTTAGAAGTGTTCAAGAAGCAAATAGTTATTATTTTTTATGCTCTCAACATTAAGGTCCGTCTTGATAATTGTTTATAGGAATAAACCTTTTAGTAAGTGAATTGCCTTCTGGGACCTACGCACAATGGAGAAAAAAAAAAAGAAGACTAACAATCTGTTTAGGGACTCTGTCTCTAGAGGAGGAACTTCATGTCTGGAGCAGGGAGTGAGAGGGCTAAACTTTGTTAGGCCATTTGTCATATATCTTTCCAATTTACCCTTAAACTTGAATTTGCCAGAGAATGTCCAGGCTTTCTGAAGGTTTTTCTGGACAAAGCACTGGAAATGTAGCCTTCCATGTTTAAAAGTTCTAGTCCCTGTTAATCTTTTTTTTTTCTCATCCATTAAGTATCTTAATGTTTTCACTTAAAGTTTCAAGAGGAGATATGTGTGTATACATTTCATACTTGAAATCTTGAGCTAGAAGGCAGTAAGATTATGGCCACAGTATAGATGAGAAACTGACATTCTGGATGAGAAGAAGACCAAATAGTAAGTTGAGAGTACTAAGATCTCAACCTAGATCTTCCGATTCTAATGTCTGTTTTCTTTTCCTACACTACTCTACCTTTCCTAAGGGCTCACTCTAGTGGACCACAAATTTGTTATCATTTTTACTGTCTATTCCTTTAAGACAGGCATTTTCTTGGTTGTGTTTTCAAAGCTAATCTACTAATAGCAAAGTCAAAATCAAAGCCAAAGCTTGGGGTTTAAGTTTCTCTAGTGGTCCCAGAACTTGGATAAACATGGAAAAAAAAGGACTGAGGAATCAATTCTCTACTGATATACATTTCCTTCTTTCTTCTTTCTATAACAGGGTGCTTAACTAGTCTACTTTTAATTTTTCTCAAATGAGGCTCCTTACTAGGACAGTATACTATGTTGGTAATTATAGTCTGTTTATAATATAAACCCAGATAAGCAGCCTACCCATAGTAAGAACATGTGATAAAGAACATCATGATCATACCCTAAAACAACACTTTGGGTTACAACAAACAATGACAGACTCAGAGCAGGGTGTTCACTTTTCTGTGATTATAATAGTTTTCAGGAAATTGCTTTTCCTTTCCTCCTCTTCCTCTTCTTCCTTTTTTTTTGTCGGTCATGGGGCTTGAACTCTGGGCCCAGTTGCTGTCCCTGAGCTCTTCAGCTCAAGGCTAGCACTCTACCACTTGAGCCTTAGCCACTTCCAGTTTTCTGAGTGGTTTATTGGAGATAAGACTCTCACCCTGCCCAGACTGGCTTTGAACCATGATCCTCAGCTCTTAGCCTCCAGAGTAGCTAGGATTACAGGCATGAGCCACCATGCCTGGCTCTCCTTTCTTTTTAAAAACTTTTTTTTTTGCCCATCCTGGGGCTTGAACTCAGGACCTAGGCACTGTCCCTGAGCCTCTATGCAAAAAGCTACTTCTCTACCACTTGAGCCATAGCACCACTTCTGCCTTTTTCTCAGTAATCTATTGAAGGGAGATAAGAGTCTCATGGACTTTTCTGCCTGGATTGGCTTTGAACTATGATCCTCAGGTCTCCACCTCCTGAGTTGCTAAGACTACAGGCATGAGCTACCAGTATCCAGCGGATTTTCAATCTCAACTGTATCACTTTTTCAAGTTTGAACACAGGGCTTTGTGTTTGCTAGGCAGGTGCTCTTACTGCTGAAGCCATGCCTCCAGACTCTACTTGGCTCTTTTGCAAAGCTAACTCAGCAGTTAATGATGCTTTTACAGTGTAAAATTTACAATTAGGTGGCACAAAAATTTATTTAATTACAAGTACATGACAGCTTCTGTAGTTTTAACCTACAAATTAATTGAGTTAATTTATGACCATGAATGGTTTAGCTCAGGTTGATTATTAAAGAAGTACAAAGTCTCCCTAATCTGACACTGTAACAACTGAAATAAACAAATCAGTCCCATGATTCTGCTTATTTTCTGAGACTCTCCCAGAGAGATTTATCCTGTTGATATGACTCTTAATTACAATGATACATTTCTTTGCAATCCATCTGCATTATTTCATTACAAAGCTAGAGCACTGGCTTTAGGACAAATTAGACATGTTTTGATTCTGGTCATATCTAACTATCTAGGATTAATTTTCAGCAGATACACAAAGAGGCAGAGTTGAGCTTTTGTAATTCTACTGCTTCCCTCAGAAGCAGTCCTCTAGAACTGTCTTATATACTAGGCCTTGACTGAAGGTGGGCTCCTTTGGGCTTTCCTTGTTTACTGTTTCTCAACTTCAGTGTGTACTAAAGTTGGCTAAGATCGGATATGCATTTTGGTGGTAGCTCTGGGACAGAGAACATGGTTTGGAAAATCAGATAGCCTAAGTTTGAAACCTGATTCTGAGTCTTATGAACTGTATGTGATTTTTATCACTCTGGCTTCAGTTTTCTTACTATAAAACAGAATGGTACTTTATTTGTTGTAGACGTGCAATTAGACCTTTGTAAATACTTAAGTTGCTTTTATCACATGACTAGCACCCAAGAGATAATGCTTGTGTAGCACTTAGGTGGTCTCTGGCACATGACAAGCATTTAAGAAATTCTATTTAAGGGCTGGGAAGGTGGCTCAGTGCTAGAGCGCTTGCCTTGCATGCATGAGACCCTGGGTTCGATTCCTCAGCACCACATAAGCAAAAAGAAAAAAGCTGGAAGTGGCACTGTGGCTCAAGTGGTAGAGTGGTAGAGTACTAGCCTTGAGCTGAAGAGCTGAGGGACAGCGCCCAGGCCCAGAGTTCAGCCCCCCCCCAAAAACAACAAATTCTATTTAAGATATTCCAGCAGTAAATTCCCCCTTCCCCCCAGTATCAAGTCTCTATGGCTTACCATTAGAAAAAAAAACTTACAGAACAAGAAAAATTTGTTTGTATGTATCTGGGGAACAGGTGCATTCATTTTCATTAGTTTCTTAAAAGAAAAAGGTTTAGTGTCAAACCAAGTAAATTAACTTAAAGTAAAAATCTGATCTGTGGCCTATAATCCCAGCAATTAGGAAACAAAAGCAGAAGGAGTTTGAGGCCAGCTGAGGCTATACAGTGAGTTCCAAGCCAGTCTGACTGCTTACTTTATTGTTCGCTGTAACGCAAAGTGTTGATTTGAGGGTATGATCATCATGTTCTTCATCACATATTCTTACTATAGGTAGGCTGCTTATCTGGGTTTATATTATTAGTAAACAGACTATAATTACTAAGATAGTATATTTGTCCTAGTAAGAAGCTTCATTTGTGAAAAATTGAAAATAGAAAATCTAAGCATCCCTGTTATAGAAGAGGCTATACATAGTAATAGAGAAACAGCTGGTCTTTGACTATTAACCTCAAAGATCATATTTATTACCAAACAACTCTCCCAAACTCAATCTTCACTGTAGTTTTCTCCTAGAAGGTCAGGGTACAAGAAGAAAGTGGACTAAGGAAGTATAATAGAGGGGGTGAATTTACATTATATGCATATCTGGAAATATCATAATGATACACGTTAGTACAATTAACACAAAAATAAGTAAATAGCTGGCCGCTGGTGGCTCACACCTGTAAAGTAGGCTGAGACCTAAGGATTATAGTTTAAAGCCAGTCCATGAGACTCTTATCTCCAATGAACTACTAAGAAAAGGCTGGGAATAGTGCTGTACCTCAAGTGGTAGAGCACTAACCTTGAGCCCAAAGAGCATCCAGACTCTGTGTTCAAGCCACAGGACCAGCAAAATAAATAATGTACAAGGTAAAAACTGTACCAACAAAGGTCAAGGTACAAAGGAAAGGATTCAACCCACTGTTTTTGTCTAGGAAATGACAACTATTGAAGAGTTGGTAATAGACTTTTTTTTTTCTTGTTCAAGTTCTAGAATTACTTACATGAAGGTATTAAATATGATTCCACTAAACCTGTGTAGCTTTAAGGAATTTAACCTCTGTATCAGTTTCTTAAAGTATAAAGCAGAGATAGCAACAGCACTACCCCTGTTGTGAGGATCCAGCAGATCCAGTGCGCATATGTGGTGGTGGCAGGGATGGAACCCAGGCTCCCTTCCTTGCACACTACCACAGAGCTACAGCATCAGCACTCTATAACTCTTTTGGTGCAAGAAGGAATTCAAGACATGTATCTCTGGGCAAAGGAAATTATATTCAGATGGGTGAAAAAAAGGCTGCTTCATACATGTTTAGAATTATTTATTGATAATTCCGGTGGAGCACGCCTATAATCTCAGGCAATTGGGAGGGAGAGGGGGTAGAATAAGTGCATTAGAGGCTCGCCTGGGCAAAAGCGAAAAGACTCACAAAACCAAACCAAACCAAAATAACCAGAATAGATTATTCCAGATGTGTTTGTTGTGGGGTACTGGAAAAGCTCATCTTGCCTCAGTTTCACTATTGTCCATTCTGAAATTCTATCTTTAGAACTAATTCCTTAGGATGGGTAAAGGATCCTGAGAGGATCTCATTATTCCTGAATCATTTTGGGCCTAACTTTATTGGGCATTCCTTCCCTCCCTCAAGGAGTTAGCCAATAAATGTTCAGGATGGCAGCTCTCTTGATGGCAGCAGTTTCTTCAAAAGTGGATATGGCCGGTCGCCGGTGGCTCACTGTCTCATGCCTGTAATCCTTGCTACTCAGGAGGCTGAGATCTGAAGATCATGGTCTAATGCCAGCCTGGGTAGCAAAGTTCCTGAGATTCTTATCTCCAATAAACCACCAGAAAACCAGAAGTGACATTGTGGCTCAGATGGTAGAGTGCTAGCCTTGAGCTCAGGGACAGCACCCAGGCCCAGGATTCAAGCCCCACGACAAAAAAAAAAAAAAAAAAAAAAAAAAAAAATGGATATGATGGAACCACTTACAGTTCCTGTCTCCAGCCTGGGAAGGGCCTCATAGGGTGGTAATGATAGGGGAATGTAGAGTTCTCAACTGGAGCTGATGACTCCTAGCTACTCAGGAGGCTGAGATCTAAAGAAGATGGTTCAAAGTCAGCTGGAGCAGTAAAGTCCGTGAGCCTGTTTCCAATGTACCCTAAAAAGCTGGAAATGGAGCTGTGGCTCAAAGTGGTAGCGCACTAGCTTTGAGCACAAAAGCTCGGGGTCAGTGCCCAGGCACGGAGTTCAAGCCCTAGGACTAGCACAATCAAACAAAACAAAGCCCCAAAGGAGGGGAACTGACTGGGGTAGAAAGAAGCGAAGGAAGAGAGCCAGAGACTTGCTAAGGCTGTGGTTGTTGTTGTTTGTTTTTCTCACACGTACCGCCTACTTCGTGTCCTGGGTCAGAGCCTGACATCTTTCTGTGTGAAACTGATGAGGTTCTGACGTCGGAGACGGCGACTCCAGCACCACCGGGAGACCCACCGGTTACTTCGGCGATTCCGCGTCCTCGTGGATGCCGCGAGCTAAGGACGCGCTGGTCCCGGGCCCTGCAGGTCCGTGCGAACGCGGACCACGCGAGCCCCGGCCGGGGTCCCGGGCATGGGACGCGCCTCTGCTAGTGGCGCCCACCACACCCCAGCACCCCAAAGTCGCAACCCTCAGCCTGAGAAGCACGGGGTACACGAGCAGACGCCCGACGACTCGGCGAAGCGGTCGCGCAGCACGAAGCCGCGAGGACGCCGCGCCCGGAACCGCGCCGGAACCCGCACACCTCGAGCCGCAGGCCGGAGCGCGGCCGGCCCCCGAGGGGAAGGCGACCGGGTGGGGCAGCCCGCCGTCGGGCGTTTACCCGGGGCTCACGGCTTACCTTTGAAGGAATCGGGGAGCCGTCGGGCTTGGGTGTCCTCGGCGCGCCGCTTCTCAGCCATGCTGTAGGAGTCGGAGCCGCACTCTGCAGCGCGCCACGAAACCTCGAGCCTTTCCAATTGTGATCCCTCGAGCGGGTGCGAGACCCGGGCGGCCCGAGCGCGGCTCTCCTGAGGCCCGCCTCCTCACGGCAAGACAGCCAATAGACGCCCAGCATCGAGGAGGACACGCCCCATATTACCCCACCCAGCCATCTGACCACGCCCCTGGCTTCCCGCTAGGTTTGCGCGCGGAGGGGCGTGGCCTGGCCTCTGAGGCGGCTGGGGGGAGAAGCACACGCCGGCCTCGGAACTCGGAGCTGGGGGGCGGGAGCCGGTTTTGACGTGGGGTGGGGGGGGGGTGAAGCAGACGATGGAATGGTTGAAGGCAAAGATGCGAATGAGGGAAAGGCGTCCTACGGGGTGGCAGTGTTAATGCAAGGCTCCTTTCCGTTCTTCCTCAGGGCAGAGGAGTTAGCGGGGAGGAAATGGCGCCCTCTCGTGGCGGGGCGGCACCGACCAGGCCTCCGTGCGGTGGGAAAGGGGCGGCGGCGGCGACCGCCCGAGCAGCCCCAGTGAGCGAATGGGAGTTGAGGAGGTGCTTTCGGTCCCGACGAAATCCCTTGGCCTGTGGCCGTCGGGGTGCGCTGGACGGAGACAGACATGGTGGCCGTAGGCGCAAGTGTTGAGGCAGCCACAAACACCTCAGGTGACGGGGGGGGGGGGGGGAGGAAGGAGGGGGGCAGGGAAGGGGGGAGCCGAGGGCCTGGCACGTGAAGTCATTTGGTACCCGACTGGACAGACACCTGTGCATCTCCTTGGCCTACCAGCTCCCTACCCGCACCTGTCAGCGTTGACAATTGTGTTTGGATGTTCTGAGCACCCAAACCAAGGGTGCTTGGTAGACAAAAAGAAAAAAAAAAAGATTTCCATCTCTTGGGGGAGATAAGAAAAGGCATCTTCATTCAAGGAGATGACCTTGGGATGTCCTTGGTGGTACTGGAGGGCAAAGGGAATCCGGGTCTAGGAAACGGTTTATGTCAGGGCATTCCCAGTCGCAAGCCTTCTCCCTTGGAGGTTTGTGGCTGGAAAAACTTCACCTGAAAACCTTAAAAGCAATGCCAACCGTCCCTACCATACTCAGGCACATAAGAAGGTGCCCTTTGTAAAAACTATCAAAGTAAATACAGTCGCAAGAAGTTGCAATATTACAGACAAGTCACGTGTATCCTCTTATCTAGTTTCCTCCCATAGCTACATCTTATGGAACTATAATCTCAAAACCAGGAAATTGACAATGTACATTTTTATCACATATAAAGGAAATTCCCATGACCATGATGATGAAGATATGGAGCTATGTTACCAGAACAAATGCGTGAGAAACACCTTTGTCTCTTAGTATCAGAAGTTGGCTATGTTATATCAGATACCTTGTACTTCTGGCACATGACATGGTAGACTTTATTTGATTTTATAGCTCTGGAACCTTGACTCATGCAGTCAACAGAGAGGTGCTACAGTGATCTTTGCTATAATGCAAAGGCTCTAGAATCTAATGGAAGCCTGATTCACATTTATCATGTTGATTTCCGGTCAAATACAAGCAAGGAACCCTATGCATCCCTGGGAATGGTTTTATAGTTTATGTGTGTACTTTATTAGACTTCTGGAGAAGATAAGAAAGTGAGCAGAGTTATTTAAGGATCCCGCCTCTTTAAATGATTCTCGAGGAAGTCCATAGCTTCATTTTTTCCATTCTACCATGAATAAGCTCCAGAGGCATGAACTTCCTGTTTATGCTGTGGTGCCTAGAAAAGAAAACCAGTAGCATAAGAAACTAAACTTTCCAGTAAATGAAGGAGAAAGACTTGATTATAGATCGCATAGGGTGAAAGGGTATTGAGTCTAAACTTTTACTGGAAAGAAAAATATTACTTCAAAATGAATTTAATGTGTACTTTTCCCTGCTATGATAGCTCCTGTGGCAACCCCAACAACGTCACTGCTTCAGTGTCCCTTTTGGGACAGAGACTTCAGTAAACACTTGGCTCTAGTGTTAGATTGCATCAGTTCTAGAGATAATTCCTGGCCTTAAACTAAGAACAAGCTCTGACTTATTTTCAGATCACTTGCAGAACAACTGAGAGTTTCCAATATTGCTTTAAATATGTTGACTTTTACTTGCCGTTGAGACTAGTGTGTTGGTTTTCTTGCACATACTCTGTACAAATGTATAGATCAAATGTACTTTTAAATTAAATATTAACATACATCTCCCTTTGGAAGATATATAACTTTTTCTAGAATTTCCTAAAAGAACTTCAGTGCTTTAAAAATGGAAACAAAATTGTGAATAAATTGGAGACGAAATTGCTAATAATCTTATCACCTCTAACAAAACAATGGCAATTTTGGTGAATTTTCTAGTTGTATTTGTATGTGCTTAAATTTAGAATAATATATTCTCTTATTGTTTTCATGTTTTATTTTGCTATTATTTTCCAAATCAGATTAAGGATGACAGTGATGACATTGAAATGTAGAAAAGATGAACCATAAATCTGTGATTGAATAAATCAGAAGGAAATTTAATTAATCTTGTTTCTGTGCTCACAAGAAATGCTTGAATAAGAACAATAAGAAAGTCCTTATTTTCCTTTCCTTTAAACTTTTAATCTGGGCTGTTCTTGCTGCCTTTAATGAAGTCAGCTTTAATGAAGTGAGAACAGCAATATCAAATTATATGTTCATCCCATTTTGTCCAAGAGAATTAACAAATCTGATGTCTTTTTTCTAGATGGATTACTTTGATTTGAATAAATTACAGTAAAGTTTTGTCTTATCTCTTCTTCAGAAAGTTATTCTAGGAGTTGAGTCATCACAAGAGTTTCATCAGAGCATTTAGTACATTTGGGGTGTGGCAGCAGACATGTTACACTACCAGTAAGCCCCTAGAAGTCCAGGTGCTCAGATCTTATGACAATAAAAATCATTACTATAACATTAGGATATTGAATAGAAACCTAAGTAGGATATTGAATCGAAACCTAAGAGAAGATTCTTATTAATCTGCTTGATTTATATGTTCACTCACAGATATTTATTGAACATTTACTGTATCCCAGAAATCAGTGTTTAAGATACATCAACAAACAACAACAAAGACAAAATTTCTTGTTCTCAGGTTTCAGGAAAGACAAATAGCAAGTTCTTGGTATTACTGATAAAAGGGGCTGACACACAGAGAAATTTTTTGTTGTGGTTATTTGCAGTACTGAGATTTGAACTCAGGGCCTTATACTTACTTGCCAGACACTCTACTACTTCAGTCATACTCCTAGGACCCTTTTGTTAGGTGTGTGTGTGTGTGTGTGTGTGTGTGTGTGTGTGTGTGTGTGTGTGTGTGTGTGTGTGTGTGTGTGTGTGTGAAATACAACTAACTGAAAGATGTATTTGTTACATATATATATATATATATATATACATATGTATGTGTATACACACACAAACACTTTTACTTGGAGCTGTTATTGGATCACTATTCTTCTACCTATGCCTCCTATAAAGCTAGAATTACAGGTGTGTACTACCACACCTATTTGTTGAGATGGAGGTCTCTCTAACTTTTTTGCCCAAGTTAGTCTCAAAGTTGGAGCCTTCCAATCAACCTACTGAGTATTTGGGATTGCAGGCATGTGCCACCAGGCTGTTTGTGAGATGTGGTCTTGCTATGCTGTTTTTAAGAAAAGGCCTTGACTAGCCTCAAAGCACCATCCTCCTATCTCTGTTTCCTGGATAGCTAGTTTATAGACATGTGCTAATATGCCTAATAGACAGGGTTTTGTATTTTTTTCATAGGGAAGATTTATTTAAGCATAAGCTTAACTTTATTGAAACATAAATGACAAAGTGATAGTACACCCCAAAAAGTGTGTTATAACTGAGGGTAGGCAAGTTGACCAAGCAGTTAAGTACATTGATCTCTTAATTCTTAGGCACTGTTATGGGTAGGTTTTGACGTGCTAAGGATATGTTCATAGTTGTAGAGTTTCCCAAGAAATGGGAGGGCCTTTCCAAGAACCAGGGAATAGGGAGCAGTTTAATAAGATATCCTTAGAAACAAGATGGTGATTTGCGGGTAGGTGCATTCATGGAACTACAATTTGGAGATGTTGTTGGGGACTACTGGCTTCTATACTGAGAGTAGTCAGATTTGTCCTACCAAATTGTTTAAGGCTTGAAGGAAATGAAGGATATACTTCAACTAGAATTGCCAGTTTGTTGCCAAGGTCATCTGACTTGTCTTGAGAATGTGTCTCTAGTTTCCTGCTTGGGGATCTGGGGATAGGGCCTGGGACTGTTTGCTGTCTTTCTGTTTCTCTGTGCTTTTCACTTGTCCTGCCCTCTTTCATGATTCCTGATGCTCTTTCTCTCTCTCCAAAATATAATGTCTTCTGTTACATGACTGCTTATTCAAAACAGATAATCTTCTATTTTGCCTATAAATCTAAAACCTTTTTGTTTTGAAATAATTTTAAATGTATAAGAGTCTCAAAGATGGAAGAGAGTTCCCATATACTATCTACCAAGTCTTTCCTCATATTAATACCTCATGCAGTCATGATACATTTATCAAAACTAAGAAATTAACACAAATATCATACTATTAATCAAGTCACAGACTTCATTTGGCTCTCATCAGGTTTCCACTGATACCTTTTTTTTTTTTCTACTCTGGAAGTTCCCATTGCATTTGGTTATCACATCTTAGTCTGTAAACTACGATGCCTTTTTGGTCTCTCCCCTTTTTTCTTGTCCTTACCAATTCTGCACAGTACTGGTCAGGTATTTTGTAGGATGTCCCTTAATTTAGTTTTCTCTAATATTTGAACTTGTTATTATTAAGTTAAGAATACGAGTTTGAGGAGAAATACCACAGTGGGAACTGTTATTTTTATTATAACTACATGGTGATACCTACATGGCTATAACTGATGCTTTTGGATAAGGTGATTTCTGCAAGATTACTCTAGTTAACTACAATTTTCTTACTATTCTCTATTCTGTAGAAGCACATTGTTAAGTTCAACACACATCCAAGGAGTGGATAAATTCCATTAATTATTTAATACCTTTCTTAAACCCTTTTACTTCTAAAAGTCCACTTGCTTCTCAGTCTTTACAAGATTCTGTGGTATATCTCAATTTAGCCTTTTCTTTCCCTACTGTATCCTAAGTCATTTTTTCTGCAGTCCCAATTATAAATTTTTGTTGTCCCTATTTATAGGGATATGGGTAAAAATAAAAACCCCTTATTCTAGCTTTAGTGGATTTTCAGAGGGAGTAAAATTATGCTATTATATTCAACCTGCCATTTTTAGCTGGAAGCTTTGAGGAAAACATTTTTAATCATCCAGTTGATTTTTAATCTGTTTTTTATTACATATATATTTATTGTAAAGATACTGTGCAGAGAGGTTACAGTTAAATGAGCAAGGTAATGAGTCCATTTCCTATCAATAATCTATGTTTGAATTTGCCATTCATTCTGCATCTCACAATTCTGCCATGGATGTAATCCACAAATACTTAATGCTTTTGTTTTGTATCATTGTTATGTTTTATATACCATTGTGATCTGCCTGAAACCTGATCCACAGCTAAGAAAACAAGTCTGTAGTGTTTCTTGATGTAATGGGTCCTGATTTTCTAAGGTATTATGGTTACTGCTATGAAGTAGGGTTTGTGAGGAATCTGGGGTGTTGCTTGTAATTACCACAGTCAGTTATTGAAATTAAAAAAGAAGATGGGGGGACTAGGAAGGTGGCTCAGTGGTAGAGCACTTCCCTTGCATACATGAGGCCCTGGGTTCGATTCCTCAGCACCACATAAGCAAAAAAGAAAAAAGCCGGAAGTGGTGTTGTGGCTTAAGTGGTAGAGCACTAGCCTTGAGCAAAAGAGCTGAGGGACAGCGCCCAGGACCAGAGTTCAGGCCCCACAACTGGACCAAAAAAAAAAAAAAAAAAAAGAAGAAGAAGATAGGCTTGGATACCTCAAGAATCAGTGCTTAGATCAGCTCCAGGCAAGGAACCTTAGCCTACCGCTATGGTCTCCCTTACTTCTCTTTCATTTTTGGGTTTCCTTTACTTTATGGTGTTTTGCTGTCATTTCTTTTTATCCTTTTTTTTTTTTTTTTGGGTCCGGTCGTGGGGCCTGAACTCTGGGCCTGGGTGCTGTCCCTCAGCTCTTCAGCTCAAGGCTAGCGCTCTACTACTTGAGCCACAGCACCACTTCCGGCTTTTTTCTTTTTGCTTATGTGGTGCTGGGAATCGAACCCAGGGCCTCAGGCATGCAAGGCAAGCGCTCTACCACTGAACCAACTTCCCAGCCCTCTTTTTATCCTTTAATGACTAGATTACTAGATTTTTTCCCCCTTCAATATGTTTTAATATCTTTTCAAGGTAATATGTCTGTGTGGTTCAAAACCAAAATAACACAAAAGGTATATATTGAGAATTCTCCCTCCCATTCTTTTGTGCCTCTTTCTCTCTTGTTCTTTCCTGCATGTATAACCATATTTATTGTTTTTGTGCTTACTTTTTGCAAATATAAACCTGTATTCTTATTTTCCCCTTCCTACCTGTTATCCATATTTATACTTTCCTCATTGAAGAATAGTTTCTTTTTTTTACAGCTCTGTTATATATCAGTATTTATTTAACTAGTTCCCTATAGAAAATAGCATGTTTGCTTCTCATTTTTATTTATAAACCATATTGTAATGAACAACCTTGTAAAACTTCATTTTGTAACTATGTAGGTATATTTGTATGTAAATTTCCAGAAATAGAAAAGTTGTAGAATATTGACTTAATATTGTAATATTTCTAGAGTGGTATTAGCTATCATCTGTTTTAACAGTCAGGGACATCCTGGTACTTTCTCAAGAAAAAATTTAGTGTTCTTATGTTTTTTTCTTTTCAAAATACTATTTATTTTTAATATTTTTCAGCTCTGAGAATGGAAGTTAGGGCCTTCTGGATATTAGACAAGCACTCTTCCATTAAGCTATACCTCCAGCCCTTTGGATTACTTAGTGTGTGTGTGTGTGTGTGCTCGTACACATGCATGTGCAGATACTGGGCTTGATTTCAGGGCCGCTAGCTGTCACTTGGCTTTTTTGCTCCAGGCTGTTACTTTGCCACTTGAGCCACACCTCCACCTTTTGCTGGTTAATTGATGATAAGAGTCCCATGGATTTTTTTCTGACCAAGCTGGCTTCAAATTGTGATTCTCAGATCTCAACCTCCTGAGTAGCTTGAATAACAGGCATGATCTACTTCTGATTGGATTATTATTATGGTTTTACCTGAAAAATTTAATTCAGGGGAGTGATGGAAAATGAAACAAATAAGATTAGTAGTAGATTAGTGGAGATAAAAAGAGGATACTCTTAGAAGAGAATCACAGAGGTGCAATGCCAAAGTGCTTCTTCACATTTATATAAAATAATACACATACTGAAATGAACTTCATGATATGGGAAAAAAGACCTTTCTTCCTTTCTTTTTTTTAGTGTTTGATGATTCTGTTTTCCTTACCTTATAAATGTATATCTTTGGGAAGGTGGGGAGGGGGAGGGCACAGAACTTGGGGGGAAACGATGAAAAAGCGCAGCAGTGGAGCTCACTGGACATTGATGAAAGTGAACTATACAACTTGTGGATGGAGTCGGGAGGCAGGATTGGGAGAGAATGAGGGAACAGGTGATACTGTAAGAAAGGAAATTACTCATTACCTGACTCATGTAATTGTAATCCCTCTGTATATCACCTCTATAATAACAATAAATTTTTTAAAAAGATGATACAATAAAAAAGTTAATGGAAAAACTACAGAAGCAAAGAAATGGCCAATGATTATTCAGACCCTGCAGAAATGATAGATTGGGTAATATTCCTGGCAGATTAGCTGTCCTTGGATGACAGAGTATGTGGTAAGATTAGTGATTTTCATAGAGGGTAATTTTAGTCACACTTCTCTTGTGAGATATGTTCCTTGGTCCAAAGCTGTGTGAAGTATGATACCATGACAGTAAGCAAGGGATTATGCTGTACACAAACAAAACACAATAGACAGGAAAGGTGTTCCCATAACCAGAATATATGTCTATTCCAGTACAAATAGCTTTTCTATCTATGATGGAAGTAGAATACCATGAACAACCTACCAAAAGATGGTTTGCTTAGAAAATAGTGTTATATTGGGTATTCCATTTGGATTCTGCTCTTGGAGATTCCAATGCTTGACAGTGCTAGTAGACAGATCAGCTCAGTAAGGGGCAGTATGTATTGTTAAGACTTTGGTTCCATCCCCACCACTATAGTCACTTTATACATCGGTTCCTTGTACACTAGGGTAAGGAAACATACTGACTTCTTAACACAGGATAAGTCATCTTTTTCCCCCTTATTATTGAAGCCTCTTCTGTAGGTAGTGTTTTTCCCCTAAATACTCATACTAATTCCTTTATACTTTTTGCTCATTTCTGAAAGATCTTTCCCTTTTCTTTGCTACCAGTCTTTCAGGTTTGTTATTTTCTACTACAGGCTACCTCTCCTTGCTGGCCAAGGGGACCACAAAATGTACTGCCAAAAGGTCTGCCCTTTGAGAGGATTTCCTTCACTAGTCTCCTTCATGGTTTCCCTGAGTGAGTACACTGGTATTAGCATTTTGTGGAGACCTTTTTGTAAATTTGGCCCCATTTTTTTCTTACTCCTTGAACTGTTTGTATTGAACTCCCACATGAAACCAAAAGGGTGGGCTGAGGAAAGGACTACAAAGCATAAGAAGTAGGTTTTCACCAGATGCTGGTGGCTCAAGCCTGTATTCCTAGCTGCTCAGGAGGCTGAGATCTGAGGATCACAGTTCAAAGCCAGCTCAGGCATGGAAGTCTGTGAAACTCTTATTTCCAGAAAAAAACTCAGAAAGAACTGGAAGTTGTGCTGTGGCTCAAGTAGTAGAGAGCTAGCCTTGAGCACAGAGTGGCTCAGGGACAGAGCCCAGGCCCTGAGTTCAAGCCCCATGACTGGCAAAAACAAAACCAAAAAAAAGTAGGTTTTCTATGGGTCTGAACTAAATATTCATGCAACAACTTATGTCTCATGTCTTACTGAAGACTTAGTTTGCGTTTGAACATCTGTATACAATCTCCACTTTATGATTATTGCTTCACATGTCCAGACTTGGTATAATATTTAATGTCTTGCCCAGACAACTCTTGTTCATAATGGGTAGTTTAGTCAGATAATCATTTAGAATCCCACATTAACAAATTAGTTTCTTCACTAAAGAAGGAATAATTATCAGCAAGAGAGAGCATGATTCTGTTCTAAACCCTAGCTATCTCATCTAATTTCTTTGTTGGGGCTTGCAAAAGGATCCACTGACACTTTGAACATTATTGGATAGTGTGACTCACACTACTGCCTGACCTGCTCCAGAGGCTTTTCCAGTCGTAGGCACTTCTCAGAAATAGCAGCCATATAATAAGATGTTCAGTGCAAATGAGTCAGTATATCCAAGAGTATTTTGTGTGTGTAGAACATCTAAAGAAGACCAGGACTGCCACCACACTATTGATCCTGAACTTGAAAAACAAGGTTTTCACAATATTACCTATTGAGCTGGACAGTGCTAACTCATGCAGTGTTCCAATTTAGGTAGTGCTATTACTCACCCTCAGGTGAAAGTTAGAAGACAGTCTGAGCAGAAAAGTTAACTAGCAAAAAATTGGACAGAAGTTATGACTCAAGGAGTAGAGTGTCAGTTGTGAGCCAGAAAGCTGATTGAGTGTGTGAGACTCTGAGCTCAAGCCCCAGTATGGCACACATACAAAAAATATTGATATAATGACAGGATATGGCTAGCTGTTTTATTTTTCTATGAAGTTGTACTTGAAATAGCACATTTTGTTTGTTAGATAGAAACTTTTTTTTAAAATTTCTATTATGCCAGGAAGGTTATATGCCAGCAGTGGGTAGAGTTCAGTCTTTTCTTCCTACCTGCCTTCCTTCATTCCTTCCTTCCAGCTACATAGCACTCTTTGCTCTAAGGGAAACTTTACTTCCCAATTTAGGTAGTTCTGATGAGTGGAAGCTACCAGATATAAAGTGAGTACCACAGAAAGAAGGACCCATAGGCCCTAGGAGAACAATTATTAAATATGAATAGGAAGCAGCACTTTGGGCAAAGAAGTTTAGAAAAGGTGAGAGACAAAACTGGAAAGATTGGATAGAGATATACTTATGAAATTTATGTACCATACTAAAATGTAGATAGCATCCTGTGGGCTGAGCAAAGGTAGTAAAGGCTTACTACAATGTCATGGTACAATCCAGTTGCTTTGAAAAATATTCCATAACAATGAGAACAGAAGATTGGAGATGGGCATTACTGGGGGATGTAATTATTATTTGAGATTATTTATTAAAGCTAACATAAAATAATGAAGACTGAACAAAGACTGCAAGTATAGAGGTGAAAATATTCATAAGAGATGAAATTAAGATGTAGTAAGTGATTATACACGGATTAAGAAGAGAGGACAGGCCAGGTGCTGGTGGCTCACACCTGTAATCCTGGCTACTCAGGGGCCAAAGCTATCTGGGCCAGGAAAGTCTGTGAGACTCTTATCTCCAATTAACCACTAAAGAACAGGAAGTGCTGTTGTGGCTCAAGTGGTAGAGCGTTTTAGCTCAGGGACAGCACCTGAGCACAGAGTTCAGATCCTACAACCAACAAAAAAAAAAAAAAAGAAAAAAGAGGACAAAACATACATAATACATACATACATACATACATACATATATATATATATAATATTTTTTAGGGTACTATGCTGGTTTTGGTTTGAATGAGGTTCAGATCAATCTGGACCTGCTGGGCCTGATGAAGAGCCACCAAATGTTTTGGTTCACACCAAAGAGATTTCCTGAAATTTGAGATTTCTAGCACCAAAGATGAGACAAGACTGTCTCTCTATCCTAATATGACTGATGGGCAGGTTAATAGCAGGAGTTTATTGCCGTAAGCACTGAGAAACCTAGAGATAATTATGGCCCAATAAGATAGTGTTTAGTGATACAAGGAAATAGTAGGATGTGTGTGTGTGTGTGTGTGTGTGTGTGTGTATGAAGGGATTGGGGTTTGAATTCAAGGTCTCATACTTGCTAAGCAAATGCTCTACCATTAAGCCATGCTCCCCAGCCCTTTTTTTTTTTTTTTTTGTCAGTCGTGGGGCTTGAACTCTGGGCCTGGGCGCTGTCCCTCAGCTCTTCAGCTCAAGGCGAGCGCTATACCACTTGAGCTACAGCACCACTTCCGGTTTTCTGGTGGTTTATTGGAGATAGGAGTCTCATGGTCTTTCCTGTCCCGGCTGGCTTTGAACTGCGATCCTCAGATCTCAGCCTCCTGAGTAGCTAGGATTACAGGCGTGAGCCACCAGCGCCCGGCAGCCCAGCCCTTTTTTTATTTAGGTTTTTGTTGTTGTTTCTTAAAGAGTCTTGCACTTTTGCTCAGCTGGCCTTGGACTGTAATTCTTCTATCTCTACCTTTTGAGTAGGAAATGGTAGTTCTTAATGTTGCATGGTACTGTCATTCAGATCCTCCTTCCCTCCCCCCATGGATCCAGTCTGAGGTTCCAAGAGATTAGAGAAGTAAAATACAAAAGAATATTGACATTAGCAGGCTTTCTTTGAAGCAATTCTTCAGAAACAATGTGATTACTATTTATTATGTTGTGCCATCTAGTGTAATTTTCTTTCCTTCCTTCCTTCCTTCCTTCCTTCCTTTCCTTCCTTCCTTCCTTCCCTCCCTCCCTCCCTCCCTCCCTCCCTCCCTCCCTCCCTCTCTCTCCCTTTCTCTTTCTCTCTTTTTTTTATTTTTATTTTTTAATTGTGAAAATACTGTACCGAGGGGTTACAATTACATGGGCAAGATAATGAGTACATTTCTTATCAAGCATTGTAGCCTCCTCCTTTGTTTCCCCTTCCCATCCTCCCCCCCATCCCCTCATCCAATCCTCCCCGCTACCCACCCCCACCAAAGTTGTGAAGTTCATTTTTCCACATAATGATTTGTACATTGTTGCAATGGGTCCACTTGTATCCCTATTTAAAAGATTTCCCATCCACAAATTATATCGACATCAAATACAGTGAAAGCAGGGGTTATATCTCTCCTTCTTTCTCTCCTTCTTTCTCTCCTCCTTTCTCTCTTTCTTTCTTTCTTTCTTTCTTTTTCTTTCTTGTCGGTTGTGGAACCTGAACTCTGGGCCTGGGCGCTGTCCCTCAGCTCTTCAGCTCAAGGCTAGCTCTCTACCACTTGAGCGACAGTGCCACTTCGGCTTTTTCTGCTTATGTGGTGCTGAGGAATTGAACCCAAGGTCTCATGCATGCAAGGCAAGCACTCTACCACTGAGCTACCTTTTATACTTCCCAGGCCCTTTTATACTTTTCTTATGCCATGTTAGGATTAAACAAAGGCAGATGAAGCAAGAATCTGAGGACCATTTCCTAACTTGTCGTTCATTTATGCATTCTTTCCTTTTTTTAGTTGTTAAAAAAATGAATATGACAGCTTTCTTTTACACTAGTTATTATCCCATGTTTTAGAACTCTAGCAGGAAATAAAATTTTTAAAACCCTTAAAGTCAATGAAGTATACACTGATGAGGAAAAGGGTACATTTTCCTTTTCCTGTATGTTTTTTCTATGTTCCCAGTACCATTTGCTAAAATTTATCTTTGTTTTCTTTAGGACTCAGCAGTGCCATTATTGTCATATATGATATATCCATTTGTATGTGGGTCATTGCATATGTTACATTGATTTGCCAGCTTCTATGCTAATATGTTATTGTAATATCTTACCTTATGATCAGTCAATGTTTTGTAGAATAAGAACTCTTACCTTAGCTGAGCACTAGTAGTTAACCCCTATAATCTTAGCTCTTCAGGACTCTATGATCTGAAAAATGTTGTTCAAAGCCAGCCCAGGCAGACAAATCTGAGACTCTTATTTCCAATTAATTAGAAAAAAGCAAGGAGTGAAAGTATTTAAACACTAGTCCTGAGCAAAAAAAGCTAAGTAAGAGCTCCAGGTCCTGAATTCAAGCCCTAGAATTAGCATAGTTGTACACGAGTCCCAGGGTGGGCATAAAATGTGCATAAAGATTTAAAACAATCTGTAAATATATATCTATACATTTAAACACTTCCTATAAATTTTAACTGGGATAAAACTAAATCAGTCAATCATTTTGAATGGATTGACATTTCTAACTTTTTGAGTCTTCCAATTAACCATTTAGTCTAGTTTTCTTTAATACCTTTAAATAGACATTGAGGTTTTACAAATGTTTGTAGATTCATTAGTAGATACTTGATTTTTTGCTATTGTATGGTAAAATGTCATCTTTAAAAATATTTACCAATGATTTTTTAATAGTAGTTTAGAAATGCAGTTGATTTTTGTTATCAGAAAGTATGCACAAATCTATACATTGGTCTTTTTGTTGGGTGAAAGAAGAGTTCAGGCAAGATGTATCATATAGTGAAAGTGATAGATAATTTGTTCGGAAAGCAATATGGCAGAGACAGAAGATTTTTTGTTTGTTTGTTTGGAAGGCTCTTTAGTACAAGAGTCTGATAATTATATTGTTGGATTGGATCCTCACTCTTGGCGGGGGGGTGGGGAGGGGAGAGGCACAGATGGCAACAGGGTACAAAAGAGAATTTACACTATTCCAGGCATCTAACGAAGGATGACAGTTTTGGGCAACTCATTTGACAGTTTTGCAATTCACAAAAGATTTTTTTGAAAGGAAATACACAGGCACAGAAAGCACATACACCCCCTATAATACTTTTTGTCTAACAAAATAAAAACAACAGAAGTGCCTTGCTTTTGCTTCTCTCTTGCTTTGCTTGTCTCTGAGATGGCTCTATTTTGTTCATATATGCAAATTAGGACTAACGTCTGTTCCAGATCTGTCCAGCACTGAAAATTTACTTCCTCCTCAGAAACTGACATTTGTAAAAAAAAAAAAAAAAAAAAAAAGAAAAGAAAAAAAGAAAATGACATTTGTATAGAACATTGTTCTGCATTTTGATACTATACCATAAAATATTTGGTAAGGAATCTTAAGGGGGAAAAAAAAGAAAAAACATGGAAAGACAATTTACAAATAGAGCATTAGCTTTCTCTAGGCTATCAAATGAGCTGAAAGTGCTGCTAAGCATACATTAATTTTTGTGTGGCCTAGTATGTACTTTTAACTGCTCATAATTGTTCAACTTTCTGATATTGTGGATGAGGTTTCTAATATGAAATGTTCATGGGGCTGGGAAGGTGGCTCAGTGGTAGAGCGCTTGCCTTGCATGCATGAGGCCCTGGGTTCGATTCCTCAGCACCCCATAAGCAAAAAGAAAAAAAAAGCCGGAAGTGGCGCTGTGGCTCAAGTGGTAGAGCGTTAGCCTTGAGCTGAAGAGCTGAGGGACAGAGTTCAGGCCCCACAACTGGACGCCCCCCCAAAAAAAATCTGCCTGCCATCGTCATCATCATTATTCCTTAAAAGTTTAGAGATAATTGCCAGTAATAGCATTTAAAGAGTACTTATTAAAACTCAGATTTTTCTCCCATAAAAGTAAATAAAAACAATTCACTTTGACTTTAGAAGCTTTGGTTTATATAATTATGCTATAATGCCTCGTTAAATTTGTGAAATGATGACATAATTGAGAGGATTACACATTCTTACATGAGTGATTTCTCTCCTTTCTGAATCACTACAACATTTTAGCCATGTCTTTTCTCTGGTTAATCTGGGGACTTTAAAATTTGCCAGGTAAATATTTATACATAGTTTTCTCTTCCTTGATAGTCCTTGAGGAAAAATAGTCAGAGAACCTTTTTTTTTTTTTTTTGGTGGTCACAGGGCTGGAACTCTGGGCCTGGGCACTGTCACTCAGCTCTTCAGCTCAAGGTGAGCGCTCTACCACCTGAGCCACAGCGCCACCGAGGAAAAATAGTGTTGTAACACTTTCCTACCTGGGATTGTACCCAGAAGAGCCTAGAGCGCCTCCAAGAGTTCAATAAATGTTTGTTTGAAAAATATGACTTCTATGTACCATTTAAAAATATGAACTTCACATCTCTCTTTGTAACCATAAAAAATGCATAGTTGGTAGAATGTCTTAATTCATCTAAGTTCAATCACATACTAGATGGATTAAATATTGAATGAGATTAATCACAAGCTATATATATCCCAACACTATAAATCGTGGTAAATATCTAATGAACAAGTTGCTGAATATTATTTTCTTTACACATATCCCTTTCACATGATACATGTGTACTAATATTACATGTATATATGTATATGTGTGTGTGTGCATATGTGTTTCCTGAACTGTGTGTGCGCATATTTTTCATAAAAATCATTTTTATGAAGTACCACCACATTATTTAAAAGACACATGACGCTACATTATACAAGTAATAACATCACATTAAACTATTATCCACTTAGTTATTTATTAAAGTTTTAGCAAGGATTTGTTTTAATATAACAGGATTAAAGTTAGAAGGAATAAAAAAAAATAAGAGAAACAGCTCCTGCTTCCCATGCAAGAAATGGAAGTTAAAGACATCTCATTCATTCATTATTTTATTCAAACTAGGTAAGATTAAATGGTCCCAAATTACAATAAAAACAATTTATTTTTGAAAGTTTCTAAAAACTGAAAAGTTTCCCAAATTTTGCATTCAAGAAAATATTGTAATTTACTTGTTAATCCATAAGCCTAATGGTATAATCATCAAATTATTTCTGACTGCCATGCTATATTAACATGTTTAATTTGTGGAGGAGTTTTAAATTTAAGGTCCCAATTATATTCTGGTGATAACAGCTTAGTGGGTTTGTTGACAAAAAAATATTTGTTTAGATGGCTTTCATACCGGCTGTTAATTTTTCTTCTGGTGTCACTTTTAATTCCTTTTATACACTGTGTAAAGAAGACTAAAATTTCATGGGGTGTGCCACCAAAAATGGCTTTATGGTAATAGAAATCTCCCTGTTCAAAGGGGATAAAAGCTGCTGATTTATGTCTTCTCTCATAAGGAAATTCATTAATAGTTTTAAAATACCACCATGCATGGAGTTGAGCTACAGACTTTCCCAGGGCTTCTACCCCGAAGTCATTCTTGAAGATCTGGTTTACAGCCATAATGAAGAGAAAATCAACTTCATACTGAATTTTGTCCACGAGGTGTGTGTTGAAGTTCTTCATGGTTCTGATACTCATGTCTTGATCTGTGCTTTCATTGAATAGAGGAAATACCTTGAATGTTCGAAGAGGACTCATCTTTATGTAAGGAAGCTTGGTTTTGCCATCAAAAAAGATGTAAAAGATAACATTAAATCCAACCATAAAGTGCTTATCAGCAGATTGTAGAAACTTTTTCATGAAGTGGTCTACAAATCTGAAATATGAAAAAAACAGAAAAATACTTTGATGAAATTAATCAGTAGAAAATATGTCATTAACACGCCGATTAACATACATGTCAATGATAGTAAAGAAGGTGAGGTAGAAAAGCTGGGTCTATAAACAACTATTTTGGTTAGTATAGGAGAAGATTGTATGTTTGGGGACCTGAGAAGTGCCATAGCATTTCTTGTGAAGCAAGAAAGCTAAATGTAAAAGTAGTATTAAGGACTGAGCTAAGGCGGAAGAAAATAACCAGTCCATGATAGGCAGAACTCATTACTAGGGTTAATTGTGAATTATTCTTTTGACGTAAAAAGTCCATAAATTCTCACTAAAATAAAAAAGACAAATATTAGGAGCACCTACTGTTCAGGAGCAAATACAACCAAGCCTATTGTAATATTCAGCTTCTTGTAATAGTTTTCTAGGACTTGTCTATTGTAAGTTCCTTCCCATATGACCGGAGCAAACCAGTCAGTTCTTGTTATAACATCAGGACGCATTCTATTGAGCAAAGAAGAAACAAATTGAGCAGGTATTTTATTATGGCAGTAGAAATTGTGCAAGTGATATAATGATTATAGAGAACTTACTATGTGTCAGGTTCAGTGTTGGTTTACATAACCCATTTAATCCTTGCAGTGACTTATAAGGAAAGCCTTACTATTATCTTGCTTCTCATATAAAGAAGCAAAGAGACAGATTGATGATTATCTAATTTGGTATACCCAAAGTCCATCAAAAACATAAATATAGCCAAGAAACAGTGGGTCATGCCTATAATCCTGCCTACTTGGTAGGTTGAGAACTGGAGGATTGTGGTTTGACATCAAGCTTGGACAGAAAAGTTCTTATGACCCTTCCCAACTTGTAGCTGGGTATACTGGGTGTATGTTTGTCATTCTAAACTATATAGAAAACAGAACAGAGGACTGGTTTGAAGCCAGTTCAAGCAGAAAAATCTACAAGACTGCATTCAATGGAAAGAAGCTGGGTGTGGTGTCAAATGCCTGTTATTCCAGCTATGGAAGCCTAAAATAGGCAGATGATAGTCCAAACACATGCCTGGGCAGGAAGCAATTTATCTTAAAAATAACAGTGCAGGAAGTGGTGCTGTGGCTCAAGTGGTAGAGCGCTAGCCTTGAGCTGAAGAGCTGAGGGACAGTGCCCAGGCTCAGAGTTCAGGCCCCATGACCGGACTCCCCCCCAAAAAAAGTTGAAGGTGTGGCTCACCTGCCTAGCAAATGTGAAATCCTGAATTCAAACCCTAGTACCACCAAACAACCTCCCTACAAATGGGAAATAACATCCAAAGATGATTACATATAAATGAATAACAAATACAAAATGATGTTCAAACTCAGATTGGGAAATGAAAAGATAATTGAATTATTTTAATCAATAGTTTTTCCAATTATACATGTTGAAACTACTGGACTAATAATAACAAGTAAGTAAGTAAAATAATGAAATAATAAGATAAAATAAAAAATAACAACGTATAATATTGCTAACATTTTCCCATAATAAATTAGAAAATAAGTAGTATAAATAAGGGCAATTTAACAATCTGAATCAAAATTAAAATCCTTTTAAAATTTTCTTTCCCTCTCTCTTTTCCTCCCTCCCTCCCTTCCATCCTTCTTTCCTTCCTCTATTTTTCAGTACTAGAGGTTGAACTCAGAGCTTCATGATTACTGCGAGGTGCTCTATACCTCTTTACTTTTCATAGTTTTTCCTTTGTATCTTCCATTTTATGCACAGGTGGACTTAGACCATAATCATTCTACTTATGCCTCCCACATAGGTGGATTGGTCGGCCTGTACTACCATACCTGGTTAACTGATTAACATGGAACTTTCACTGTGTGCTCAGGCTGGCCTCCAAATGTCATCTTCCCTATCCCTGCCTCTCAAGAAGCCAGGATTACAAGTATGAGCCATCATACCTTTTTAACTGATGACTCCATCCTAGGAATTTATCCTATAAATAATTCTGCACACTTATGTAAAAACTACATACAGAGATATTTGTTGTAGAACTGCTTATAATAGTCCCCAATTGTAAATGAAAAAAATAAAACCAATAAATAAATAAATAAATATATAAAGCATAACATGGAATATATAACATTGAAAACAACAAACCTCCCCTGAATGTCGCTGTTAACTGAGGATATTAAGGCTATATGCATGTATGAAGTGTCACAGTGAAACTCATCTATTTGTACGATCAATATATTCATTATAACAATTTTTTTAAAAATCAGGAGTCAATGGCATCTTCAAGTTATTGCTAGTGACATTTTTTCTGATTAATGTTGCCAAGAATATGAAATAAGATAAGAGTGTGACATATTTCATATTGGAAGTCTTAACTAAGTTTTAATGAGCAGACTCTAAGTCTATAATGTGGCTCATGGTAGAGTGCTTGCCTAGCATGCATGAAGCCCTGGGTTCAATTCCTCAGTACCATATAAACAGAAAAAGCTGGAAGTGGCGCTGTGTCTCAAGTGGTAGCGTGCTAGCCTTGAGCTGAAGAGCTCAGGGACAGACCCAGGCCCAGAGTTCAAATGCCATGACTGGGGAAAAAAAAACAAACACCTTAACAGTAAAAACTATTAGTCCTAGAAAAAAATAATCTTCTTCAAATAGAGTTGTATTACTTGTGAACAGAATTTTTTGTTCTTACTTAGAATTAAACCAGGCTGAGAGCTGGGGTTCTTCCACTTGATCATTCCTAGGTCCAAAGAGAAAAATCACATTAAGAGCAATCCACTCACTCAAATAAATATCTGTTGAACTTCTATAGTACCGTAGGGACAGTTAAGTGCTGTTTTTATGACTATGAACAAGAAGCTTATGGAATAGCAGGAAAAACAATTAAAAGAGATAATTACAGTATAGAGGGAAAGTGCTACACAGAACAGAGTTCTGCGGGAACATATAAATGAGTTACTCAACAGAAATTTGAGGTTCAGGGAAACCCCTTAGAGAAGAAATATTTAAATTGGATTTAAGAGGATAAAGACTACTCCAGAAAGTACAATATGATAAAGAGGTTATGCCCAAAGGCCAGAAGATAGAGAAGAATTGGTGATGGCGGGTCAGATATAATTTTAAAGTAACAGATCATACAGAAAGATATGTATTCACTGGGCTGGGAAGGTAGCTCAGTGGTCGAGTGCTTGCCTTGCGTGCATGAGCCCACATAAGCAGAAAATGCCAGTGTGCTGTGACTCAAGTGGTAGAGCGCTCACCTTGAACTGAAGAGCTGAGGGACAGTGCCCAGGCCCTGAGTTCAGGCCCCACAACTAAATAAAAAAAATTTAGACAATGTAAAGATTTCATTAACTTCTACCAGTCATCAGTGGCTTGCTATGTGATAGGTACTCAGTTACACATTGAAATAATAAGTTGGGAATAAAGGTCCACGTATCTTTGATTTTCATTTTAAGGTAGAATCTACCTAAGATTTTTTTTTCTTTTCTTTCTCTTTTTTTCAATTTCTTCTTCTTTTTTAATTGTAAAGGTGATGTACAAAGGGTTTCTTTCTTCCTTTCCTTCTTTTTCTTCCTTTCTTTTCTTTCTGTCCTTTTCTCTCTCTCTCCTCCTCCTCTTTCTCTTTCCCTCTCTCCCTTCCTCCTTCCCTTCCTTTCTTCTCTCCTTTATCTCTTTCCTTTCTTTCTTTCCCTTATTTCTTCCTTCCTTCCTTCCTTTCTCCCTCTCTCCCTCTCCCTCTCTCCTCTCCCTATCTCCCTCCCTCCCTCTCTCTTCTTCCTTCCTTCCTTCCTTCCTTCCTTCCTTCCTTCCTTCCTTCCTTCCTTCCTTCCTTCCTCTCTCTCTCTCTCTCTCTCTCTCTCTCTCTCTCTCTCTCTCTCTCTCTCTCTCTCTCTCTCTCTCGTTTTCTTTCTTTTCATAAAAACCTCATTATGTCATCCAGACAGGACTCCAGTTTGTGATCATCTTGTCTCAGGTTTCTGAATGCTGGTATTAATAGGTGTGTGCTACCCTCCACAGCCTACCAAAAGTTTTGCTGTACATTCTGGTAACAATATTATTAGTCAATTTTCCTTTTATAAACTTGGAATGTTTTGCAAAGTAAGAATGACTTTAGCTGTGCACCAGTGGCTCATGATCTAAGGATCACAGTTCAAAGCTAGGCTGGGCAGGAAAGTCTGTGAGACACTTATCTCCAATTAACTACCAAAGAGCTGGAAGTGAAGCTGTGGGTTCAAGTGGTAGAGTACTAGCTTTGAGGAGAAAAGCTCAGGGAGAGCACCCAGGCCCTGAGTGCAAGCTCTAAGACCAGCAAAACAACAACAAAAAAGAATACCTTTAAACAAACTTGCATTTCTGGAAGGATGAGATAGCCCTAATTTTTCTTATTCTTCATTCCTTTATGATATACTCTGATGAGTATAGTCAAAAAGCCCGACATTGTATATAGACCAATGTTCTGAATGGTTGAGAGAAGACAAATTGGTTAGAAGCTCCAGGACTTAAGAGATTGATATAGCACTGGGTTCACATAACCCTAAATGATTACTGGAAAAGCCAGGAACCAGAAATGCTGATTAACACAGACACTGAAAGAGCCTCAAGGAAAAGCTACTCTTTACAGTTAAAGGCAGGATAGGGGCAACACAGCAAAACAGAAGACTTTTAGACCCTAACCATACCACTGCAGCCTAATACTACAAAAAAACTGTGGCCTTCAGTCTACTCATCTAGAGGAAGGCAGAACTTTAATCAGTACTCAGCAATTCAGGCCAATTTTCTGTGGCAACACAGAAGTCAATTCTGACTTTTCATCTCCACTCTTCAGTAACCAAGTATCTGCCCTCCTACTCCATTCCTGATTTTGATGGAGTTAGAATAGAGACCTTATATTTCACCATTAACTGACAGTGATGAGATGACACCAGCCTCTTTTTTTGTGGCAGTGTCAGAAAGTACTGAGAAAACACAGGACTTAAACAAAATCTAGAATGGCACAACCTCACACCCCAAATGTGCAGGAGGATCTCAATGTAGATGAAGAAAGGTAAATTATGCACATGTAAGATATAACGTGTATTAGAATGATCTCACTTTACTAGAACTTTAAAGAAATCATTGTAAAAAATGTTTTTCAGTGAGCAACTATAAACACACTTGAAGCATATGAAACTAATAGGAAACCTTAGCAAAGAAACAAAAAAAAACAACAAAGTTTTAGAAGATACAAAGTAGTAGCAAATATAAATTTTAAAAGATAAAATTTGAAAGAAATAACTGTGAAAAGACTCAACAGCAAAATGGAGAGGACAGAGGAAGATCAATGAACCTGGAAATAGGAATCATTTTGAAAAAAAGAGAAAACAAATGGTAAACTCCAGCTTCAAGGACAAGTGAGACTATTTTAAAAAGAACATTCATTCTCAAGAGAAGAATACAACTGAAAAAATACTTAGTTTTTATTTTTATTTTTGGCCGTTCTGCAGATTTGGCTCAGGGCCTTAACACTTTCTAGGCCAGGACTCAACTGAGGGTAAAAGATCTTGACTTACTGTCAGTTTCCTGATTTTGATTATCATTATTATAATCATGTAAGATTATTGGAGACAAAATAGGCAAAAGCTGGTTAAAAAGCATGCATGATCTCTTTGTAGCTTCCTCTGATCTATAATTTTATTTTGAAATAACATGAAAAAAAATAATAAGTTCATTATTTTCTATTTTCAGAAGTGTCTTCACCAAAGATATTTCATTATGAGATTCCCTAGGAAAGCACTAGGGAATTAGAACTTCCTGTGCCTACCTTCACTTAAAAACAGTGACAAATGCTGATATTGTAAAAAAAAAATATTCTTTTGAAGGTTACTTTCACTAATCTTGAGATCCTACACACACTGAGTAAGTTGGCTACCGCGCGCTATTAAAATCAAAAGAAAAACATTGTCTTGTACAGGAATACTTAACTTATAGCAACTTCCAGAACAATGTTTTATATCAACACAATGAGAACCCAATTGACTCCAGCCAATTTCTCCTAATAGATTTTTACAGTATTTATAGAACAGACTCTTACCAGCAGGCATACATCTTCTGTAGGTGATTCTTTATACTTTGGATAAATGAAAAAAGTTATTTTAGTTTTAAATTTGGAAAATATGTCTAGAATTTAAATTCAATTTGTTAACCATATCAAACTATTTGCCAGGAATAATGCTATAGTTACTGAATATAATCCATGCCTGTTACCAGTTTATGGTCTATTACTTTTTCAAAATAAGGTAGACCTTTATTACCTTCAAAAATATGACTTCAATACTATTATAATTAATATATAATAATAATTAATATATAATTAATATAATAATATTAATATAATTAATATAATTAATATAATTAATATAATTAATAATATAATTAATATAATATAATATAATAATAAATAATGAGATAGAGGTTGAGGCCAGCCTGAGCTTCACGGTGAGAGCTTGTCTCAGAGAAAGAAAGAAAAGGAAGGAAAGCAAGGAAGCAAGGAAGGAAGGAAGGAAGGGAGGGAAGGAGGGAGGATGGGAAGGAAAAATGACCACAAAAATAAGGCACTGGAGTAGGTAAGAATTTGAATTTTCATTATCTTTAAGTAGTTGTACAAAGGGGTTTCAATTCAGCATAACTATTTTTTAGTACAATGCATCTCGATCAATGCCACCCTTTTCATTGTTCACACACACACACACACACACACACACACACACACACACACATACACACACTGAATCTTTACTGTGAGGAAATTTTAGCAGGTATAACAAATTTTTATTCCAGCCATATCTGCCTAGCAGGTGCTTTCATTCTTATTCACACTAGATCAAATTTTGATGTAAGTTAAAATTTTATCTTAAATAGGCCAAAGCTATTCTCTCGTTTTATTTTTTCCTTCACAATATTAAAACAACTGGCATCCCTAACATTATATGATACACTTCATGTTATGTTCATTGACCTCCACCTAAATGTAAAGCTCCAAGAGAAAGGTAACTAAGAGTTATTACTGCTTTCTACTGCCTAGAACAGGGCCTATACTAAGAATGCGACAGGTAGATACTTCCTGAACGTTGAAAAGAAAAGAAAAGAAAGAATTAATATTTATATTCACCAAAGAAGACATGATTTCTGGTTAATTTAGTAACTATTTTAATTTTTTTGGATAAAACTCAGCCATTTTGATCAACTCTGCCAATCATTCAAGATAATGATTCATCAGGACTGTATATTTACCTGAAATGATGCTCAGTCAATATCAGCAATAAAGAAAGTAAAATCAACAATTGCATTTTTCTTTTAGAATTCATTTCCTCCTAGAAAAGGAGGAGAAAAAAGGTAGTTTTTTAAAATAGCTGCTTCTTCACCATCTTCTAACAACAAATGAACTTATGTACATTTAGCTATCAGCTTTAGTATCTGATTCTGGATTACTCAGCCTTAGGATGAAGGTTTATTTGAGTCAGGGAAGCCATCTTTCTGTTTGAAGTGTATCTCCTTTGGGATACCAACTGACTCTTTTTTGATTAGGTGCTAAGTATCTATCATGTTCTTTTTTCATTCTATAATTATACCAAATTATCAAATTATACCAAATTATCAAATTATACTTCTATTACATAGAAGATATTTAATAGGACCCTCCTATTTTACTAGAGCTTTTGTGAAAATAAAACTAGGTTATCTATGAAGATGTTAGTAGGTGCTTGGACTTATTCTATCCTAATATTGATATTTTTTAAAACAAAGACAATAATACATATAATTTAAGCAAAGACCAGAACTAAAAACTTCAAACATATGAACTTTCTCAAAGGTACATACTTATGACTTAAAAGCTAAAGATATTAAACACTGTAGTGAAATATTTGGCTCCAGCCTTTTGCTTGGGCATAGGTTGGACATATTCTCTATCTACAAGTACAAACTGGTTTTGGTAAGCATCATTCAAGAGCAAATATTGCTTTGGGGTTATGCATTGGAGTAAAACAAAGGTTTCCAATACTTAACTTTTGAGCACTCATTTAAGGAGCAAGGTGTTTTAGATCTGTACCTTATTATATAATGGATATTAGCCATTATATTATAATTTAGTTAGAGAGCATGTGAAACATTTCTAGTCCAGTCAGACCTGAAGACCTAGTATGAAAAAATAAGTTTAAGATACCTAGTAATTTTTCTATATTGAAGACTTGTTGAAATGACATTTTGACATAGTAAGTTAAATGAAGTAGTTTATAAAATTTTTAAATGTTTTTTTGTTGGTGTTGTTGGTTGTGGGGCCTGAATTCTGACCCTGGGCATTGTCTCTCAGCTCTTCAGCTCAAGGCTAGCACTCTACCACTTGAACCACAGCACCACTTCCAGCTTTTTTCTTTTTTCTTTTTTTTTTGGGGGGGGGGTCCGGTCATGGGGCCTGAACTCTGGGCCTGAGCGCTGTCCCTCAGCTCTTCAGCTCAAGACTAGAGCTCTACCACTTGAGCCACAGCGCCACTTCCAGCTTTTTTCTTTTTGCTTATGTGGTCCTGAGGAATCAAACCCAGGGCCTCATGCATGCAAGGCAAAGGCTCTACCACTGAGCCAACTTCCCAGCCCCAGCTTTTTTCTTTTTGCTTATGTGGTGCTGAGGAATCGAACCCAGGACCTCATGCATGCAAGGCAAGCATTCTACCACTGAGCTACCTTCCCAGCCTCTAAATGTTTCTTACTTCTTGGTAATGTTAGTTCCTGTAATATTTAAAGTGAAAAAGTGTGGCTCAAATTTCTTGCTGGAAAGTTCTCCTGTAGATAATGTCATCCTGTGAGTCAGTGTGGTACAATTTAACTGTCCCAGCAATGTGCATGACCACCTTTTAAGTTCAGATAATTTGTAATACTGCATGAATGAGATAAGACTGATCCATTTAACCAGGTTATTTTCTGGCAATATGCCTTCAATGACATTATTCTTAAAAGTCAGTAATATAATAATAAGTTGAAATGTCACCATTTTTTTTTGTCAGTCATGGGGCTTGAACTCTGGGCCTGGGTGCTGTACCTCAAATCTTCAGCACAAGGCTAGTGCTCTACCACTTGAGCCACAGCATCACTTCTGGTTTTCTGTGGTTTATTGGAGATGAAATCTTACAGACTTTCTTGCCCAGGCTGGCTTTGAACCACAATCCTCAGATCTCAGCCTCTTGAGTATCTAGGATTACAGGCATGAGCCACTAGTGCCTGGCATTCACCAAATATTTTATATGATGAACTTTTAGGTAAAAAATTTGAATCCCTACTTAGGATTTTTGCTAACATCATCTAAACTTTATGTAGTACCTTTGTAAGAGTAACTTTACCTGGTTTTGGTGATTCAGTAGAGTGCTAGAACAGATGACTTCCAAGCATTATATTTGTAAGTCTGCAAACAACAAACAAGGTCAAATGAAATATTTTGTACTACCTTGCTGTCATGTGAATATTCTATTTCTGGTGATGTCACCAGACTCTTTTGATGATGAAAGTATTAGAAAATCAGTGTCATAATGATGCAGTGATGCCAAGTTCTCATGGCTACCAAACAGTAGAACTTCATCCCGTTTGAAAAATTAAAGGATTTAAACATTTTAGTTTCCTTTCTTACACTTTTTTACCTTTTTTTTTTTTGACTCCCGTCGTGGGCCTGAACTCTGGACTTGGATGCTGTCCCTCAGCTTTTCAGCTCAAGGCTAGCACTCTACCACTTGAGCCACAGTGCCACTTCTGGCTTTTTTTTTCTGCTTATGTGGTGCTGAGGAATTGAACCTAGGGCCTCATGCATGCAAGGCAAGCGCTCTACCACTGAGCCACCTTCCCAGTCCTACTTTTATTTATAACTTATCTTTACTTAAAATAAAATTTGGATGATGTGTGTACATTTGCATGTGTATTTATGACAGAGAAAAATTAACCACTTTTTTTCAACCTCTTTAGACATTGCTTAATTATCCTAGACAGAGATAAATAAGCCCTTAGAATATTTTTTATTTTTTTATTGTAAAGATACTATACAGAGGGTTACAATTACATCAGTGAGGTAATGAGCCTTAGAATGTTTTTAAAACATGTACTTTTATGATAATAAAAATAACATGTTTTCATGTTACCAAACTTGTCAAATGCATAAATGCACAAGAAAAAAAATAAGCAAATATACAATATCTAAAGGTAACTACTCTTACTTTGAAATTATATGTACCTTGGGGCTGGGAAGGTGGCTCAGTGGTAGAGCGCTTGCCTTGCATGCATGAGACCCTGGGTTCAATTCCTCAGCACCACATAAGCCACATAAGCTGTGGCTCAAGTGGTAGAGTGCTAGCCTTGAGCTGAAGAGCTGAGGGACAGTGCCCAGGCCCAGAGTTCAGGCCCCATAACCAGACCCAAAAGAAAAAAAGAAAAGAAAAAAAGAAATTATATGTACCTTTGTTTTCTCCTTCCCTCTAAAACGAATTGTTTTTTATTTAAAAGGTATGTGCATTAATCAGTGTGCACATGTAGAAAAATTTTAACAGAAAATAAGGTGACTTGATACATATTGAGGCTTATTCTCCAGCCTGATTCTTCTAGTTACTCCATTTCCAATAGCTACTGTTAACTGTTTCCTGGGCTTGATCTTCAATTTTTCTGAGCTGATACAGGTGCGTGCGTGTGTGTGTGTGTGTGTGTGTGTGTGTGTATGACATGCTCTTAGTACTTCTACTTTCTCTCTTACCAATATATTCTGAAGATAATTCCATTATAATTCATCTTTTTCCCTGGTAAATTGTATTTTATTACAAAAATATGTCATACTTTATTTAAGTAGTTTTCTATTACTAGACATTTTGGTTGTTAAAAAAGAAAACATGGAGCTGGTTATAGTGGCTCACACCTGTAATCCTGGCTAGCTACACAGGAGGCTGAGATCTGAGGATTGTGGTTCAAAGACAGCCCTGGCAGGAAAATCTGAGAGGCTCTTATCTCCAATAAACTACCCAGAAAAAGCTGGAAGTTGTACTGTGGCTCAAGTAGTAGAGTGCTAGCTTTATCACAAAGAGGTTCAGGGACAGCACCCAGGCCTTTTGTTCAAGTCCCAGGACTGGCAAAAAAAAAAAAATATGAATCAAAGATTTGAGGAACAACTACAACAAAAAAGCTAAACAACACAAACACACACAAAAGGCAAATAAGTATAATTACTGCATGGTATTCATGAGGATTGTGTTCAGGACCCTCCATTTTATATAAGCAACTTGAGTATCCACATGATTTGATATTTGACATACATTGCATCTGGGACATCATTTTTAGTTCAGGTATAGCTTCCCAGTTTTTTTGGGGGGGGGGTTGTTTTTGGTCATGGGGCTTGAACTTTGGGCTTGAGCACTGTTCCTTAGCTCTTTAGCTCAAGGTGAGCGCTCTACCACTTGAGTCACAGTGCCACTTCCAGTTTTCTAGTCGTTTATTGAAGATAAGAGTCTCATGGACTTTTCTGCCTGGGTTGGCTTTGAACCATGATCCTCAGATCTCAGCCTCCTGAGTAGCTAGGATTACAGGCATGAGCCACCAGCGCCTGGCAGCTTCCCAGTATTGAATTTGGAAATTAATGTCCAGATATGAAACACCTTTATAAATACAAATGATAATAATAAAAATTAACAAATTAAGAAAAAGCAGCTTTGCTTTTCATAAATAAAAACCATTTACACTGAGCAATGCACTTAAAAAAATATTTTGGCTACCCCAAATTGAATCTCTTTCATGTAAGGGGAGCTCTAAATTTGAGAAGGAGCAATATTCTTCTGTATAGTAGTTGAAATTGCCAACAATTTTTTTTCTTCCTCAGCTAAAAACTGGGTATATGACAAACTACCTGGCAAGCTAATAAAATCCTCCTTCTTGGGTCTCTGAACCAGCCATAAGGGGGTTCAGTTAAAGTTTTCATAGTAGATTCAAGGATTAACATTGTGGCAGATGTTTCCAGAGGTGTAGATGGAGTCAGTAATAAGCAACTGAGTGTAGGGGAAATGGGGTCAAAGCCCACATCCAAACAGATTATTCTTCTTGCAAGATCTTGTCTGTGCCTTTCCTCAGTTCTTTTCTGTGACTTTTTTTGCTAGGTACTTTGAGTACTAGATATTACTAAATTACTATATTATTACTATATTTCTATTATTACTATAGTATATTTTCTAGGCTAGATATTACTAATATTAACCAGTATTTCTTCCTAGAAAATGGTATAGTCCATTTTCTAGTTCTCTTGCACTTACATAGGGGCATATGGTAAATTCAGATTGAGTCACTCAAGAGCCCCTGGCTTTTGGCCTTTTCTTGTTCTTCTATCCTTGAAGATGGTTCTATTTCACTCCTTAACAGTTCCAAATTCCTTAGCAAACCCATCACTGATTGATTGTTCTATCAACTGATCACATTGATTGATACAGTTGCTAATATTAGAGTATGGTCTAGTGTCAGCTTTTGCTGCATAACAAACCACTCAAAACTTAAAGGGTTGAAGTAACAATGCTTTATTTTTTTTTAATTTTTTTTTTTTGTCGGTCATGGGGCTTGAACTCTGGGCCTGGGCGCTGTCCCTCAGCTCTTCAGCTCAAGGCGAGCTCTCTACCACTTGAGCTACAGCACCACTTCCGGTTTTCTGTTGGTTTATTGGAGATAGGAGTCTCACGGTCTTTCCTGCCCGGGCTGGCTTTGAACCGAGATCCTCAGATCTCAGCCTCCTGAGTAGCTAGGATTACAGGCGTGAGCCACCAGCGCCCGGCCAATGCTTTATTTTTGTTCATGACTCTAGAGTTCATTTGTGGTGATCTGCTCCAGGCTAATTTAGTCTTAGATAGACTGCAATAATAAATCTGGTGCATTGATTGGGAGCTTCCTGGTTCAAATCTACTTATTTGGTTATTAGATAACTATCTTCTGGAGGCAGTGCAGAAGGTTGTAGATACAGAGAATGACTAATAATCAATCATGCAATTATTTACCAAAGACTCTGAGAAATAGACTGTCAGATTAGAAAGGAAATTCAAATGTTCATGCTATTCAACAAAAATGGACACACAAATTACCAGCTCCTCTGGGACACAGCAAAGGCAGTACTCAGAGGCAAGTTTATAGCTCTGAGCTCCTACATCAACAAATTGGAGAGATCTGAAACTAGCAATTTAATGACACATCTAAACCTCCTTGAAAAAGAGCAGCAAGATAAACCCCAATCCAGTAGACGGAAAGAAATAATCAAAATTAAATCAGAATTAAATGAATTAGAATCCAAAAAAACTATAGAAAGAATCAACAAAACAAAGAGTTGGTTCTTTGAAAAACTTAACAAAATTGACAGACCCTTAGCAAATCTTATCAGAAAAAGAAGAGAACACACCCAAATTAATAAACTCAGAGATGAGAATGGAAACATCACCACGGAAACAACCAAGATTCAGAACATTATAAGGGAATACTTCTCAAAACTTTATGCTAATAAGTTCGACAACTTGACAGAAATGGACCTCTTCCTAGCAAATATTGACATGCCAAAACTAAACCAAGATGAGTTAAACTATCTTAACAGGCCCATATCAAGCATTGAAATAGAAACAGCAATAAGAGACCTCCCAGCTAAGAAAAGTCCAGGACCAGATGGTTTTACAGCGGAATTTTACAAGGCCTTCAAAGCAGAGCTCACACTAATTCTCCTCCAACTCTTCAATGAAATTGAAAGAGAAAGCTCACTACCGAACACATTCTATGAAGCCATCATAACCCTCATCCCCAAACCAGGCAGGGACTCATCAAAGAAAGAGAACTATAGACCCATTTCTTTGATGAACATTGATGCAAAACTTCTCAACAAAATTTGGCCAATCGACTTCAACAATTCATCCAAAAAATCATACACCACGATCAAACAGGATTCATTTCAGGGATGCAAAGCTGGTTCAATATACGCAAATCAATTAATATTATTCATCACATCAACAGGAGCAAGAACAAGAACCACATGGTTATCTCAATAGACGCAGAAAAAGCATTCGACAAGATCCAACACCCCTTTATGATGAAGGTTTTGGAAAAATTAGGAATCCATGGAACATTCCTCAATACAATAAAGGCTGTATATGACAAACCTACAGCCAGCATTATACTCAATGGTGAAAAACTAAAGCCATTTCCTCTTAACTCAGGAACAAGACAAGGATGCCCACTCTCTCCACTTCTCTTCAATCTAGTATTAGAATGCCTAGCTACAGCAATAAGACAAGATGCAGACATAAAGGGGATCCAAATAGGGAAAGAAGAAATAAAACTCTCCCTCTTTGCAGATGACATGATCTTGTATTTAAAGAATCCCATAGACTCCACTCCCAAATTACTCAAGCTGATTCAAAACTTTGGCAAAGTAGCAGGTTATAAAATTAACCCCCAAAAATCAATGGCTTTTCTGTATGCCAACAATGAGAAAAGTGTGGCTGAAATTAGGAAAGCAACTCCATTTGTAATAGCCCCACAAAAAATAAAATACCTAGGAATTAACTTAACTAAAGAAGTGAAGGACCTCTATGATGAAAACTTTAAAATCTTGAAAAAGGAAATCAACACAGAACTTAAAAAATGGCAAAACCTCCCATGCTCCTGGATTGGCAAGATTAACATCGTGAAAATGGCAATACTTCCCAAGGCTATCTACAAATTCAACGCAATACCAATCAAAATTCCACCCTCATTCTTCAAGGAAATAGAAGAGGCAATCCAAAAATTCATATGGAACAATAAAAGACCCCGAATAGCAAAAACACTTCTCAATGGAAAGAACACTGCTGGAGGAATATCAATACCAAACTTCAAACTCTACTATAAAGCCATAGTAATCAAAACAGCTTGGTATTGGCATAAGAACAGACCTCAGGACCAATGGAATAGAATTGAAAACCCAGAAATGAACCTACAGACCTATAGCCATCTAATCTTCGATAAGGAAGCTAAAACAATAGAATGGAAGAAAGACAGCCTCTTCAGTAAATGGTGCTGGCAAAATTGGTTAACTACATGTAGAAAACTAAAGCTAGATCCTTATATATCACCCTGCACCAGAATCAACTCCAAATGGATCAAAAACCTTGAACTCAAAGCAGACACTCTGAAAACATTACAGGATGGAATAGGAGAAACCCCAGGTCTCCTTGGCTCAGGCCGAAATTTTCTGAATAGAGACCCGGAAAAACAACAAATCAAAGAAAGGTTGGACAAATGGGATTGCATAAGGTTGCAGAGCTTCTGCAGGGCAAATGACATAGCTAGCAAGATCAATAGAAAGCCCACCGATTGGGAGAAGATCTTTACTAGCCATACAACGGACAAGGGTCTCATATCTAAAATATACTTGGAACTCAAAAAATTAAACCACCCAACAACAAATCCTCAAAGAAACAACTGCCCAATAAATAAGTGGGCGAAAGACTTAAAGAGAAGCTTCTCTGAAGAAGAAAGAAGGATGGCCAATAGACACATGAAGAAATGTTCAACATCCCTAGCCATAAAAGAAATGCAAATCAAAACAACATTGAGATATCACCTCACTCCAGTTAGAACAGCAAAAATCAAGAACTCTAACAACAACAGATGCTGGAGGGGATGTGGACAGAAAGGAACCTTACTTCATTGTTGGTGGGAATGTAAACTTGTTCAACCACTTTGGAAAGCAGTATGGAGGTTCCTCAAAAGACTTCACATAGATCTCCCCTATGATCCAGCAATCGCACTTTTGGGCATTTACCCAAATGTATACAAACAAGACCACACTAAAGCTACCAGCACAACTATGTTTATTGCAGCATTATTTACCATAGCTAAGATATGGAACCAACCCAGAAGCCCCTCAGTAGATGAATGGATCAAGAAAATGTGGTATATATACACAATGGAATTCTATGCCTCCATCAGAAAGAATGACATTTCCCCATTTGTTAGGAAATGGAAAGGCTTGGAAAAAATTATATTAAGTGAAGTAAGCCAGGCCCAAAGAAACATAGGTCCCATGGTTTCCCTTATTTGCAATATCTAGTATAGGTATGAGTCAAGCGGAAAAGATCAGATAATGTGATGTTAGGAAAACGAACCCTTAAATATGTATTTTAATGTTTTCGTTTCTTTCATGCATGTGTTTCTAATGCATTTATAAGATTATTTCTTTGTTGCTTTGTATGTCCCTCCCCCACAGTGTAACCCCCGCTTTCACTTTATTTGATGTCAGTATAACATGTGGAGGAGATGGGGACAAACAAGTCGTTTAAGGATTCAGGTGGACCTGTTGTAACAAGGAGAATTACAAAATGTCATGTCAAAGCAAGCTTTACAATGTCGGTGTGGGGGGGGGGAGGGGGGTATGATTGGGTGGGGGGGAGGGGGGAGGCTGGGAAGGGAGGTGAAGGGTAAACAAAGGAGGAGGCTGCAATGCTTGGTAAGAAATGTATGCATTATCCTGCCCATGTAATTGTAGCCCCTCTGCACAGTATGTTCTCAAATAAAATAAAATTAAATTAAAAAAAAAAAAGAAATAGACTGTCATACTGGGATTCTTGAATTAGGTTACATACCTGTTTGAGTTGGCTACCATGTGTCAATGACTCTGTCTTGAAAGGAGAATCTTCTCCTTACCATTAGAAGAGTTGCAGCCAGATGTCTTGGCTCACACCTGTCATCCTAGCTTCTCAGGAGGATGAGATCTAAGGATTGCACTTCAAAGGCAGGTGTGGCAGGAAAGTCTATGAGATTCTTACTCCAATTAACCACCAGAAAGATCAGAAATAGTGACTCTAAGGGATAGCTTCCAGGTCCTGAGATTAAGCCCCAGTACAAGTAAAGGGAGGGAGGAAGAAAAGGAGGGAGGAACGGGGTGGGGGGAGAGAGAGAGAGACAGAGAAAGAGAGAGCCTTTGGCCGTAGTGGCACCACAATTATTTAGATTATCAAGAAGACTCTGTATTATGCATGCAACAAAGGGAAGCCAGGAGGAGGAACAGAATAAGTGGGAACAGCCCACACTAAGCAAAAAGAAAGAAATGTAAACATCACCTGATGCGGAAAAAATAACTTGTATTGTCAAAGCTCATAGAATTCACAAACTGTATAGACCATGATAATGACAATTTGCCTTGTGAAAGTTAAAATATGTTTGAGACTCTAACAATACTGTGAAATATGTAAAATTTATGTAATCACCTAATCTCAATTAAAGAAAAAAGTGAGAGAAAGGATGGGTTAAGAGAGATGGGTGACAATGTTGTCAGACACTTTGTACTCATATACTGTTTTGTAGAATGGGAAGTTCTTCATACAGCTACATAAAGATAATAAAAAATAAATAAAGTGTTAAAAAAAAGAAGATTCTGGGACATAAAGTTGCTGCATACCCACTCGGGGTTATAATAAGATCTGTGAATACTTATGCTTATTCTAGAAAGTTTACAATGTCATAACTCCCCTGGCATAACATAGAATAAATCCAAAGGTTGAAGGAAACATGAATTTTGGAGTTAATTATATTCAGTCTCTTCCTGTACCCTTTTGTTCCCTGATGGGACTTCAAAGATAATTTCCTTCAGCAAGTCACTGAAAAATGGGTCAATGTGGAAAGATAGTGAAATGAACTCTCTGGCTTCAGTAAGAATTATGAATTCTGTGATGCTAGAAGAACTTTGAGACCTCATACGTCAAAATGTGAGTTGAATTGCTACAATAAGAAATGATGGTGTCTTGCTGTGTTTCTACATCTGCCAGTTTACAGACAATAGGCTCCTTGAACAAAGAGGAGCCTATATCACCTTGAGGAAGGACCTTTACTGGGATGACCATATCCCTGACGGAAAGTATAAAATGGATACTAGTTATGAGTACATAATAACTTATAGAGGTTAGAAATGTCATGTGATTTGCTGAGCAGAGTGAAGACTCAGGGAGTAGAGAAGATAAATTATTATATTTCCTGCCATCTTCATCTATACACAAACACACTGAAGTATGGTCTACAAAGGGGGGGATTTCAATGGTGTAACTCCTTTGAAATACTAAGTTACCATCTAACAAAATGAATCCCAGGAAAGGAAACTTGAGGTGTTGGGGGACGGATGAGTTCAAGGGAAGGGGCATAGACAAATGAAGAGAGGAAGGCTGAGAGAATGCAGCCATAATATGTGTGAAAATGGAATTAGGAAAACTGAGGGGATTGATGGGGTTGGGAGAGATGGAAAAGAATAATGAAAGGTGTGACACTGGTCAAGATGCATTGTACTTTGAATAAACCCTTTGAACAATCCTTTTTAAAAACTAAAAAAATGAACTGAAATAAAATCTGCCCTGGATAGGTAGCAAAAATAGTGAACTGAGATAGCCATTTGCCTGTTCACTCTCAAGTCTATCTTTCCAGTTTTTTCGAATAGTATGCCCAGCATTTGAGGGTCAGCATTACACAGAATGGATTTGAGTATATAAATACATGAAAAATAATATGGAGTCTTTCTTTTCTTTTTTCTTGTTTGTTCATTTATCTGCCTTTGGAGAGTTAAGGGGGAGCAGAAATAGAGGGTCAAAAGGAAAACAAATGCAGGCACTATGTTGAAAATGTGCTACTCAACTTGTGGGTGGGAACAGGAAGGAAAAAATGGGAGAGAGCAAGAGGGAAGGGGTGACATTGTTCAAAAAGAAATGTACTCTTTACCTGAAGCCAGCCCAGGCAGGAAAGCCAGTGAGACTTTTATGTCCAATTAACCACCAAAAAGTGTCAGGAATTGAGCTATGGTTTAAGTAATAGACTGCTAATCACAAGCAAAAGAGCTCAGGGACAGCCTCCAGTCCCTGAGTTCAAGCTCCAGTACATTCTCTCTCTCTCTCTCTCTCTCTCTCTCTCTCTCTCTCTCTCTCTCTCTCTCTCTCTCTCTCTCTCTCTCTCTCTCTCTCTCTCTCTGTCTCTCTGTCTCTCTGTCTCTCTCTCTTTCTCTCTCTCTCTCTCTCTCTCTCCCTCTCTCTCTCTCTCTCTCTCTCTCACACACACACACACACACACAAATATGGAAAGTCTTTTCAAGGAAGATTATTGAACAGCTTTCAACTTATTCTTCATACTTTTATTAGTTTTTATAAGAAACAGCTTTGTAGTCTTAAAAGCATATAGTTGTGCATGAAGGACTAAAAATTTTATAAGTAACTGTGTGCCTATCTGGTGGCAGCTTTAATGTTTTCCAAGTTGTACCCATACTTCTAGAAAATCTTTTTTTTCAGTAACACAAGAAGCATATCTACTTGGGTCAATTAAAATATTTCAAATTTCATTTTCTTGTCCCATAATCCATTCTATTCCAATAAATAACAATAATATTATTATATAATAATGATATAATAATATTTCCTCAACATTCATCTAAGATGTGAAATTACTGCTACTCCATCTGGTTTCAGTAAACAAATTCTGCAGTTACCATATCCTACATAATATGGTTCAAAATGAATATAAGGAAAAGTATGAATCAGGTTGGCAAGCTTACCATTTGGTAGTGATATTTTAGTGCTAAAGTATATTGGGTACTAATTTTCTAAGGAAAATAGCAACATGATGCTCTCAAATTGAGAAACATAAAAGAAGGGCTATAAAATTACACAGTCACCCTAACCCATTTGTAATTCTTCATATCCCAATAGAGTTTGACAACCTTAATATCAGAAGAGCGTCTAAGACGGTAATCCCAACAGTATTCTGGTGATAAGATTTTACTGGGTTTATGGAGAAAGAAATACTTGTTTAAGTGGCTTTCATCATGCCACACTGCTTCAATGTTATTTTTCTTGTCATTCATGATTCCTTTGGCACACTCCCTGACAATATCAAGAACTTGAATGGTTGTGCCTCCAAAGACAGCAGCATGGTAATAAAAATCTCCCTTACCCTTAGGTATATAAGCTTCAGATAAATTGTTTCTTTCATATGGTAACCTTGAAGGATGTTTCTTGTACCAGTATGCATGTAACTGAGCTACTGAGTTCCCCAGAGTCTCCAAACCATAACTGTTTACAAAAATTTGATCTACATCCATGCAAAACAGGTAGTCAACCTCATACTGGATGTGATCCACAATGTGTTCACCAATTATCTTCATGCGCATCATACTGTTGTCTTGCCATCTCTTCTCTTTTTTAACTTCAAAAATTTTAAACATTCGAAGGCGATTCAAAGATATCCAGGATAGATCAGTGAAGTTTTCTACCATGATATAAATGATGACTTTCTGACCAATCATAAAAAATCTATCAGCAGATTTCAAAAAGATAGGCAAATGGTAATGAAGATATCTGTGAAGTAAACCAAAAGTGATTCAGTTGCTCTTCTTCTTTTAAAAAGAAGTTTTATTGTTATTATAAAGGTGGTTTACAGAAGGGGAGGGGTTTACTGTTACATGTCAGGTAAAGGGTACATTTCTTTTGGGACAATGTCACCCCTTTCCTTGCTTTCTCCCACTTTTTCCCTCCCATTCCCACCCATAAGTTGTATAGTTCAATTTCAATATAGTGGCCAGTGAGTACTATTTCCGCATTTTTCACACTTTGTCCCTCCATTTCTGTACCTCACTTAACATTCCCCAAAACGTATAAACAAACAAACGGAAGAGAACAAAAACAGCAGAAGACAAAACTCTTGTTTTCATTTTCTGGAGTTCATTTTGACAATTATTACTTTGGATGATCAGATGCACATAGGCATTGTGCCTTTCTGTTCTCCTAAGAGTATCTTCCTTTGGTCTCACTGTGAATGCATAGAGACCTGTATAATTTATTATGTCCTGGTATTTTAGATCTAGCTCCCAGATATGAGAGAAAACATGTGCCATTTGCCTCTCTAAGATTACCTCATTTAACACGATTTGTCTATCTATTTCCCTGCAAATGTTATTCTTTCTAATAGTGGTGTATAAAATTCTGTTATATATAGTTCCCACACTTTTTAAATGAAGTTGGTCTTCTTGTATTTTACTGGAACACTTACTATCTAAATTCCATGGACATAACATATCCAGAAATACTACTAAGCAACTAAGTATTAGATATTCTATTATTATCAGTATCATTATTGATCATACAAAATACTGCATTTCATTATGACATCTTCATAGTTTCATGCTATGTAATTTTATAATAATTAGCCCTTTCTTGTTCCCTTCCTTTCTGCCTTGATTCTTTGCTGTAATATTATTCCTTTATTTTCATAATGAGTTCTATAAGTCATAGAATAGGAGTTCCCCAAGAGAGGGACTAAAATGGTGCAAGCAGATGAAAGCCAGAGATTTCAAGGCTATCATAGAAATGAACTTGCTTTGAGGGGGCCAGGCTGCAAGCAGGAAAGGTCTTGAATCTCTACAGGAGGAAATACTGCTGTCAGTATCTGGCTTTAGGAATGGTCTGCTATGCTTACAAAGTCAAGGGAGGAATAGTACATACCCTACCATCTGCGTAATTTTTAAAATTTTGTACTGTGGCCTTTGCTGTGTCTTAGGATACAGTAAAAGATTCTCAGGGTAATAAAAGCCCTTAGAGATATTCAAAAAAGGGAAGGTAATCATCTATAACTCAGCTTCAATGATGTTTATTTAATCTTAAGAAATAAGCTCTGGGGACTGAAAGTGGCTCAGTGGTAGAGTGATTGCCTTGCATGCATGAGGCCCTGGGTTCGATTCCTCAGCACCACATAAGCAGAAAAAGCCAGAAGTGGTGTTGTGGCGCAAGTGGTAGAGCACTAGTCTTGAGCTGAAGAGCTGAGGGACAGCGCCCAGGCCCAGAGTTTAGGCCCCATGACCGACAAAAAAAAAAAAAAAAAAAAAAAAAAAAGAAGCTCTGGATATTGATCTGAAATATAGCTGATTACAGGTCAGAATGAAGCTTTCTAGTTTGGCATATGTAAAATTATACGTAAATTATAAAAAAAAATAGAACTGAAAATATTCTTCTGAAAATATAGTTGACACGCATTCAAATTAAAATAAGTCCAAATGGGCTGGGAAGGTGGCTCAGTGGTACAGTGCTTGCCTTGCATGCTTGAGGCCCTGGGTTCGATTCCTCAACACCACATAAGCAAAAAAGAAAAAAGCTGGAAGTGGCGCTGTGACTCAAGTGGTAGAGCACTAGCCTTGAGCTGAAGAGCTGAGGGACAGCACCCAGGCCCAGAGATCAGGCCCCACGACCAGACCTCCCCCCCCCCAATAAATAAATTAATTAATTAAATAAGTTCAAATAATATTTGTGTCCGTTTCTAAGCTTTGTTATTATGACACTGACAGCTTTGAAGATGGAATGTCTCTTGTTTTTTGTTTGTTTGGCTTGCCAGTCCTGCTGCTTGAATTCAGGGCCTGCGTACTGTCCCTGAGCCTGTCTGTGCTCAAGGCTAGTACTCTACCACTTGAGCCACAGCACCCCTTCTGGATTTTTCTGTTTATATGGTACTGAGGAATTGAATTCAGGGCTTCATGCATGCTAGGCAAGCACTCTGCCACTAACCACATTCCTAGTCCCTATCTCTTGTTTTTTCCAAAGGTTTGTAAATTTTGCTGATCTTTTTTATAAAGGACCAGTTTTTTACTTTGAATTCTACATTTCATTTATCTCAACTCTAAAATTATGGATGCATGTTTTCTCCTTGATTTAAGCTTATTTTGCTCTTCTTTACGTAGTTCCTTAAAGTAAATGCTTAGGTTATTAAGATACGTGTGTGTGTGTGTGTGTGTGTGTGTGTGTGTGTGTGTGTGTCTGTCTGTCTGTCTGTCTGTCTGTCTGTCTGTCGTCTGTCTGTGTCTGTGTCTGTGTCTGTGCATGCACGTGCTGGTCCTAGGGCTTGAACTTTGGGCCTAGGCACTGTCCCTGAGCTTTTTTGCTCAAGGCTAGTACTCTATTACTTGAACACAGTACTGCTTCTAGATTTCTGGTGCTTAATTGGAGATTAGAATCTCACAGATGGGCTTGGAAGGTGGCTCAGTGGTAGAGTGCTTGCCTTGCATGCCTGAGGCCCTGGGTTCGATTCCTCAGCACCACATAAGCAGAAAAAATTAAAAAAGCCAGAAGTGGCACTGTGGCTCAAGTGGTAGAGTGCTAGCCTTGAGCTGAAGAGCTGAGGGACAGTGCCCAGGCCCAGAGTTCAGGCCCCATGACCGGACCCCACCCCCACCCCCCAAAAAAAAAGAATCTCACAGACTTTGCTGCCCAGGCTGTCTTTTAACCATGATCCTAAGATCTCAGCCTCCTGAGTAGCTAGGATTACAAGCATGAGCCATTGGTACCTGGCTGATTTTTTGTTTATTTTTGTTTCCTACCACTTTGTTGAAAATATTTATTAAATCTAAGTGGTTTCTCTTTCTGTTTTAGAGAATCCTTAGGGTCTTTTAAATATAGGATCATATCATTTACAAATAAGAATGATTTGACTTCTTCCTTTCTTATTTGTATGCCTTTTATTTATCTATTTTGAGTTATTACTCTAAGAAGTCAAGTACTATATTGAATAAGAGTGCACACCCATTTCGTTCTTTACTTCAAAGGAAATATTTTAGTTTTTCCCAATTAGCACTATGTTGGCTATAGGTTGGAATTATGTAGCCTTTATTGTGTTGAAGTACATTCTCAGTATTCCTAATTTCTTCAGAGCTTTAATCATGAAGGGAGATCGAATTCTGTCAAAGGTTTTCTGCATCTATTGAGATGATAGTGTGATTTTTGACCTTCATTCTTTTTAGTGCTGTATTACATCTGTTGATTTGCATATGTTGAACCTCCTTGGATCCCTAGAATGAAACCATTCAACTATAGTGTATGATATTTTTTCACATATTGTTGAATTTATAATTTGTTTGAATTTGAATTGGTTTGTTAATTATTTTATTGGGAATTTTTGTGTCTATGGGTATTAAGGAAATTGATCTATAATTTTTTTGTTATTGTTGTGTCATCTGGTTGTGGTGTCAGAAATGACTTTATTAGTGTTCTTTTTCTCTTGTGTAATAGTTTTGGAGTTTTGCTTTAATGGTATAATTGAATTTAATAATGAATCTCTCTGGCCCTGGGCTTTTCTTCATTGAGAGACTATTACTGCTTGAACTCATTTCTTATTACAGTATAGACCTGTCTAATTGGAGGGTAAAATGCATCTAGAAATGTACCCACTTCTTCTGGATTTTCTAATTTTTATTAGAATATGACATTTTTAAATACTAACAATCCTATCAATATAAACTTTGAAAATCAAGAAAGCATAGAATCACGTATCCCAAGCCCTGTAATATATAAGTGCTGGTCTTCTTGAATTTCAAAGTTTATATTAAGAAATGTAGCTTTACTCTGATGGGATTACATTTATATGTAATTTGGCAATTCTCTTTGCAGCTTTTCAACATCTTTTTAGTATAATATGCAAGTTTTTCTGGTCTTCTCTGTTTAGTGTTACAAAACATCCTATATTTAGCAACCAACTCTTTCTTAAAATTTTGGAAATTTTTTTCAATTATTTGATGTTTTTATGCCTTTATCTTGCGCTTCTTCTATGCCTATGATTCATAGGTTTGGTATTTTAATAGTGTCCCATAGGTCTTATACCATACTTCTTGTCATTTTTCCTTTAAATATTCCAATTTATGCACACATTATATTATCAGTCCTGTCCTTTCTAGAATACAAGGTTATTACAGGAAACATCATTCAAGTAAAGATGACAGATATAAAATGGTAGATATGCCAAGCTTTTATTTTTTAATCTTGCTTTTAGTTACCCTTAGATAATTGTAGGCCCAAGTAATAAGTCAGTGCTTTTCAACAAAAGCAATTTCTAAACACTCATGGGCTTACACTCTCCAAGTAAACTTGGAATACCCATAACTCTGTTGTTCACTAGCAATCTTGGGAGAGAAGAGGTTTGTGTCACAGACATGCAGCCACCACAAGCTTCAACGTGTTTTGATATCCTTCTAAAAACAATGCTTAGAGTTATGCTGATAACACAAATTGACAGTAAATGTTCAGCAAGACAACTGAGGAGCCGCTGTGAAGGCAGTTGTCCTTCTCACTTATCTGTTCATTCAGATATGTCCTGCCTACACACAGATGTGAAAATGACTCTTCAGCTTTCCTGACACATGGGGCCTGCCAGGCTCCTGTTTCTGCAGATAATACTGCCACACATAACCCCACCTCTTGGCAATCTCTCTCTTCCACACTTGTTAGTGCTGCTGGCCTGGCAGGTCATGGTTTACTTGCCTTGCTCCACATGGTGCCAACAGTGCCCCCTGGCTTTGATGGCTGTTGCCTAAACATCTGGAGTATGTGTCATCTGGCTCCCCGTCTCTAGGGGCTCTATGTGAGTGGAATCCCACAGGACTATTTTTTCTCAGCTGGATCCTTACACTCAAAAATCCTGTCTTCAAGTCTCATTTTGTCAGAGTGGAGCATGTGTCATAGAGGAATGTTTTTCAGAAGTTCTTTCTCTTCAAAGGCTGGTAGTCTGGGATCTATTTCTACCACATTCTCCCTGGATCATCTTTGCATCTGGCAGACACACCAGGTATAGCTGGCTATACACAGGCTCTGTTTCCTCCATTCTACCCTCTGCAGTCTAGTGTACTTCTAAGAGGCTCTGGGGCCTATGACATCAGCGTGGAATTCACTTTCCCAGGCAGCAAACAGGGAAGAGAGGGACATAGCACTAAACAGCAAGTTATCTTCATTGGCCACTTATTAAAGCGATTCTGAATATTGTGAAGTGGCAACCATTTACCCTCCAGAGCAAGGTCTTTGGCTCTGCAGGTATGGATAGTGATCATGCCTTCTCTCCTCCCTTTTATTCAGCTCCATCCCCAGTCATATCAGGATCCTGTTAATGGCCCTCTCAGGCCCTGATTTTTGGCTGTAGGCATTCCAGGTGAGTCATCTTCACAGCTCATTCATCCATCTGAAAACCCATTTGCTTCTCATTCCCCCCCTCTTTAATGCCTATGTTCAACAGTGCTCTGTCTTAAAACACTCCTATCCTTTTACCTATATTTGTTGTTTTCATAGGGTTTTAGAAGAGATCATTGTGATGACTATTCTTCTATCTTTTAGTGAAAATGCTTCATTGCATTTGTTTTTCTATTTTAGGAATCTACATTCATGGTTTTCATTTCTATTAGATTAACAATACAACAGACATTGGCTTTTGTTTAAAAATTCCTGAATGATTTTAGGGATCCTTTCTATATTTTTACCTTATGATTGTGAGAAATTATAGAATATAAAATTTCTACTGCTGATAATTGCAATTATCCTGATTTATTGTGTATTCAACTACTATTCCTGTGAAGGATGAGTAACCATAGTTAAGTAGGTTTACCTGGAAGTAGTTTGTAACTTAGGGAATGCAAAGAAGAATAAAAATTGTTGGGTTTATCTAGTGTAGTGTGGGGACAATGAAGGATGGTAATAACAAAAGTACAGACATTAAAATAATTGGCAGATGATTGTAAAATCAAATTACAAGAAAACGAACACATTAAGATTTTTTTTTGGCATGGACCAAATGGGCAATATTTAGAATTATGTCAGGAATTGGCCTAAAGAGAGTAATTACTAAGTGAAATTATAAAGTACTCCAGTCAATTACCTACTGTTTTCTACATTAAAAAGTCTGAATATGAAGGACATTTGGAATCAATACCTACCTTCCCACAGCAAATACAATCAATCCCACAGCAACTTTATGACGTGCATAGTAGTTTTTCAAGAACGATTCGTCATAAGTGTCTTGCCACACAATTGGAGCAGACCATTCAGTAATAGTACTTACATTATCTCTATATCTGTAAGAAAGATATGAGTTTTTGAAATTAGCATATATTGTATAAAGTAAGAAGCTGAACTGTAATGATTCCATACACATACAATGTCCTTTGATCATATTTGGCCCCCCTCTATTACTTGTAAAAACAAAATAATAAAATACTTTTTAACAAAACAACAGGAGAAATTGCTAATGCCTAATACCTTGAATCTCAATGGAACATCTTTATTCATCTCAAAGCCTTGTCAATTATCATAAACTGGAGAAGCAGCATATCAGAAATTGCCAAATCATTTCAACAGTACACTTGTAGCTTAGTTACGTTGTAATCTCAAGATCTTTAAAGATATATAGTTGAAAAGTCTCCCAAAATCTAAAGTTATCATTTCCTTTATATCCATTGCTAATATCTGGTCTAAAGTGTTTCTTTTACATGGTTATTGTTAATGCATACTTAAAAAAATGAATGTGATAGTGTTTGAAAAAAACTGCCAGTGCTGATACTTGTGCACTGCCTATATCAGCTTCATTAGATTTAGAGCAACCAAGTCAAAGTTAGGTAGGAATACTTAGGAAAACTTAGTGGTCTTTCAATTTATTTTCACTCCCAACTCTTTCCACAGTTTGGTAGTAATACTGAAGTCATCAAACTGGATGACTAAATCTGCAGTGAGGAGAGTGAGCCTCATTCCCAAGGAACTGTGATTGTTCTGACCTGAGGGTTCTCTGAGAGAATGATACAAAGCATTGTTTCACCTCGCTGAGATCTCTCTCAAAGTGATAAAGTAGCTAAGGTAAGTAAGGGGAGGGTGTTCTTGAATGAATTTTGGAAAAGTGTCTGATGCCCTGCAAAAACAATTATAGTTGGAACAAACACTAGAGATGCTGAAAGGCTGTGAAGCACATATAGGAGATGAGTTATTTTGGAAAATAAGGGATTAGATAGCTTTTTTGGTGTATAATAGGAAAATTATGAATGTATACACATGCCCAGGGTAGGATACATGCTCAGAAAAGACCTGCATTTTCATCCCTGGCTGAGATTTAAGCTCAGTATAAGCAGAAAATTTAGGCTAAGACACAATTGTAAACCTTGGAGAAGGGCTTCAAAACCAATATGAAGAATGAAGGTCCACTTCTTTTCAATTTTCTTTTTTTCCTTCTTTCTTTCATTGTTTCTCTTTTTTCTTTTCTTTTTTGTTGCTTTTTTATTTCATTCTTTCCATTTTAGGTCTTTCTTTTTTCTGTTCTTTTTTTTCTCCCTTTTTCGTCCTTTTTTTGTTCCTTGCTTTCTTCCTTCTTTTTCTTTTGTTCCCTTCTATTATCTTCCTCTTATTCCTCCCTCCTCTTTTTTCTTTCTTCCTTTCTCACTTCACTATTAACCACTAACTAAACATAAGTAAAAGGAACAGAGACCAACACTGAGAAAAAACTTAAAAATTGGTTTAGAAAAGTACTAAACAAACAAAACTATAAGCCACATAACTTTTATTTTACCAGTCCTAGAGTTTGAACTCTGGACCTGCGCACTTTCCCTGAGCTTTTGTTCTCAAGGCTAGTGTTCAAACATTTGAGCCACAGCTCTACTTCTGGCTTTTTTGTGGTTAATTGTAGATAAGAGAATAGTAGACTTTCCTGCCTGGGCTGGCAGGATTACAGGCATGAGCTACCGGCACCCAGCCAAGCCACATAACTAAGGAAGTAAAATATAAAATTTCCATAAAGAACATAATATCATCATCAAAATGCCCATTTTAAGCAAAAAGTATGAGACATAAAAAGGAACAAGAAAATGCTCTTTCACAAGAACAAAAAGATCTTTCCAAGGAATCCTAGACATTATATTGAAGAGGCAATGACTTTAACTCCTTTAAATACGCTCAAAGAACTAAAGGGAACTAGAGGTAAAGAACTAAGAGAATCTAGGGAAACAAGGGGTCAGTATTAATACGGCATATGGGTAAAGTGATAGAAATAATTTAAAGGAGCCAAATGGAAATTCCAGAGTTGAGAAGTGTAATGGAAAACAGTATATGGTTTTAACAGAAGATTTGGGTAGGCAGAGAAGAGAATTAGACATAGACAGAACACTTACCCACAATAGAATGTACAAGTATACATGGAGTAGCCTATAGACTACACCATATAAACACCTATAAACTTTAAAAGACTGAAAACACACAAAATATATTCTCCATATGCAAGGAAATGAATTTAGAAATAAAGAACAGAAAATCTGGAAAGCCCACAACATGTAGAAATTAAACAAGATACTTTTTTAAAGTTCTAGCAAGGATTTATTTTAGTATAACAGCATCAAAGGAGAAAGAAGTGGAAAAGAGACAAAAACATTTCTTCTTTTCCATGCAGAACATAGGAATTAAAGAATCCAATAATACACTCTTAAATAACTTAAGGGGCAAGGAAGGAATGGCAAGGCAAATGAGAAAATAAGAGACAAATGAGGATATTGCATATTAATAAATATCCATCAGGAAGACAAAATATCTATGCATAGAATGCTAAAGCTCCCAACTGCATCAAACAAATACTGATTGATCTAAAAACACTCATACTCCAAACATGCAAAAACTCAGCAAAGAAACTCCAGAGCTGCATTGATGAGCTGGACCTAACACACATCTATGGAATATTCTACACAGCAGTGTCACAAGATACATTCTTCTTAGAAATCCATGGAACATTCTCCAAAACAGACTACAGTCTAGGTCACAAAGCAAATCTCTGCAAATTCAAGAAAATCAAAATTACTCTCTGTATCTGATCAGACCGCAATGGAATAAAATCGGAGTTCACCAAAGCAAAAACCATTACAGAAAATACTTAAATTCATGGAAACTAACAATACATTGCTGAGTGATCGGTGCTCATTGAAGAGATAAGAAGGGAAATTCAAACGTTTCTGGAATTCAATATAAATGAATACACAAAATGCCAGCTCTTCTGGTATACATCAAAGGAAGTACTTAGAGGAAAGTTATGACTACCAAGAAATTAGAGAAATCTTAAGGCAATACTCCAATGATGCACCTCAAGCCTCTAGAAAAACAGGAAAAAGCCAAACCCAAAACCACTATATGGAAAGAAATAATAAAAATTAGATCACAAATGAATGGATTAGGGACTAAATAATATATAAGGAATTAACAAAACAAAATGTTGGCTCTTAATTCTTTTTTAATTGGCAGGCCCTTAGCAAACCTAAGAGAATTGAAATCACCCAAATAAATAGACATAAAAAAGAAAGCATCACAATAGAAACAAGCAAAATTCAGAATATTATAAGGGAATATTTTGCAAATCTTCACACCAATAAATTGGAAAACCTGGCAGAAATGGATATATTTCTAGAGAATGTTATAATATCTAAACTAAACCAAGAAGATATAAACCGATTAAATTGACCTATAATAAGCACTAAAATTAAAATGACGGTGAAAGACCTTCCATCCAAGAAAAGCCCAGGACCTGATGGATTTACATTCAATAAGACTTTCAAAGGAGTACTAACACCAATACTCAAACTTTTCTATGAAATAGAAAGTGAAGGATCAGAAAACAAAGGATGCATGTTTTTCCTTACATGTGGAAGCTAGGATTAGTTCATAACCTAATAAGAAAATACTTTGGGTAGTATGCAAGTATATACAAACGCATTAACTGAAATATGGTAGATTCAAAGGAGAACTCCTTAGAAAGTGTAATTCCTTAGAAAGGCAAGGTCAAAGCTCAACATAATAAACACCAGGCAGCAGGTACTGGAAAGGGGTGGAATGGGACCAATGGGAAAAGGATAGACAAATGAAGAGGAGGGGGAGAAGGCAGTCAGGAATTCACTGTATAGCCTACAAAATTAAGAAGAGTAAGGGAAGGGATGTGTTGGGGAGGGATGGGTGAGAATGTTGAAAGAGCTGACATTGATCAAGACGTATTATAGTCATAAACTGCTTTGTTAAATGGCAAGTCCTTTATACAACTACCTAAAGATAATAAAAAAATTAAAAATTTGATTTTGGATAGGGGAAGCATCCTCATTTCTTTAAAATAGCAAGTATCAAAATATCTAGAAAAAATACATTGAGATTACTGTAAGTGAAAACACATTTTGACTTTGGCAATGGTTTTCTAGATATAACACCAAAAACATAGGTGAAAACAATAACAAAATAATAAATTAGACTCATCAGAGCATAAAACTTCTTTCATCAAAGGATACTATTTTTTAAAAATGGAAAAAAAGACCCATAACACAGGAGAAAAAAACGTACAAATCACTTATCTGTTAGGAATCTAGCATCCAAAATGAATGAAGAAACCATACAGCTCAACTTTAGTGTCTTTTTACAATAAATAAAAACAATCAAGAGCTGGTTGTTGGTGGCTCACACCTATAATGCTAGCTAGCCAAGAAGCTGAGATCTAAGAATGGCAGTTCACAGCCAGCATAGCTGGACACTTTTATCTACAGTTAATAGAAGTGGAGGTGTGGCTCAAGTCTTAAAGCACCAGTCATGAGCAAAAAATTTGAGCAAGAGCTTGTCTAGCTCCAGCACTGGTGGAGACACATACACACACACACAACAACAACAACAACAACAACAACAACAACTCAATTTTTAAAATGGCAAAGACATTTCTGTCTATATATAAAAGACCAATAAGCATATTACAAGGTCATTAGAAACTGGACATTAGTGGTTCACATCTGTATTCCTAGCTACTCAGGAAACTGAGATCTGAGGACCATGGTTCAAAGCTAGCTTGGGCAGACAAATCTGTAAGACTCCTCAACAAACCACCAAAAAGCTGGAAGTGAAACTGTGGTTCAAGTGGTAGAACATTAGCCTTGAGCAAGAAAACTAAGGGACAACACCCAGACCCTGAGTACCAACATATGTGCACATGCACCCACACGCACACACACACACACACACACACACACACACACACACACACACACACACTCATACATACACACACGTCACTAGATTTCATTAGAAAAATACAAATCAAAAGTACATTGAGATATTATTTCATACACATAGTCATGATACAATAAAAAGGCAAGTACTAGAGTACAATTCCTGTAGCCCCAACTACTCTGGAGGATAAGGCCAGGAATTTGAGACTATCCTGGGCAACATATAAGACCCTGTCTTGAAAACAATAACAACAGAAACAACAAAAACCTATCAAAACAAAGCACAAACACTAGAAAATTGGCAAGGATGTAGAGAAGTTAGAACCCTCTACATTATGGTAGGAATACAAAATGGTGCAGCTACTATGGAAAACAAGTTCATGGTTCCTCAAAAATTTTGATATGTGTTGGGTGCTAATGGCTTACACCTACTCAGGAAGCCGAGATCTGAGGATCGAGGTTCAAAGTGAGCCCAGGCAGGAAAAGTCTGTGAGACTCTTATTTCCAATAAACCACTCAGAAAACTGGAAGTGGTGCTGTGGCTCAAGTGGTAGAGTGCTAGCCTTGAGCTGAAGTGCTGAAGGACAGCATCCAGGCCCAGAGTTCAAGCCCCATGACTAACATAAATAAATAAATAAATAAATAAATAAATAAATAAATAAAATTTGACATGTAAATACCACCTGACTCAATAAAATTCCATTTGTAGTAATTCCACTTATATATCCAAGAAAAATGTAAATATATATCAGAAAACCCATACATGAATATTTATAGCAGAATTATTCACCATAGCTAAAATATGGGAATAACTTAATGTCCATATCTTATAAATTGATATGTTTATGTTCATATGGAATAATATTCAGCTAGAAATACATGCAATAATGGAGACATGCTAACTGAAAGGGACCAAACATAAAATGCTACATATTGAATTTCATTCCTATGGAATATTCCAAATGAGCAAACTTATGAAGATAGTGAATCAGTGTTTTCCAACAGGTGGGGCAATTGGAGAATGGAGGGATTTTTTTTTCTGTTGTGACAAAGATGTCCTGCAATTAATAGACACACAACATTCAGAATATACTAAAATTCAGTAAATTCAGTTTTCAAATTTGAGTACAGAGAGCTAGTATATTACATATAGCTAACAATAAGACAGTAATCAAAAATATAGAGAGAAAGCCTTCAAATCTATAAGACAAAGGGCTAGGGAGAGAGAGAGAGATTGAGATTGCATTTGGGATAAGATTGTTTTAGGAAAGTCAACATTAAAGAGCCCGGTATTCATATGTGAAATTTTGCATCATTAATGGTGATAATCAAGAAAATAAGACAATGGGAATTATCTGGAGCCTATTTAGAATCTATGTCATTGATTACAATTTTCTCTTTTGTCCAATAGTCATAAATCATCATTAATTGCTAGGACATACTTTGCTGTTGTGTCAGTGGGATGATACACCAGTTATGAAGCTATTGTCTTTCATGACTAAGCCTAAAATACTATTTACTCTGTTTCATTTTACTTGAGCTGAAATTCTGCTAACTCTGTTTCTCTTAGCCAGTTGGTACCCTGCTAGAATTTGATAATAGTGAGCACAGGGGGAAAAATCCCAAGGCTGAAAAAAACTCTCTTTTCTGTGTTCTGCCGGCTTCTTGTTGCTTCTTATTCCTGCAGATCCCCTACCAGCAATGTTTCTTCATCCCAACAACAGCAGTCCCTTTTCAGAGTAGCATTTGAATCTGGTATTCAGACTTCACATCATTTACAGTAACAATGTGAATCCCAGCCCCCAGGGGATTCTGTTGTGCTCAGACACTAGCACCAATGAAGCAGCATCAGAGTTGAAGTTCCCTGAACCACCACTTTGTCTAAGGTCTGATGATTCAACCCTTTTTGTTTCTTTAGCCCAAAGTAGAAATAACTCTTGTGATTGCTACCTCCATGATACCTTTAAATTAGCTTTTTTTGTCATTTCATTACCTACTTAACAATTTCCTATTAGTTAATTCATTATATTGAATTCTCTGCCTGAATAATTGGTGTGCTTTCTAAGTCCTAATTAGCTTCTGACAATGGTTATGATGTTATAGAGAAGGAGCCATGGACCATTATCCAGTCATGATTTGCACCCTTTTGAAGTAGTAATTAGGTAATTTCCTTAAGGCCTATAGCTTTGGGGTAAGAGACAAGTGGGCAAAGTAAGAAAAATTAGAAAAGCCACAGGGAAGCTCCGTACTGAAGCACGGTAAATCCAGAGTCCATCTGTCCCACTTGGGCCCACTGGTAAAATGAGCATTAACCAAATGACTGCAACTATACTACCTCAACACTCATGATCTGTCCCTGTCTTAACACCTTGAATTTGTACAATTAAAAGTCTCAATAAGGATAGGAGAAAAAAAATGGAAAAGAGTGAGGGAGGAGTAACATTGTCCAAAAAGAAATGTATTATTTACCTGACTCATGTAACTATAACTCCTCTATATCACACACACACACACACACACACACACACACACACACACACACGCACACGCACACGTGCGCACGCATGCGTGCGTGTGCGTGTGTGTGTGTGTGTGTGTGTGTGTATAGCCCCTCTATATCACAATTTTAAAAAGATTTAAGTCTCAACATGAAGGATATGGATCCAAATACTAAATCCCAGTGGGTCTTGGTCAATGTTTTATTTAATGCTATAATGAGAGATTCATCTACCCTTCAATTTTCTGGATACCAGTAGTGGTGCAGTTGCTATCTGTTTATGCATTTATGGTTCAACTTCCCATATGCCAGACTGAGATTCTTACTTGGGATCAAACCAGTCTGATAGGTGTAATTCTTGATTTTTTAGAGACCTGAAAGGAAAATTAATGCAGAGTCACGATATATCAACTAGAGTTTGAGATAATCAATGGTCTGTATAATAATAAGGTGTAAAATAAGAATAAGCAGCAGAAAAATAATTAAATTTCATGATTATATAACATGGAAAAATCATGATTTCCAACTCAAATTAATTCTTTGGGCTACCAAGAAATCCTTTTTTTGCAGTGTGAAAGCCTTAGGTCTTGAACTCAGGGCCTGAATGCTGTCCCTGAGCCTTTTGTTTGCTCAAGGCTACCTCCCTATCATTTGAGCCACAGCTAAACATCTAGCTTTTTGGAAGTAAGAGTCTCATGGATTTTCCTGTCCAGGCTGGATTCAAGCTTCAATCCTCAGATCTTATCCTCCTGAGTAACAAGTATTACAGGCATGAGCCACCAGCTCCAGGCTAGAAATCTTTTTTATTCATCTAATTTATAGAGGAAACAGCAGTATTGAATTAAAGCTCTATAAACTTTCTCCCATTCCCCCTTCAAATTTACCTAGTGTGTCACTACTTTCTTTAAAAGTCTTTAAATGTCTAACCCAGATTTTTAACATTGTTAGCCACATCTCCTACCAGGCCCTTACCATAATCTTCCTGGCTCACTGACCTTTTTAAAAAATATTTCTTTAAACCTAACACAACTGGAACTAGCTAATTCCAGATAGCCTTCAGAGTTCATTTTAAATAGTCCTTCCTGAGGGAAGTGTTTCCAAGTCTTCTACATGAGATTAGAGTCCCTCCATTAAGTTAGTCCTTACGGAATGTTTTCCTTATTATATCTGAGTTAGCCTATACAGCACCCATGAGATGGGTACTTTATCACTTAATCCCTAGTTACTAGTTCAGGATATTAAAACGAGGTGCTTTTATTTTCTTGCTCAAAGTTACAAGCAGTTTTTCCAACTCCTTCCCTTCCCTCTTTGCCATAAACTCTCAAGCCACCCAACACCCCAATTGTAGAGCTAAGGCATCTTGGAAAGTTGATCCTGAGCTGAACGAATGAAAAGATGGACCCAATTTGTATGTCATGAGCTAATTCATACCAATCTTTATCTATGCAGGTAGAGTAAGCCAGTGTAATGTTGCAGATACATGATGAAGGTAATTAAGATCAGAAAGCCAGAGAAATAGCAGACTGGCAGAATGCAGTCTGTGGAAAATGGGTGGAAACTGGGTAGGTGAAATGTATTGTGCGCACAAACAGGAAAAATTTTGAGGTCAGGATTTAACTAAAACATGGCATTATACTCAAACGCCTACTACCATTGCCGTTAGATGATACATTAGTATCAGTATTATAAAGCTATAGAATCCTGATGCTCATGTGAGCTAATATTGATAATACAGATGTTAGAATGAGTTGCATTAGATGCATTTTCCAGGAAACATTTTAATCTATTTCTGTTCCCAGTTTCTGATGCAGAAGACTTTCATGAATGTTCTAATATTTACCCATAGGTTTTTCTGAAAGTTACTGTTCTCTGTTCACCATGATTATATGTAGGGGAAACATGCCTTCTTAATAGATTATTTTTTGAATGGCACAGTTTAGCTTAGTCATGTCTCAGTAAGGATCTTTTAAATTATAGCCTTCTTAGAAGAAAAAAGGCCCATGGACACAATAAACATTAAGGAAGAAAGCCATTTTTTTTAATGTGGGTTCTATAACTACAGGAGAAAAATGAAGAACCTATTATAGTACACAATTTTTGAGAAAGTTTTCCTCTCCACATACATGATACTGTGGCTAGTGAAATCCCCTCAGAATCATTTAACTAAGCCTTCATTCCTGAATGTTTTTCCAGTTTTCAGAGACCCAAGGGTGATTATGGCAGGCTGATTCTCACTTGTAGTAATTCATTTCTTCTAGTAAGGTCCCGCCCCTCTAACACAGATGCCTCTCAGCTAGTCTGCTTTGGTTTCTGGCTTCTGACTTAATTATCTCCAACATGTATTTGTATAATTGCAGTGATTTATTCAGACTGCAAGGACTAAGGACCCACAAGTACTCCATTGTCTCCCAAACCATTCTTTATTCAGACTTTATAGCATATTTGTAAATAAACACTTACCAGCACTGATACATCCTCTGCAGTTTCTGTATGCTTAAGACAAAAGACAAGCATTACTTTCAAATGCATATAAAAAGTTTTTACATGTAAGATGGCTAGAGCTAGAACTAAAAACTACCAGTCCAGCACTTTTATTACCTAATATTGCGAATTATACTACTTAACCATTATATTGTTGGTTATGGATTACAACAAACTGTTTAATTGCTAATTAAGTCTACTTGTGTCAGGTTTATAGAAAGCAAATACAATATATAGTACCTGCAGTCAGCAATAGTAGGTTTTTTTACTTAAGAACATACAAATGGTAGCTTCTCTTTCACATTTATAAACATTATATTGCTACTGTAACTGGTAGCATCATATTACTTTTTTCAAAATATGGACCTACAAAAATTATTTTAGCAGTGTGTCAGCATATGGCAATTAGGACAGAGGACTCAGAGTCCAGACCCTCTGAATCATGAATCTTCCACAGCCTCCTATTTCCCACAGGGAGGTGAAATGCTAGACAAGGTATATAAATGTTGAGACCAGCATTCAGTGAGTCTAAGTTATTACTTATTTCTCCCCAACCACTGCATAGTTTGTATGCAAACATTCAAACAATAATAACAGAAAACCGTTCTAATCTTGAGAGATGGTCAAGCAGGAATAGCAGCTCTCCAAACATCAAACAGGAAAGATAAGAAAAGAAAACCTACTAGACCTATTATAGTCAAATCACTCAGTTTACAGAACGAAGAAAAAATATTAAAAACCATAAGTACCAAGTCACATATAAAGGCTAACATGTCAGAATAACAGCAGATTTTTCCGTAGAAACACTAAAAGAAAGGAGAGCATAGAATGATATGTTCCAACACTGAAAAAAGATAGCTGTCAACCTAGATTCATATATCCAGGAAAGTTAGCTTTTATAATTGAAATAGAAATAAAAACTCACCACAATAAACAAAAAGGAATTTATGACCACTAAACCAACACTGGAGAAGATACTTTAAGAAATCCTGTACCAGAAGATAAATGCAATCAGAAAAATACAAGAAAGAATAAATTCCATTAGATGAGTAGATTAGCAAATGTGGATTATAAAAGAAGTAAACATCACAAAACAAACCAAAATAACAGGATCTACTGCATATCTTTTGGTATTAATACTAATTATTAACTATCTCAATTTTCTAAAAGACAGACTCAGTTGGATAAAAACATCACTGATAAAGACAAACATTGGTTTGAACCAGGCGCCTGTGGCTCACACCTGTAATCCTAGCTACTCAGGAGGCTGAGATCTGAGGGGCATGGTTTAAAGCCAGCCTGGGCAGGAAGCCATGAGACTCTTATCTCCAATAAACCACTAGAAAACTAGAAGTGGCGCTGTGGCTCAAACAGGAGAGCCCTAGCTTTGAGCTGAAGAGCTGAAAGACAGTGCCTAGGCCCAGAGTTCAAGCCCCATGACTGACAAAAAAATTTAAAACAAACAAAACCATTGGTTTGGGGTGAAAGAAGAGATAAAGGTTTTATAAGCAAATGGACTCCTAAAACAGTCAGGAGCAACTTTATTCATATCTTATAGAACAGACTTCAAACCAAAATTTGCCAGAAGAGACAAAGAACACCACTTCATACTTATGAATGGCACAATCCATTTTAAAAAATCCAACTATTGGAATGCCCAGTTTTATTAAACAAACACTTCTGATCTTAACAAGCACAGATAAACCCCAACACAATAATAGTAGGAAAGGTCAGGAATTCATTCTCACCAATCAATATATATCAAGACAATATATATATCAAGATAATATATATAATATTTTTAAAACAACAGATATATTTTATTACTGATTCCATTAAAACAAATAATTTTGATGGTTAAGACTATATTTATGCAATGTATTTGGGTATAATTTGTACATATATTTGGATCAGTATAATTTGATGCCAATTTATACAACTCAATCCTGTTAGCTTTTTGACATACGATATTCTTACCAAGTATCAGAATAAAACATTAAACTTTTATTGTTACCTGAAATGATACTCCATAGGTAAGGCCCATAGAGACAATATTATCAATAATAATAGAATTATTTTTCTTTTGCATGCCATTTTTTCTGTGAAGAAAAATAAATGCAAATAGATTAAATATCATACAGTGTATACACAGTAAGTTGTATGAATCCCTCTTGATAATTCAGATGATTTAAGATAAACTAATTAGCAATTAAGGCACTTCAGCTCCTTCATTAGTTGTCTGTTTATATGAAAATAGTTGAGTCAGTGGATATTCTTGGTTGTATTTCACCTAGCTACAAAAAAGTCTTAGAACAGGGGCAGGGAAGTGTAGTGGTGGAAATGGGAGGGCAGGGATGTTAGGGGAAAAAAAGGGAGGAGGCAACAATGCTTGATAAGAAATGTAGTCATTATCTTGCTCATGTAATTGTAACCCCTCTGTATGGTATTTTCACAATAAAAAAAAAAAACATTAAGAGGCTGGAAAGGTGGCTCAGTGGTAGAGTGCTTGCCTTGCATGCCTGAGGCCCTGGGTTTGATTCCTCAGCACCACATAAGCAAAAAGAAAAAAGCTGGAAATGGTGCTGTGGCTCAAGTGGTAGAGCACTAGCCTTGAGCTGAAGAGCTGAGGGACAGCGCCCAGGCCCAGAGATCAGGCACCACAACTGGACCAAAAAAAAAAAAATTAAAAAAGAAAAAAACTCTTAGAACATTAGCTTGTTTTAGCTGTCTGTGGTATAAAAGATCTTACAAACTTCATTTCTATTTTCCAAATTATGAAGGACTTTTATCTTCAAAAAAGTTTCTACTACAAAAAAATTCTACTTCCCAGACTAACTGCATAAAGTGAGGTATGAATAAAAAAGATTTACTTATGAAAATACTTATCTGGATTCTAAAAAGTTGTATAGTTATGAAGTTAACTATTTTTAGTCAAACGATTTTTTTATAGTTGGTTACTTCAGGAAAGACTGTAGCAAACAACATATACTGTTGCATACAGTATGTATATACCTTCTCCCAAGTAATTGAATGTATAGTTATTTAGCTCATGAGTTAGGAGATAAACTATAATTTTTAGATTATCTGTACATTGATCTTGGAATTTTAGCCATCAAACTTTAGCCAAACTCTTTTGTGTTATTTATTCAACCTGGTATGAAATTATGCACAGAAAGAGATGTGGCTGTTTGGTTGAATTAAGGACAGTCTCTTACCTATCGTTTTCCTCAGGAAATTTTATAGTCTTCATTAGAGACTCGACATTTATGGGAACTGAGAAGATATGTGGAGAATCTTAAATAGGCAGTTTTGAAAGCTTTAAGGAAAAGTTCAATGTATTGGTTCTATGACACCCTCAAGTTTGTGTACTTATTATTCTGTCTTCTATGAATGATGATATCATCACATTCTTAAGATGATGAAATAATTAGATTGTGAGGATATTCTTATGCCAGTGATTTCTTCTTTATTGTCAGAGAACTATATTGTGTCCTGTTTATCAAAGATCCTTTAAGCTGCATTTGTTTTGAGGGGATTTTTTAAAAGATATATATATATATATATATATATATATATATATATAATTTTAATATTATTTTTTGCTGGTCCTTGAACTCAGGGTCTGGGTGCTGTCCCCCTGAGCTTCTTTTTCTCAAGGCTAGTGCTCTACTACTTGAGTCACAGCACCACTTCCAGATTTTTCTGAGCAGTTCATTTGAGATAAGAGTCTCATGGACTTTTCTGCCCAATCTGGCTTTGAACCTCAATTCTCAGATCTCAGCCTCCTCAGTAGTTTTATATGAAGCAAAACATATAATTAAGTATACCATTTCAATATATTTCCTATACACACATGGAAGTGTGCAACAACCATCTTAGTTAAGAGAAAGAGTATTTTCATAAATTCCTTATGCCTCTTTAAGCCAGCACTCTCTTCTATCCAATAAAACGCTGAAGAAGTTGGAAATGTCAAGGACTTTAAATAGCAGTGATTCTGAAAATATTTTAAGAACTTAACAGAAAACACTGTCAGAATGAATGAATACATAGGAATTGTCAGCCAACCAATGGAAATTACAAAAACAATGACTGTTCTAGAACAATGAACGAATTGAGAGCCAGCCAGGTGTGTTGGCTCACATAGAACTGCCATTCTAGCATTTGGGAGGTTAAAGCAAACTCATCATGAGATCAAAGCCAGCCTGGCCTATGTAGTGAGAACCTGTCTTAACAACAACCACAACAACAAAAAAAGGCCAAAATAAGTGTATATTTCAAATAGAAAACTTACTGAATAAGCTTACCAATGGGACCCTAAAGAATAAAAGGCTAGTGACATGAAATATAACTCAATGTGAGGTAGGTTATGAGAAAAAGAGAGACTGATCGATAAAATAACAGTGCCTCGCCGGGCGCCAGTGGCTCACGCCTGTCATCCTCGCTACTCAGGAGGCTGAGATCTGAGGACTGCGGTTCAAAGCCCACCTGGGCAAAAACTCTGTGAGACTCTTTTTTTAATTTATAATTTATTGTGAAAATATTGTACAGAGGGGTTACAATGACATGGGCAAGATAATTAGTACATTTCTTATCAAGCATTGTAGCCTCCTCCTTTGTTTCCCCTTCCCATCCCTTCCCATCCTCCCCCCACCCACCCCCCACCAAAGTTGTAAAGTTCGTTTTTGACATAACGACTTGTACATCTCATTGTTGCAATGGGTCCACCTGCATTCCTATTTAAACGATTTGTTTTTTCCCTTCCACTCCACAAATTATACCAACATCAAATACAGTGAAAGCAGGGGTTATACCGTGGGGGAGGGACATACAAAGCAATAAAGAAATAATCTTATAAATGTGTTAGAAACAATTGCATGAAAGAAAAAAACATTTGAATACATATCTTAGGGTTCATTTCCCTAACATCACCTTATCTGACCTTTTCTGCTTGACTCAGACATATACTGTGAGACTCTTACCTCCAATAAACCACTCAGAAAACCATAAGTGGCACTGTGGCTCAAGTGGTAGAGTGCTCACTTTGAGCTGAAGAGCTGAGGAACAGCACCCAGGCCCAGAGTTCAAGCCCACGACCAAAACAAAACAAAACAAAACAAAAACCAGTGCCTCAGTTACCTATGAGACAATATCAAAAAGTCTAACATGCATAGAATTGGATTCTCAAAAACAGAGAAAAATGAAAGAGAAATTAAATCTTTATTATAGCCAAAATTTCCCGGATTTTATTTACAAAAAAGTACAAAGTTATAAATCCCAAGCAATAAAAATACAAAGAAAACCATAACTAGAAAATTACAGGGCAGATTGCTGTGTTTTGTGCTAGTCAATTCTCAACTTTGTAGCATACTTAAATCATGTAAAAAAAACTTTAAAAACAAAAAACTAATCTCCAGGTTCTACTCCATGCCAATGGACCAGAATCTTTGGGGTGAGACTTAGGTATGAATATTAGTAATCAGGGAAACTGTTATATAGTCAAGATTGAGAACCAGTGCTTATGTCCCTTACCACTAAGAAATAGTTATAGGGCTGGGAATGTGGCTTAGTGGTAAAGTGTTTGCCTAACATTCATGAGGCCCTGGGTTCAATTCCTTGTTGCCACATAAACAAAAAATAAATGAATAAAAATAATTTTTAAAAAAAGAATAGCACTGAAATAAGGATACAGGTTGACCCATTGTAACAATGAGATGTACAAGACACTATGTTGAAAACTTTAAAACTTCCAGTGGGGAGGAGGGGGGGAAGGAGTTGGGGAGATGGGGAGGGAAGCAATGGTAGAGAAAAAACAAAGGAGGAGGTAACAATGCTGGATAAGAAATGTACTCATTACCTTACTCATGTAACTGTAACCCCTCTGTACAATATCTTTACAATACAAAAATACATACTAAAAGAAAAGAAATAGCTATAACTCCCATGTGTTCCTGTAGATTTTGGAAGCAGTGTCCCACATGTGTAAATAGCAAGCTGCCCCCCATCTAGCTGATGGATGTAAAAGTAGTGAACTTACAGTGCAGCCTTATATGCAAGTTAACTGGACGTGGACCCTCATGACCAGTCATAGTCTACATAGGTAAGTAGGTCTAACAGCCACTCTTAGGATCATTAATCCAGTCCTATAAAGAGATTTCACTTTTCCCTCCATTTTTCTTTTTTCCTTTTGGGGCCTGTACTGGGGCCTTGAACTCAGGACCTCACATTTTCTCAGCAATTTTTTTCTCATGATTGTCTCTCTACCACTTGAGCCATGCCTTAAGTTTTAGCCAGTAGGAGCCAGTCTCTGCACACTGCTGCCTGCCTTTCCACTTTCCCCTGTTTTAGCAGAACTTTCCAGCAGGTTCCTGTTGGGATTTACATGGATCATGGTCATTTCTGATCCTTGCAACCAAGATATCTTTAACTAAAATTTTCAGCTCCTATTATTCTGGACAGTTACAGACAATTCACTAAAAATATGTTCTAACCAGCTAATTTTTTTCCTAGCCATATTCTTTAAAAATTTATAGCAATTTTCATTTCTTTTTTGTACAGTGAAATTATTATTATTTTTATTGTGAAAATACTGTACAGAGGGGTTACAATCACATGGGCAAGATAATGAGTACATTTCTTTTCTTTTTCTTTTTTTACTTTGAACATGAAGAATCAATGTTGGGTTTTTTTTTTATTGTGAAAATACTGTACAGAGGGGTTACAATTACATGGGCAAGATAATGAGTACATTTCTTATCAAGCATTGTAGCCTCCTCCTTTGTTTCCCCTTCCCATCCCTTCTCATCCTCCCCCTGCCCCCCCCAAGCACTTTTCATTTCTATGCAGTATTAATACCTATTTCTACAAACTCCCAGTCTTGACGAGCTCTAGAAATGCTTTTCATCATTGTAGTTGCTGAAACAGGTTTGTTGTTGGAAAATGATGCCCTCTTGTGTCCAAATGGAGAACTTGATATTAGATTTACAAGGGGCTTCATCCAGATATTTACATACATACATACATTACATCATAATTGAATTCATCTCCTGAATCAATCATTCTCCCTCATCCTCTTTACCCTCTTAAAACATTCAGCAGGTTTCATTGTTGTTTTCATGCATGTATATAGTTCCTGGACCATATTCACCTGTCTTCACATTTCCATTTGCCCTCCTCACTCCCACTGCTACCCATTCCCACTGGTCACATGTTTTGATTGTAACCGTGAGACTCTATTTGAGGGAACAGATTGTCAATGAGTTTAGCTATGGTTTTTTTTATGAGGACCAAGATGTGCACTAGAAACTTGATGGCCATCAAGTCCTATTCCAGGACCCAGAGATATTGTGCATGTTTGTTTTCACACAATGTTTCTTTCTTAATAAAGCCCAAGAAAACTTGATGCTAGAGTTTCTTAGCCTTGGCACTAATGGCATTTTGAGCCAGGTATTTCTTTGCTGAAGGGGAATGTCATGGGCATTTTAAGCTGCATCCCATGCCACTACCCATTAGATACCTATGCACACACCACATGCACACACCACTTGTGACAACCACAAATGCCTTCAGACAAGACATTACCACTGCCAAATGTCCCTAAGAGTGGGGAAAGGAGGGGAGTAATTCCCAAGCTGAGAAGCAATGATAAAGCAAAAGTAAACCACACAATACTGCCCTTGAAGCAGCACTAAACCCTATAGGTTTTGGCACACTGTTGGAGCCTAAACTTGAAAGCAAGCTGCAAGTCCTCTGAGTTCCCATATTGTGTACCATGGGAGGAAAAGTTCCAGGTGCCAGGTGCAAAACCTCCTGGTTTTTAAATAGGACATACGACCTGCAATCACAAGATGACTTTTAAAAATTAAATTCATTTCTTATAAGGCATATTAGGAGTGAAAGTTAATGCAGTCATCCACTTCTTTAGTAAATAGGTAAGTTAATAGGTACTGGAGCTGATCCAAAGGCAGACAGTCCTGCCTGTGAAGAGCTAACAATTCTAGAGGAGTTTGGTGGGGGGATGATTCAATTATAAGTTAAAGAAAGTCCAGTTCCAACTTGCTTAACAGCAAGGAGACTTTACTGGCACACATATTTGAGAAGCACATGAGCAGTACAGATGTTAGGTAGTTCTGTGTCTCATTCTAAGGCTTACCTACTTCTCATCTGAAGTAACTAGAATTTTAAGCTCCCTTATTTCTAGGAAAACATCTGAAACTCACTTGTTTGGGCTACTTTAGGTACCTGATCATCCCTTAACCAGTCATTGCAACTGGGTAGGGAGATGGAAAGTGAATGAGCTTGGCCTAGATCACTTGTTCCAATGATGGCAGGCTTCCATAGAAATTGAGTAGGTTCCCTAAAGAAGATGAGACTGCTGGGAAGTAGGAGAGAACCATACATCCTAGGTGAATGTGAGGCAGGCAGACAGAGCCCTCTGTGTTTTTTGTCACGCAGGCTCTGCCTGGTGATTTTATCCAGTCCCAAAGCCCCATTTTCATGGGCATCTATGAATTTGCAGGCTTCCATACTTCACACCTGCTGCTTCTCCCTCAGAGACCTCAATCCATCCAACTTCCCAGTGACTCCTCTTCTGTCAAAGATCAGCTCATGGGTCAGGCCTCTTAAGTTTTTTGGTTTTTTTCCCCAGATCCCTAGATATTCTTCCTTCCTCCATAGTTCTGTAGCCGAGTACCCACCTACATTTTGTACTTGCTCAGGTTCCACAGTCCTGCTTTTCTAGCTATATAGTCCATGACTTGGCCGTTAAAAGTTTTCAGGATGCTCAATTCTCTCCCTTTGGTATATAACCCTTCCATCGTGATTCTCTAGATGCCCAGACATGTCACGATGGTTACAGTATGTGTAAGACTGTTAAAAAAATGTATTTGTGGACTGGGAATGTGGCTTAGTGTAGAGTTCTTGCCTAGCATGCATGAAACCCTGGGTTTGATTCCTTAGTTCCACATAAACAGAAAAAGCCACAAGAGGTGCTGTGGCTCAAGTGGTAGTAGCCTTGAGCAAAAGAAGCTTAGGGACAGTGCCCAGGCCTGAATACAAGCCCCAGGACCGAGGGGAAAAAATTGTATTCATTGCATGACATGTGACTGTAACCCCTCTGTACATCACTTTTACAATACACTTTTACAGTAAAAGAATGAGGGAGGTAGTCTAGTGCTGTTGTATGAGCACAGGCTTTAGACAGAAATTTTGAATCCTAGCTCTGCACCCCTCCAGATTTGAGTCTTGGACTAAGATCCCTACTTACCCCTTTTAAAATGTATGTGAAGTGTGTTGTACATTCAATAGACTCGATGGCTGTCGAGCTGATATATTCACTAATACAGTACACATTTAATAAATGCTGGTACTGTCAGAACAAAAGGGTCTCACGTGATAGTGACTTTTGCTATGAGTGATAAAAACTGTCATTCCAAGAAGGACAAAGAGCCCGCTATGGTGGTACACATCCATAATCTCAGCACTTGGTAGGTACAGGCAAAAGGATTGTGACCTCTAGCCCTGTCCCCTGTCTCAAAACACCAAAATGAAAAGTGGGGGAAAGAGACAAGTCTTTCAGGCCTTGAATAAACCTCTCCCATTCCAGCTGCATGCCTACATGTGCTTCCCGGATTCAAACTGGAGTGGAAATAGGTGTGGCTGACCTGTCCACCTGCCCCTTGCCCGGGCACGCCTTCCAAAGGACTGACATGGTACAGCAGTGGTTACACAGTGTTTATGTCAGCCCAGCATACTCAATTGATAGATAAGAATAACCGTCTTTCTTACATGATGCATTTAAATTTACGCAATGAATTTGAAGCAGGTTTAATGCACTATTAGTGGTAGATGGTACAGGCCTAGGATGTTATCTAGTTTTGAAACCATTCATTCCTATGTAAAAATTCTATGTAAAAATTTGCAAGAATTTACACTTGTAAATTTTTTTGCATTTTTGCATTTGTAATTTCTTTGCAAGTTGCATTTTCCAAGATATGAAATGTGGCCCTACATATGTGTTGTATCGGCACATTTGTTCTGTGGGCTTCTAGGTTTGAGCTCAGCATAGCCATTTACCACCTGGATGGTGTAGCTTTTCAGAACCTGGCTTTTCCTCATTTGTATAACAGGACTAATCCTCTACAATGTGGCCATCATACACTATTGAATCCTAGCTATACATCTTTTTAGATCTGAGTCTGACTAAGGGATTTCCACTTATCCCTATTAAAATATATATATGAAAGTCAGGCAATGGTGGCTCATGCCTGTAATCCTATTCAGGAAGTAGCTATAGCAGCAAAAAGTTTGCAAGACTCCATCTCAACGATTACCTGAGTATGGTGGTACATGCCTATCATCCCAAAGTATAAGTAGGAGATTGGAGTCCAGGCTGGTCTGGACAAAAAGCAAGCACTTGTTTCAAAAGTAAGAGCATAAGGGCTGTGAGTACAGCTCAATCAGTACAGCACCTGCCTAGCAACCATCTCACTACATGAGCCTGATGGTAAGTTATTCGGTAGTATTGGGATTTGAAGTCAGGATTCTGTGCTTGCTAGTCACATTTTCAACCTACCCTTAATAACTCCCAGATATGGTTATGGCATTGCTATCACCCTCTGCCCTGTTGTTACACTCTGGGCTTCAAGTCATCTCTGCTGATAATTATTTCAGCCCATGTTGCAAAGATCAATAGAAGCATAGGTTTTAGAAGTTTTGGAGCAAACCTCAAGCCTGATCTTTGTGGTACTGTCTTTGTAATAGGACATACATTTTTCGGAAAGGCAAGAAGGATTTCTGAGTCTAAGAACCTAAAATTCTACAGCTGACAGTTCGGAACATCTTTGGAAGGAAATGCATAATCCATGACCAGACCAGAATATATTGAGAAAATAATTTATTGAAAAGGAGAAATGTTTTAAAAAATGTTTAAGTATTATCATTAACAAGGCTCTGAATTTTTTCCATTGATGATTTAAAGAATTTTAAAAATCAAGAAATTCCCTCACAATTCCTTTAGCCTTTTTTTCTAAACTTCCACGGTAGATAATTTCTTTGGTTCAAGACTTCAATCATTAATCACAACCTACTCTAGACAGAGTCCACCACAACCTGTATAATGAAGAAACAAGATCTTTAACTGGTATGTGATCTCTATTTTCTTTTTCAAAGCCCACTAATTCAGGAGGGGTTTTTGGTTTTTTTGTGGGGGGGGGAGGTATTGGAAATGTGATTTTATTCATTCACTCATTCCTTCATTTGGCAAGATTTAAGAGTTAGGAGGCACAGTGAAATGGTAGAAAAAAAAATGTAAGTTTCATTTTTCTCAAGCCTTTTGCTCTAGTCATCAAGCCAGTGCAAAGGCTCTTCAAATACATTGCGTGAAGATGAAAACAAATGACCTAAACTGGAATATAAGGAAAATATAAATATATATGCAGGTGTATATGTTGCCTGCCAACTTTCTGTATGTTGATTTGCTGATCTTAGTATATAGAATGTGACTGCTTCTCTTAGAGAAGGTGATTGAATGCTCAACTGCTCAGTCATGACAACTGGGCCCTCCCATTGCTATTCTTCATGCTTTTGTCACAAAATCAATTAACCATTTTGTCCAATCCATCTGGTTGCTTATACTTCTGTAGTGCAGTAGGAGAAACGGACATCTTTTGATGGCAGGGCTTTATCCCCATACCAGCTCTCCATGTTGAGGCATGATGGGCTAAAGAACCCTGAGGTTTCCAGCAGGTAGCAGAATCAGCGGATAACACATTGTCTTCTGATGAAGCCCAGCTTCTTGAAGGCCTCTGTAGTCTGACACCATCCACTTCTCCTCACCAAGTGACTGAACACTAGTCTGGTGGATTGAAAATGACTTAGGCAAAACAAGAAGTACCTTCCATTCAGATCCCTGCTCTGTCAGTCATGGGGTTGAAGAGGCTGGAGGTCACCCATGCCCTGAAGTGACACGGCTCCAGGGTGTTCAGCCCCTCTTTCCCCACTCTTTCTGTTTGCTATTTCCTGGAAAACACAAAGTTGAGGCTTTGTTTTCATGTCAAGCTGGGCGTCCACTGGTCCATTCAGATTCCCTGGGACTCTCAAGATGCACAGCCAGGATTTCTCCATTGGGAATCTTTACCCACCTTTTGCACAGAAGCCACACAATATTCTGATGAGCAAAGGACATGGACTACTCATGACTTGAAGCAATCAGTTTTGAAGCCTTTGAGGATTGCCAATGTAGATAGCATCCTTACTAAAAGCTCTCGTGCCACAGAGCAACTTTATGTTGCTTTAGACCCCTCAAAAACAGGAAGACACTGAAATTAATGCTCTTCTCCTTACTACCCCCCACCCCCTGCCCCAGCCATAGCTCACTGCCAAACACTTTCCTTGCTACTTTGTTCTCTGATATGTTTACCTGACATGAGTAAAGTGTTCTGGCTCTTTCTTTGCCTGTGGCAAATTCTTTTTGGTTCAGCTGATAGTATTTCCCCCAATCTATTATAGATAAGAAATCACTGGGAAATTTACATCTGATTCACTGAGGCTCAGAGTTATGAGGCAGAATAGCATGATTTTGCCACGTGGATGTTTCTGTTAGTGATTATAAAAGTAAAATTTCTGAGGAATTAGCCAGAATGATCCTCTCTCAAATTCAGAAACCCATCAGCACAATGTAAAATCAGACATTATTCCTGACCACACTATACTCTTTTGTTTGCCAAGCTATCTTGACAGTTTTAATATCTGTTGGCAGACCTATATGATAATCCCAGCAGTATTCTGGAGATAAGATTTTAGTGGGTTTATTGAGAAGGAAATATTTGTTTAGGTGGCTCTCATCATGCCACTCAGCTTCTATGTCATTTTTCTTGTCCTGGAGGATTCCTTTAAAGCACTCCTGGGTGAGGTTGAGAACCTGAATGGGTGTTCCTCCAAAAATAGCTGCATGGTAATAAAAATCCCCCTGTCCAAATGGAATGTATGCTGCAGACTCCTCCCGCCTCTCATAGGTAAACTTATCAGGATCCTCCTTGTACCACCAGGCCTGGAGCTGAGCCACCAACTGGCCCAAAGTCTCCACACCAAAACTGTCTTGGAAGGTCTGGTCGACATCCATACAGAAGAGGAAGTCAACCTCATGCTGGATGTGGGTTGAAATATGTTCCCCAATGGTCTTCATGCGCATCATGCTGATATCCTGCCATCTTTTCTCAGGCTTAATCTCAAACACTTTGAGGGAACGCAGAGGATCCAGCTTTATCAAAGGCATCTGGGACACGTCATCCACCATGATATAAAAGATGACTTTGTGGCCCACCATGAAGTATCTATTAGCAGATATTATGAACTCTTCCAAGTAGTGTTCAATGTATCTGAAACAAAGAAGAAAAGGAAAACATTTTATCTTTGGATTCTTATAAGCGATCACATGCTACTATAATCTCATTATCTAAATTTTATAATTAAAAAGGGAACCATTTCTCCCCAACCCAGATGGGTATTTCTTTGTGGAGGGACATCTGTGAGTGTAACACGCCTGCCTACTCAATACCAGTCATGTCACTTAACTCTTAGGGAAGTGGAATGATTTATCTGGCTGCCAATTTTAGAAGAGCCACTGGGCATGCACAACCCTGTCCTCTTGCTCTTGGAAGCCAGCCAGCCTGAGAGAGCATGTATTCTCAACTGTTCTGCCTTGCAATTAGCTTAGTGGTACAGACTCTATTCCCATATCTGGAAGTATGCAGGTTCTAATGTTGTAGATGGCTGGGTGTCTGAGTCCTTCTAATTCTGTGGTTCAGTTGTTAGGATGTTCAGGGCTTACGGATCCAAATGTCAGCTTTAATTGTAAGAGAGGTGATATTTATGATAATTTCGAGGATCATGGTTCAAAGCCAGCCCAGGCAGAAAAATTCATGAGACTCTTATCTCCAATTAACTGGCAGAAAACTAGAAGTGGCACTGTGGCTCAAGCAGCAGAGCTCTCACTTTGGGCTGAAGAGCTCAGGGACAATGTCCAGGCCCAGAGTTCAAGCCCCACAACTGACAAAAACAAACAAAAACACCCAAACTATACCTCAGCATTTCTACTGCCAGATCAGATGTAAAGGTGACATGAACCTTGAGACCACTTCCCTAATCTTGTCTACCTCTATTTCTGGCTAAGCCCAACCATCAGCATTATCTCCTCCCCCTCTTTGATGCAGAGAATGGGGCCTGGACATGGAACTCCTTCCACATAGCATGGCCATCCTGCAAGTCTCCTATGGTCACCCCAAACACTAATTCATTAACCAGAGATGGCCCTTATAAATTCATCCAAATGCTAAAGCAAAGATTTCACCTTACTTAAACTATTTTTTTGTATTTAAAAATAAAAATAAAGAGGCCAAGGATGTGGCCTGGTAATATACTGCTTACCTAGTGTGCGTGAAGCCCGGGGTTCGATTCCTCAGTACCACATCAAGAGAAAAAGCTGGAAGTGGTACTGTGGCTCAACTGGTAGAATGCTAGCCTTGAGCAAAAAAGAGCTCAGGGACAGTGCCCAAGCCCTGAGTTCAAGCCCCAGGATTGGCAAATAAATAAATATAAAAATAAAGCAAAAATAAAAATAAAAAGCTAGTTGCTACTGGCTCATGTCTGTAATCCTAGTTAGTTAGGCAGCTGAGATCTGAGGATTGAGTTTTGAAGCCAGCACAGGCAGGGAAGTCCAAGAGACTCTTATCTCCAATAAACTGCACAGAATAAGCCAGAGATCAGAGATAGCACTGTGGTTTGAGTTATAGTGCTGTGGCCTTGAGCAAAAGAAGCTCAGGTATAGCACCCAGGTCCTGAGTCTAATCCCCAGGACCAGCACATACACACATACACAAAAGATTTTCTAGCCAAAGGAAGTCCTGATAGTTACCAGAATTTGGGGGTAGGCTTCACCCACTTTAACTTCCCAGAACCATTATCTAAGGATTAGGAGTTGCTAGACGACAGGACCATATGTTTTCTTTTAGCTCAGTAAGCATAAAGGCTACAGATAGGACCCACCATTTTTAGTTCCAAATTTCTATTTCCTGTATGAGGAAAGGGACATGTTTTTCTCTATTTTTTCTATTTCTCCCTACTTTATCCTGAAATACTCAAATCCTTACTAAACTTTTCTTTTTCAGTCTGAGACCAGGATTCAAACGTAGTACCTGATGCTTTCACCCACGGGCCAGAGCTCTATCAATCAGCCACACTGCCAATCCCTAAATGGTTTTTAAAGTCGTTTAAAAAACAGTTTGAGGTTCATAGCAAAACCGAAAGTATTGAGAAAAAGTATTGAGCTGAAAGTATTGAGAATTCCCATGTGCCTCCTGCCTATATTTATGCACTGCCTCCTGCCATATGCCTAAAACAGAATGATACGTTTATTAACCAACAAACTTAAACTAGTACACTACTATTTCCAAAGTTCAGAGTTTGTATTAGCATTCTGCAATTTTGGGAAAATGGAAAATGACATGTATCCACCATTGTAACGGTACTCAGAATAGTTTTACTACCCAAAATTCCTATATGCTGTCCCTGTAGTTTTGCCTTTTCAATGTCATAGTTATAAACGCTTTTCAGATTGGTTTATTTCACTTATTTGTATGCATGAAAGACACATGCATGTCTTTTCATGGCTCGATAGCTCATTTATTTTTAGCACCAAATATATCCTATTGTCTGAATATTCCACATATTTCTTTTCCATTTATCTGTCAGAGGACGTCAGTTCTTTCCAAGTTTTACCAATTTTGAATAAAACTTCTAAAAATATCTGTATGCGGGTTTTTGTGTAGACATAACTTTTCAACTCATTTGGATAAATGTCAAGGATTGTGATTGCTAGGTTATGATAAAAGTTGGCTGAATTCTGTAAGAAACTATTGAACTTTCTTTCAAAGTGGCTATACCATTTTGCATTCTCAGCATCAATGAACAAGGTTCTTTTTTTTTTTTTTGGGGGTCTGGTCGTGGGGCCTGAACTCTGGGCCTGGGCACTGTCCCTCAGCTCTTCAGCTCAAGGCTAGCACTCTACCACTTGAGCCATAGTGCCACTTCCGGCTTTTTTCTTTTTGCTTATGTGGTGCTGAGGTATCGAACCCAGGGCCTTGAGCATGCAAGGCAAGTGCTCTCCCACTGAGCCACCTTCCCAGCCCTGAACAAGGTTCTTATCTCTTCATTCTTGATGTGTTTCTTTTAATTTTTGATTATTTTAATAGGCATCTGGTGACATTTTGACTATTTATTCAAATGATACTATATTAAATATCATTTTGTATATCAGTACTGGGGCTTGAACTCTGGGCCTGGGCACTTTTGTCTAGCTTTTTACTAAAGGTTAGTGCTCTACCACTTGAGCCATACCTCCATTTCTGGCTCCTCCCCACCCCCCCACCCCCCAGCTGGCTAACTGGAGATAATGGTCTCAAGGACTTTCCTGGCTTTGAACTTCAATCCTTAGATCACTGGCTCCTCAGTAGCTAGGATTATAGGTATAAACCACGGACACCTGAACATAAGCCACATACTGTCTTTGTGAAGCCATGAATGCTATAAGAAGAGGAAGAAGTTGGATGGCTAAATTCAATTCGTTCAAACTTAAAACACATGCCCAGTGAATATGGACAGAACACACTACCTGCCGATCATGTTTTGAAGATAATAACAACTGGCATTTTTTTCTCCTTGCTATTTAGATTTCCTTTCTTCGCTTGCAAAAAAATAAGAAGAAAATGTGCTTTTGTTGTCCACACCTAGAAACCCCAGGGTTCATAGCATTGGTTCTTTAAAGGAATAGAATATACCTGAGTACTACAAAGAGAGACTTTGACATGGCTTAGGGCCAGAACATTATTCTGTACTCTGGAACTTTAAGAAAAATCTAGTGTTCTCTGGAGCTTGGGAGACAATACTGGAATGGGTGTTGATGTGGCATTGTGAGGTTTAACGCTATTTAGATATTAGAGCACTGAAGTCAGCTCAGTGCATTATTTGAAAATAAACTAAGCATCACACCTCCTAAAGGTCCAAATCCACTTTAATGCTGCTCATTACAAACAGTCCTCTTTTGTAAAAGGTGAAAGATTTATACCATCAGAAGAGAAACCAGAGTATAAACAGCCCTCTTTTGTCTGGGAGCTAAGAGCACAGTTTCACAAGTATGTGCAATCTACAAAGTTTTGTTCTTGTTCTTGTTGTTTTTCTGCAGAGTTGCAATTGGGTAGTTGATGCCCCTGTTCATAAGTGAACGATGTTCTGTTATTTTTGGAAAAACCAGGATCAAATGAATCTATCTGCACTGCAACATAGCTGGCCTGTCCCCTTTTATATCAATTGATTAGGTGAATTAAGCACTTGCTCCCACGTTGCAGATGTTTTTGCCTGAAACCCGAGACCTGCCTTCTGAGGTAGGGGTATGTGGACTCACCTATTGGTTGCCATTTAGGTCTCTGTGGAAAAGACACTGAAAGTGCCTTACTTGAAGGTTCTCTTACCTAGAATTCAGGTAAATCATAGATAGCTTTTATGAAGCTGTCCTTTTCCTGACAATGGAACAAGAAAAAACAAAGGACAACTTTACCAGTGACACCTACCTTCCAACAGCAAAGACTGTCAACCCCACAGTGATTTCTTGTTTGGCATAGTACTTTTCTAGGATATCTCTATTGTAAGTCCCTTCCCACACAACGGGTGCATTCCAGTGGGTCACCGTCACAACCTCTGGGCGTTTCCTGGTGATAAAAACATACAGCCCTGTGAGTCAGAAGCAGCTCTGCTAAGGCAGGGCACAGACTGCAAGAAAAAAAAAAATGGATCAGCTCCTGTGCCTCTGAACCTATCCTGGAGGGTCATGTAGGACTTTTTTTTTTTTTCTTGCCAGTTCTGGGGCTTGAACTCTGGGCCTGAGTGGTATCTCTGAGCTTTTGTGCTCAAGACTAGCACTCTACCACTTCAGCCACAGCTCTACTTCTGGCTTTTCATGGTTAATTGAAGATAAGAGTCTCATAAATTTTTCTGCCTGGGCTGACTTCAAACTGTTGTCCTCCGATTTTAACCTCCTATATAGCTAGGATTATAGTCATGAGCCACAGGCTTGAGCCACTGGTGCCTGGCGCATATGGGACTCTTATACTTCACACACTCTTCTTTCTTCTCCTACTGTCTTTGTTCTCCTCTTCCTTCTGAATATCTTTCTCTTTTTCCCTAGTCTGTAAGCCATCCATGGCATCTCTTGGTTGTTATTTAGCTCTGTGGATGTCATCTGGGCCTCAGAAGATTCTAAATCTTGGTGTAGAGAGATTAGAGAAAGACAACAGAGTTGAAAGAGAAAAGAGATAATTTGCTTTGATCCAGAAAGAGATTTTCTGGGTAAGAACCTGATTGTTGGCCAAAGAGACTCCATACTAATGGAAATCCTGTTGTTACCATTTATTTCACAGACAAGAACAGAGAGGAAGCCAGAATTGATAGGACTCAATATAAGTGCAAGGAGGACAAAGCTGGAACACAGTGTCCCAGCAAAGACCCCTCTCCTTTGACCATGTTTTTGTGTGGACACAAAGTGAGAAGGAAGTAAAGAAATATGGTTTCTGTAGACAGAAAACTTGAAAGGGATTCTCCCAGGCTAACACAAACACAGGAAGCTACCTAGGAGCACCTAGGAGCACGGACTGTGATGGGGAAATACAGAAAGGATGGAACAGTATCAGGACCCAGCAGAGAAGGAGCTTGAGAGGGAATAAGTTGGTAGCAACTCACCCTGTACCCTATGTGCTCAAGAAGTACTTGTACTTCCCTCTTGGGAGGCAAAAACCAGTGCATGGTCACTGAGAGTTATCCTGCAGTCTGGGCCTGGCCTCTACCTGGCTTTTGCTAGTGCTTTTCTGGGGTAGCATCGTGGCTTAACCCCAGTAAGTCAGGCAAGTGACTAGGCAATGTCTGGTCCCAGCTGGCTGTGCTCATACAGCCCTGCTGAGACTGCCTGGGAGACCGGTGGGAACACTGCATAGTTTGCAGCAGCCTGAAGTGTGAGCCGTTAGCCTTATTCTCTCCCACAGCATCCAACCTGAGCTCAGCCAGATGGGAGCATCAAAACTTTGCCCCAGCGGTGCTTCTAGCCCTGTAACAACCCAGCTTAGTTGAAATGACAGGATTTCAAGCCACAACATATGAATAAGTAAGCACATATGGCATATTCTTCTCTGACCAATGTTTTTAACTTAAATTCTCATGTATTGCTAGCTGTTTTATTGTAGTGCTAGTTTCAGCCTGTCAAGGATCTTTTAGTAGTTCCAAAACAGCCCATTAGCTAAGTCTTACTTGTTCTGTATGAGCCACACATTTGGTAAGCAGATTATTTATTTATTTATTTATTTATTTAGAGAGAAAGAAAAAGAGAAGGAAAATATGAAAGAAAGACAGAAAGAAAGAAAGAAAGGAAGAAAGGAAGGAAGAAAGAAAGAAAGGAAGGAAGGAAGGAAGGAAGAAAGAAAAGAAAGAAAGAAAGAAAGAAAGAAAGAAAGAAAGAAAGAAAGAAAGAAAGAAAGAAAGAAAGAAAGGAAGAAAGAAAGGAAGAAAAAGAAAAGGAAGTCGGGAGCTGATGGCTCACACCTGTAATCCTAGCAACTCAGGAGACTAAGATCTGAGGATCATGGTTCAAGGCCAGCCTGGGCAAGAAATGTCTATGAGACCCTGATCTCTAATTAACTACCAAAAAAGCCAGAAGTAGAGCTATGAATCAAGTAGTAGAGTTCTAGCCTTGAGCAAAGTAGTTCAGGGACAGTGCCCAGGCTCTGAGTTACAGCCCAGAGACCATCATAAAACCAAAATGAATGAATGAATCTTAAGAAAGAAAAGGAGGGCAGGCATACTTAACTCAATATGCATCTCAAGCTCAGTACATAACTTTCAGTTCCTCACTTAAACTCCATGCCTCACCTATGGAGCTATGTCACCACCCCATTCTACAAAGTGAGGTTAGGAAAGGAGGAGGAGGGAGCTTATGAAGAGCCAAACTGGGACTAAGCATTAGGCTGACAGAAATGGGACCCAGTGTGTGACCAATCTGCCATAAACTCCTTAGCTGTAGGACAAATCAGGCCATATCTCCTAGATGTGTCCACATCAGTTACTTGGATAAGTCGGACTCTTCCAAGTAGGAAGAGAAAATAGCAATATATTTTTTAAACCTAATGTTTAACTAAAAATCAAAATGTTCTCTCTCCCAGAAGTTAATTATTCAATTCCTCTGACATTCCAACCCTGACTAAGAAGCCAGACAATAGCCTAGAAAAGCAGGCAGTGAAGAGGGGTCAGGGGGAGGGGAATAAAAGGCTGAAATCAACTTCCTGGATGAACTTCTGCATCAAAGAGTTTTAGTCATTTAAAGTCAAAACAGAAATTATCCAGGGCAGCCCACATATGTGAAAATGCTCATCTATGACAATGTTAACTGTCTGAGATATCCAAGATCACCAAGATCGGGCTCTGAAAAGGGGAACAAGTACCAGGAAAGAACTGTTCAAAAGCATTCCTTCCTAACAAAACACTCAATTGTGTGACCTCAGCATGGCCAGTACAGGCCAAAGGCTTCCTGAAAAATAAGAGTCTCTGTAACTAAAGTACACATGCTTTTAGGCTGTTGTTAACTTTTCTATTTTATGTCTTTATTCATGGGTACATTGTGATACTCAACAATTGGTTAGAGGAAGTCTTAAAAACTCTATAAATCACTCAATAGGTTAAGAAATATATAACGTTCATCACTCATTAAGATACAATGTGCTAGGTTAAATGAGCCAGCAAAGAGCTAGTGGCAGCACAAACTAGGACTGTGGCTGTGGAGAAAGGAAGGATGTGCGAACGTTTTGGGAGCAAGTATTGACTGTGGTTAGACAAAAGAAAAGGTCTCTCAGACTCTAGCTCGAGCTATTTCTTGACGTGGGAAATGCGAACAAAGGTGAGGTACAATTGAGGAATCCATCTGGGACATGTGAGATATTCAGGGATGGCAGGCAGGCAGGCGGGCAGGCGGGCGGGCAGGTAGACACAAGTCAGGGTTCCTAGGGAAATATGTGGAGTAAAGGCAAAATATGAGTCATCCACTCTAGGTGGTATCTAATGTCATGGGAGTGAATGGGAACAGAATGGAAACTGGCATAGGAAAAAGACATGACAGGCCATCTTCTTAACCCTGTTGAAAGTTTTGATGGTCAGGAAGAGAGAAACCCCTTTACCAAGGACGTTGAGAAGGGGGAATGGAGGGGAGAAAAATGAGGCTGTAGAGTCATGGAAGCAAAGAGATCTTAATGTAGAAATATGTGCACAAAGTAAGTCTGAGGTAGTTTACAGAAAAGGATAAATTGATATTATGTATAATATGTTGATTTACCCATTCATTCTTGCATACAATGATTGATGTAGGCAAGAAATAAGACTTCCTTGAGAAGGTTTTAATTTTGTATTGGATCAAATCAAGACTCTTTAAATATCTTCTTGCCTTGTATTTGGAGGTAAAGCTAAGCCATTTGTAGGGAAGAAAAGGGTGAAAGAAGTTGGCCATGGTCTCTCTCTCCTGTCTCCCCCTATGAATTCAGCTCTGGCCCTGCCACAGAAACACAGGCCCTTGTTGGCTTGGGTACCAGTGGCTCATGCTTGTACTCTTAGCTACTCAGGAGGCTGAAATCTAAGGATCATAGTTCAAAGTTAGCCTGGGTACATCATAACTGAAAAAGATTTGCCATATGCATGTTTGATGAGCAAATTTATGACCTCATGAGATTTTTTTTCTCATCATTTCTATTTCATGGATGATTTTAATGAAATCTTAGCACTTTCTTCCCACAACTCAAGATCCTATGGCTTTCTATAACACCTATGGCCAGTAAGGCCCATTCCAGCCCCATTATTTTGTAATTCATCTACAAAGCTAATGAGTTCTCAGGTTATTATCAAGTTACTGTCAGAATTAGAATCTTATCTTAACTGAATCCAAGCCACTCAGGAGTGTAAAAACTAAGAATCCTGTCTTGAGAAGAAAAGCCTGGGAGGCTTTATCTCCAACTGACTGGTAAAAAGCTAGAAGTGGGGTTGGGAATGTGGCCTAGTGGTAGAGTGCTTGCCTAGCATGCATGAAGCCCTGGGCTCCATTCCTCAGTACCACATACACAGAACAAGCCGGAAGCAGTGCTGTGGCTCAAGTGGCAGAGCACTAGCCTTGAGTAAAAAGCAGCTCAGGAACAGTACCCAGGCCCTGAGTTCAAGCCCCAGGACTGGCAAAAAAAAAAAAAGAAAGAAAAGAGAAGAGAAGAGAAGAAAAGAAAAGAAAGCTAGAAGTGGCCAGACATCTATGGCTTACCTCTGTAATCTTAGCTACTTAGGAGGCTAAGATCTGAGGATCAAGGTTCAAAGTCAGCCTGAGCAGGAAAGTCCATGAGACCACCAAAAAAAGCCAAAAATGGGAGCTGTGGCTCAAGTAATAGAGCACTAACCTTGAGCAAAAAATGCTTAGGAACAGCACTCAGGCCCTGAGTTCAAGCCCCAGGACTGGCATGTACACACACACACACACACACACACACACACACACACACACACACACACACACACCACACACACACACACACACACACACTCTAAAAGTGGAGGCTTGGCTCAAATGTTGATAGAGTGCCAGCTTTAGGCAAAAATTGCAAGCAAGAGTGTGAGTCTCTCCAGGTGTTGGTGGCTCACGCCTATAATCCTAGTACTTGGGATGCTGAGATCTGATGATTGTGGTTCAAAGTCAGTTCTGACAGGAAAGTCCTTAAGACTTTTATCTCCAATAAACTATTCAGAAAAAGCAAGAAGTGGTGCAGTGGCTCAAAGGGGTAGTATGTTAGCCTTGAGTAAAATGTTAGCCTTGAGTAAAATTGATCAGGGGCAGCACACATGTCCTGAGTTCAAGCCCCATGACCGACCAAAAAAAAAAAAAAAGAGGGTGAGTTTCTACATTCAAGTCCCAGTACACCTAACCCAAACTACTCCCCCCCCAAAAAAATTATGGCATTATTATCAGATCTCAGTTTCTTGTCAAAGCCATTGCTTAAGGTCTAATACAAGCGAGGACTTTCTCCCAGTAAGGAGTGTGTTCAGTGGCACTCAGGGCACCTGCGGTGCCCAACCTCCTGCAAGTTAAGGACTCACTGCACACGGAGAACAAGCTTTCTCTTCTTACTTTGGATCAAACCAGTCTTGCAGCTGAAGCTCCTTTTCTCTACCGTGTTTTATGTCCTCTTCTTCTTCTTGATAACTGGATTGTAAGCACAAAGAGAAAACAAGGTGTGTAAGGAGGGAGATCTGGGATGATAGGACAGTGCGGTACTGTCTCAAGACATATCCTAGCCAGGCGCTGGTGGCTTATACCCATAATCCTAGATCTTAGGCTCACTGTTGAAGCCAGCATGGACAGAAAAGTCCTTGAGACTCTTATCTCCAATTAACCATCAAAAAGCTGTTGGTAGAGCTGTGGCTTCAGCGGTAGAGCACTAGCCTTGAACATAAAAGCTCAGGGGAGGGGAGGGGAATTTGTTCCCCCAGGAACTCTAAGCATTAGTCATACTTCAGATGAAAAGGTACTGTGTTCCCCTCTAGTATCACTCATCTAATCAGCAGCTAGTGATTTATTGACCCAGGTTATCTCAGGGGTTGGAGAGGACTTGTTAAAGCAGTCCTCTTAAGGACATTACTGTTGTCTTTTCTGAAATTTAAAATTTTCAGCCCTCCTGTCACCCTTCACTGGAAAAAGAAAAAACATCCTAATCCTACCTGTACAATAGATTCCTTATAAAATTTCCGTAAGCAAGGAAGATAAGGAAGGGAGAAGGTCACGAAAATGAAATTCATAGACCATAAAAGCATTGGATTTTCTTCTTCAAGTGTTGGGTGGATAGACAAACACACTCGGCCACCGCCTGCTGTTGCCTTACCCATTGTTAAACCAGCTTGAAAACCACCAGTCCTGAACGCTGCTGGCATCAACTTCTGGGTTTCTAAAAAAATGAAAAAGAATACAAACACTGTCAGAAAATGAAGCATTCGCCACACTGGAATGGGGAGGGGTGTTCAAAGCTTTTTTTAAATAGAGATGACTACTTTTAAAAAGCTAACTTAAAGCAGCCAATTCATAACAGAATTTAAAACCCTCTAGATGAATGAAAAGCACAGACCAGAAGCTTTCCCTCTCCCCTAAGCAGCCCCAGCAGGGCAAGGAGAGAAAAAGGGAGTGACTAGTGAGTCAGCAGCAATACAAAAGCCTGAGCTCCTGATCTGCTACTTGCTAACTGTGTGACTACAACAGGCCATTTTCCTTTCTGGATTTCAACTTTGTCCTCTGAAAGGTAGTAGTTTGGTGATGATGATGATGTTAATGATAACCTACCATGAAGATAATTTTGAAGACTGAATAAGAAAGCATAATATAAAAGCCTGATAAACTGAAATTACTGTAACAAGCTGACATCTTAGTAAAAATAAGTACATTTCTAAGAATCATCTCTTCTTCAAAATTATGAGCATCCAAGTTGTACAAAGGTCAGCTTAGGAATATTCCACTGGCCCAAAGGTCACCAGTGACAGCTTGGAAAATCTGAGGGTTGCTGAGCAAGACCTTTAGGAACCTGTCATTAGAAGCCACCTTAGCCATTCACTTAAGAGAGCTGCCACACTCTCACTGTGACACTGTGGGGAGCTTCTGGAGGAGAAGAGAAGGGGAAGTCAGCCATACCATGTTCTTCAGTTGGTATAGATAAGGTGGCAAGGTAACTCTGAGCAGGCTTAATATTAGGAAACTCATGTGTGTGTATGTGCGTGTACATGTATGTGCGCCAATACTAGGGCTTTAACTAAGGGGCTCACTCTCTTATTTGGCATTTTCACACAAGGGTGGTACTCTACCTCTAGAGCCACACCTCTGCTTCCAGCATTCTGGTGGCTCATTGGAGATAAGAATCTCACTGCTGAGTAGCTAGGATTATAGGCACTAGCCACCACTATCCAGCAAGAATTTTTTAAAATTTTAATTAATTAATTAATTTTATTTGCCATCCTGAAATCAGGGCCTAGGCACTGTCCCTGAGCTACTTTTTGCTCAAGACTAGCACTCTACCACCTGAGTCACAGTGCCACTTCCAGCTTTTTTTTTGTTTATGTGGTACTAAGGAATCAAACCCAGGGCTTCATGAGTGGTAGGCATGAAGGAGCCACCTTCCCAGTTCAACCTTTTATTATTATTATTTATTTATTTTGTCGGTTGTGGGGCTTGAACTCTGGGCCTGGGCGCTGTCCTTCAGCTCAAGGCTAGTGCTCTACCTCTTGAGCTACAGCACCACTTCTGGTTTTCTGGTGGCTAACTGGAGGTAAGAGTCTCATGGACTTTTCTGCCCAGGTTGGCTTTGAACCTTGATCCTCAGACCTCAGCCTGCTGAGTAGCTAGGATTACAGGCGTGAGCCATCAGCACCCGGCCCCTTTTTTATTTTTAGAGTCTTGCTATGCTGTTCAAGCCAGTTTCATACTCATCAACTCAAGCGATACTGCCACTTCACCTGCTAGCTGAGATTACAGGCATGTGTCATTACATCTGGCTAAGAAACCTGTTTTAAAGTTCATTTACTTTCAGGAAGAATTTAAAATGACTTTTGGTAGAGGTGTAGTTATACTAACCAGAGAAACAACACAAGAGTAAACACCCCTAAAACAGTGACTTGGCTGCCCAAGTATGAATTTTCTTACGATCTTGGTCATCCCACATAAGGTTTACTTTCCTTTTCATTTTACAGCAGAATATTGTCTGAGTAGGTTTAAGCAAGTTCCCACGGCTCCATGCCATATGAGTATAAGAATCAGGATGTAATAGGAAGAGATAAATTATATCAGAAATCACACTAAGGCAAATACAAGCAGTTAAGAACAATACTTTGTGCTGAGCTTCCTGGAACCAAGCCAAAGGTAGGAAAATAAAAGTTTATATAGCTCTGATTGTTTTACTTTTAAAAAAATTGTTTTAAACAATGACACATGGTAGTCTGTCATGAGACTCAGGATTTTTTTTTCCCTGATTCATATTCTCAGAGCAACTTTTGTGTAGTTCTTTAGTCAACATATTCAGGGCAGAATAATGGAAAATATCTTCCCAGATTGTTTTTTTATCACTTAGACAGCAATATTTCCAAAATGACACCACATAAAGGAACCCTTGATAGAACCAACATCAAAATGTAAGTCATGCTTCTATAAACTGGGGCTGGAGAAATACAGTTCTGATCCCCAATAACCAATTCCACAGGCGCATGCTGTTCGCTCCCACTTCAGCCTGAGTACCATCACTGGCTGGAGTGTGAAGGATCAAGCAGGGTCAGGGGTGTTTGCAAGAACAGATGTGGGAGATAGCCAATAGATACCTAGAAGTCAAGACACTTACTTTGAGTGATATATCCACAAGAAGGAGCCTTCTGGGCTGAAAACAAACAAGAAATAAAAGCATCATGTTACTTTTATTCTGAGAAAGGCTCTTCTGCCAACAGTCTTACTGAGCCCCGATTGGGCTGAGAACTAGGTTTTACCTGCTGCAAGCAGGTAATGAAGGATACAGGTGTCTGGGAATTTCTAGTTGGGGTTACTTCAGGCTTTCCAGAGGAAGGGAGTATCTGGAGAATTTCCCACCTTTTGTTTGTTTAAGACTGCTGGCTGGCAGTCAGGTCCTCTTCTGCTACCTATTCACAGGTACCTGATAAAAGATGCTCTGGAGGGGGAAATACCAAAGCCCAGCTTCCCTACTGAGTTTATCTCCCTTTAGAAAAGACAGCATCAAATGAAGAGCCAAAAGCTCTATGTTGCTAAAAGCCTTCTGTAAAGTGGTACCCAAAGGCATCTTGACCAACTAAGGCAGGGAGACTGTCTTGAAGCACCTACAAGGCTGGACCAGGATGATGACTCCTTTGGAGTATCATCTCTATTCAGTTATTCTATAAATATTTGATAGGAATGTGCTATACACCAACTGCTGGAATATACCGCTGGCCAGGACAGAGAGTCCTCATCCTTGTGGGACATAGGATAAGGCAAGCTATGTGACTTCATATTCCAAGAAGTATGAGAGAGAAAAGGCATAAGCAGGCATGAAAATGTCTCCAGAATTTCCAGAAGAGTTGATATTTTAGCTGGAATCTGAAGGATAATTAAGGGTTCACCAAGATGAAGGAAAGAGTGAAGAGGAATGTCCCAGGCAGAGAAAACAACATGCAAAGGCCCTGGGGTAGGAAAGGAGGCACCTACAATGAAATTGTAGAAGTTAGAGAAATTAGAGAAGTAGCTAAAGACTAGGGCTTTCTGGAACCTACTGGAAATTTGCCCTTGAGTTTCAGCAGGGGTGAGACAGGGTCTTGTGTGCGTCTAAAAAAACAAAAACAACACTGGAAAACAGAGTGCAGGGAGCACAAAGTAGGTGTGGAGAACCATTAGGAGGTAGAGGTAGTGGTCCAGACAGCAGCAGAGCATGAGGACACTGACCAGAGAGGCATTTGGGGAAAAGTGTAACAACAGTTGGTATCACACTTGAGAACAAGTTCTAAGCCTCACCTAAAGCTCTAAAGTTCCTAGCTCCTAAATCAGCTTATCGACTCTGACTGATGATATTCATAACAGGAAGTACTCAGCCAGATACTGCCCTAGGCAGCTTACAGCTTAAGAAATCCTCTCATGAGAGAAGTGGTTTCTGTTTATAACCTCACTCTACAGATGTGGGAAGTGTGGCACATGGGCATTAAGTGATCCTTCCCAAGGGAGGAGTAGAAATTGTATGTGAAAATCTGAGTTTGAATCCTACAAAAGGAGGAGGAGTGGGCTGGGAAGGTGGCTCAGTGGTAGAGCGCTTGCCTTGCATGCCTGAGGCCCTGGGTTCGATTCCTCAGCACCACATAAGCAAAAAGAAAAAAGCCAGAAGTGGCACTGTGGCTCAAGTGGTAGAGCGCTAGCCTTGAGCTGAAGAGCTGAGGGACGGTGCTCAGGCCCAGAGTTCAGGCCCCACAACTGGACACCCCCCCCCAAAAAAAAGGAAGAGGAGTAGGGGACAGAAGAAGAACATGAGGAGTAGGAGACAGAAGGGAGAGAAGTAGGGGACAAAGAGGGAAGAAGACAGAAGATAAAGAACACAGGGTAGAGGACAGAAGGAGGAGGAGCATGGAGCAGAGAACAAGAGGAGTAGGAGACAGAAGCAGGAGGTGTAGGGGACAGAATAAGAACAGGAGGAGGAGGAAGAGGAGGAGGAAAAAGAGGAGAAAGAGAAGGAGCCCTCCTTCCTTGTGGACCTACTTTTCTGTGCTGAGTGCTGGGAGGGCTGTGTCAGCCAGGTTGAACTCCCCCATCCAGGGCATTATTACAATCTAGATGGATCAATAAATAACTAATATACTAAATAAATAAGTATAAATAATTAATAATAGGAAGTATATGAAGAATGTGGGGGTAGACCCAGAAACCTAAAATTTCCTAAACTTTGCATTTTTAAACTTTAAACCTTGCATTTAACATTTTTGAGACTCAGTGTTCCTCATCTAAAAACTTGGGAGTAGCACCTACCTACACTTTGCAGTTCGATTATGAGAACAGGAAATTACTGTGTGGCCTGGATCCTGGCACTCAGTAATCAATAGCTTCCATCAACTATCATCTGTCATCACTACCACTGTCATTTTTTAAAAATAGTTAGATTTTCTCCAGCTCTAAAATGCTAAGGGTTTTTTTTTAAAACAGTCTCAAATTGAATGCTATCCTTGATAACATACTTTTAAGTGCCTTATTGACCAAATTTCTTCAATTTACTAATTGGTACATGCGTTCGACTTATTTTTAAATCTTTCTGAGTTTGTGGCTAAGGTCAGTGTCCTCAGCTCATCTCAGGCTTCCCCAAGGCTAGCTTGTAAAAGTGGCAAAAGCTGCTTGCTCTCTTTGAGGCCTCTTACAGATAATAAAGCGATTCTGCATACAAGAGAATGCTATAGCTAGAATCTGGGTATGAGACAATGGCCCAGAAGAGCCACTGATGACCATTCATAAACAGCAAGCACACCCAGCACTGAAAAATACTCCTCTTCCTAAGAGGTAGATACCAATATGCACATTTGAAACTTTGGCTCCCATATTTTGGACCACTCAGAATATGGAGGTACAACTGTGGTTACAACCCTAATCACCAAAGTTATGTAATCAAGTGTTGTTCAGGTTCAAAGCTTGAAGGCTATCTAAAAAAGCATTCCAACTCCAGGTAGGAATCCCAAAGTGCACTTCTTCTTGAGGATACACCTGACTGCTAGTTATTCCTTCATTTGCCAAAGTATCCTGTGCTGTGTTGTCCTCTGAGCAGATGCTGCTGCTACTGCTGCCTGTGAAGGAGTGAATGTCTGAATCCCACCCCTCCAAATTTTGTATGTTGAAGTCCTGTTGCTCAAGTTATGGTAATTGGAGGTGGGGCCTCTGGGAGGTTATTAGGTTTTAAATGAGGTTATGAGGGTGGGATCCCACGATGGAATTAGTGACCTTATTAGAAAGAGACTAAAACTTGCTTGCTCTCTGTCATGTGTGGATGGGGGAGAAAATGCCATTTGCAAGCCAAGTAAAGAGCCATCAATTGGGAACCAAATCAGCTGGTACTTTGATCTTGAATTCCCCAGCCTCTGGAACTGTGATAAATAACTTTCTGTTGTTACAAGTTACACAATGTATGGTCTCTTGTTATGGTATGCTGAGCTGAGCTGAGCTTCCTCAGCTCTTGCATGTGTAAGGGAGTTCTAGGGTCCCCATCCCCAAATCTGAGTCATCTCTTCTTCGAACCAGTTTCCTCAATTCTAAAGACCTACTTTCCAGACTTTTAAAACTTGGTCACCTACTAGCTTGTCAAGTTTTTCTCAAAATTAGTCATTCAGAATGAAACAAGAGAATATTCTAGAAGTGGTTAGACATGTGCCACACCTTAAGACTAATTAGTTCTGTGTTCTTCAGATTTCTCCTGCTATCAATGCACCGAAAGGTGTAGTTCCTTTTTTTTTTTTTTTTTGGTAGACAAGACAGTCAAACTGGTTCATTAATTTACGAACTGAAAGAGATATTCAAATTGGGCTGGGAAGGTGGCTCAGTGGTAGAGCCCTTGCCTTGCATGCATGATGCCCTTGGTTTGATTCCTCAGCACCACATAAGCAAAAAGAAAAAAGCTTGAAGTGGTGCTGTGACTCAAGTGGTAGAGCGCTAGCCTTGAGCTGAAGAGCTGAGGGACAGCGCCTAGGCCCAGAGTTCAGGCCCACTACCGGACCCCCCCCCCTCCAAAAAAAGAAAGAGATATTCAAATATTAATCTAGGCAACCACCTTGAATTCAGGCCACTGAAACATTTCACTAATGGTGTCATGACAATTTTGTACAATTCAATTATACAAGGAACTTCTTGAAGCTGAAAGCTAAGCGTTGCCATAGACTTTTAAGTCAAAGTCAGGCTGTGGAGACTTTTAAGCTAGAATCCTCTACTGTGGTTATCTTTAAGACACTGGAATTTCTTCAGAAAGCACAGAGGCAGCTCATATAGTTGAATCTACAGATGAGTTTGATCATTCATAAACATTTAATTCATTCTGTTTTTAAAAGCTGAGAGAGAGAGCTAATATTTCAGCAAGGCACAAATGAATCACCAGCAATTCAATGTGTATTTTTCCAGCAAAAGTCAACAACTTGAACTGCTCCTTTAAACTCTGCAAATATCTTACTGATTGCAAAATTCAGGATAGATTTCTCATGGAATTCCTGTCCGAAATATCTAAAAGGTGATTTCCGTATTGGATTACCACTACAAAAATGGAAAAAATTTTAAAATCAAGATAATAGGAACATAAGAGGAATTATGAATTCATTAGCCAGAAATTACTTGGAGAATCTGGTGATTTTTAAAGGCATTCTGGGGTTCAAGAATATAAGAATGATGGAAATTCTCATTTATGGTTTCTGTTAATCCTGATTTAATTCAATTTGGTAACTTGGCTGACATTAGTGAAATGGAATTAAAGCAGTACTTCCATCAACATAATTCCATCTTGTTCCATAATTACCTGTTGATATATTCCCAAAACACAACAATCACAGTTGAGACAACCAGCATCGACAGAATTACTTTTCCTTTGACATTCATTATTTTCTCCTAGAGGCAAAAAAAAAAGTAGGGGTGGGGGAGAGAAGAGGTGGAAAATAGATTAAATGAAATCCAGAGCAAGAGATGGTTTTTAAAAATATTTCTTACCCATGTTCACTGTAGGAGATAAATTTATGAGTATTGAATTAGAGCTGAGGAGTGTGTTTTACCTTTAATTGCATAAGCAGCCAAAATTAGGCAAACTCAATTAGTAGAGTAGGCTGCCTGTGTTGGGAAGGATGCCAAGAAAGGATCCCAACCCACCATAGATACAGGAAAGCTGTAAGTGGGTCCCCAGAACTCCAAGTAACTCCTGATTCAGATCACCTTATCTTATGGCATGTGTCCTTGGGGAGCCACTCCCGAATCTCCTGCCCTTGGGTGACTGGCTACATGACCTCTGCTCAGAGGAGAAAATGACTCTGGTGCTTTATGCTCTAGGTCTTGCCTACTTCCCAGCCCCACCCAGTTTACCCCCACTACATTCACGAGCAAGCAAACCCTCTGCACTCAAGGATACAGATAGTTTTACATTGCTTCATGAAATTGTGATAGAAAGGGATGCAGTATTGGGTGGGGAAGTTCTTCAGTTTCGTGGTCAAGGAAGACTTGCTGTGGAAGGGAAATTAAAGTTGAATACGAAAGAATGAGCAAAAGGTGAAAAAGATGAAACATTATGCAAGACAATAGGTGTTGGCTTTCATCATCCCAGGACCAGATACCAGACACCTACAGATCACCCATAAAGCTTGGAACCTACCAAAAGTATTCCAACTAGCTAATTCTAAACTGTTCCCTTGCCATGCCTTGTCTTTCTCATGAAAACCCAGTTAGATTTCTGGCCTCATCCTTTTCTCCCCTCTTCCCCCCCCCCACTCACCCCAACACCATCTTCCTTCTCTTGATGATCCTGAGGACTTTCCCCATGTGGTCTTGCATACTATGCCATGCCTCCTGTATTGAAGTCCTGTTAGCATAATAAACCTGGCTTCTTTTCCTGAGGCTCTTTCCTGTGTCCATCCTTGACCACCTGACTGACCACTGTATAAAAGAACACAGAACGGAGTGCCAGTGGTTCATGCCTGTAATCCTAGCTACTCAGGAGGGTGAGAGCTGAGGATCGTGGTTTAAAGCCAGGACAGTCAGGAAAGTCTGTGAGACTCTTAACCACTAGAAAACCAGAAGTGGCATTGTGACTCAAAAGTAGTACAGCACTATTAGCCTTGAGCGAAAAGCTCAGGGACAGCACCCAGGCTCTGAGTTCAAGCCCCACAACTGACAAAAAATAAATAAATAAATAAATAATAAAAATACAGAACAGTGACCTATGCTAAAAAGGAGACAGAGAAATGGCTAGAAGTAGATTCAACCTAATTATACTTTGGAGGCAGACATAGATAAGAACTGCATGATCTGAATCACATGGAATCTAAAAAAGTTGGTCTCTTAAAAATTGCTTACCAATCTGGGTGCTGGTGGCTTGTGCCTGTAATCCTAGCTACTCAGGAGGCTGAGATCTGAGGATGGAAGTTCAAAGCCAGCCGGGGCAGGATAGTCTGTGAGACTCATCCTCAATAAAACACTAGAAAACTGGAAGTAGCGCTGTGGCTCAAGTGATAGAGCGTTAGCCTTGAGCTGAAGAGCTGAAGGACAGCGCCCAGGTCCATAGTTCAAACCCCACAACTGATAAAAAAAAAAAAAAAGGTTACCAGAGAATAGGCAAGGGTGGGGGCAGAAGAATGGGGAAAGCTGATAATGGATACTAGGCTATGATTAGATAGGAACAACAAATTCTGCTGTATTATTGCACCCTCAGGGGACTACAGATAACAATATTGTACTGTACATTTCAAAAAGCAAGAAGAATCTTCTAAGTTTTCATATAGGAAATTAAAAAAAATGCTCGAGAAATATGTTTCACTTAAACATTACACAAGGTATATATTGTATCAAAACCTTACAGGGTACCCCTTAATATGCTTAATTTTTGTGTTATGTCTACTGGGAAAAATAAATTTAAGTGATTTATCTACTTTGTAGAAAGAGTTGTTAGGATGTGGCTGCTGATTTTGGCATCAGGGACGAGGGAGAGGAGCAAAGCCAGAATTTTGCCTCCTCAGTGGGTGAAATCTGAAGCATTTACTGAGAAGATAAGAAAGGTTAGAGGACGTGGCTGGAGAATAAGACATATGAGTTTCAGGTGGAACTGTGGAACCGTCTGTGGTAGGTGGTCAGTGAGCTTCCTGATTCAACCCTGGATCCCCACTGCCCTCCTTCCAAGGAATGAGGAACATCGGAAATCATTTGGTATGTGATGACACAGAAACACATGCTTCTCATCAGCTGCCAGCAGCCCATCTGCCTATATTGATTTTTTTCTTTTGTGCCAGTCCTGGGGCTTGAACTTAGGGTCTAAGCGTTGCAGTTTTTCCATTCAAGACTGGCATTCTACCACTTGAGCCACAGTTCCACTTCAGGCTTTATTTGCTGGTTAATTGGAGATAAGAATCTCCCCATACTTTCTTGGCCAGCTGGCTTCAAACTGCCATCCTCAAGATCTCAGACTCCTGAGTAGGTAGGATTATAGGTGTAAGCTCCTAGACCTAGCTCTACTGGTAATTTTTGATGACTAATAATGATGTCCTAATATCTAAATGATCCTTAGCAGAAAAAGCTTCCTTTCCTTTCAGTGAGTAACTGAAATATAGTTGACACTGAAATTTTTACCTTCTGGGGGCAAGGAGGGTCTTTCAAAAGAAGTTCTTAGCTGGGCGCCGATGGCTCACACCTGTAATCCTAGCTGAGGAGGCTCAGATCTGAGGATCATGGTTCAAAGCCAACCCGGGCAGAAAAGTCCATTAGACTCTTCAATAAACCACGCAGAAAACCGTAAATGTCACAGTGGCTCAAGTGCTACAGCACTAGCCTAGAGCTGAAATGCTGAGGGACAGCACCCAGGCCCAGAGTTCAAGCCTCATGACCACCACCACCAACAACAACAAAAAAGAAGTTCTTAGATTATTCCAGTCTCAGGTCTTATCACCTCCTCTTCCACATCTCTCTCATATTGCCTTTATTATTCAATACAATTTTGGTTAAAGGAACCAAAGTGGTTTTCAACTGTGACATTCTATTCCCCCTTCCTTGGAGAGAGAGCTGTTATGAAACAATAAAAAGCCAATATTGAACTCAATGTCAATTTGAGGTGTCTATAAACTCCTAGATTGAGTTTTAAGAATTTTATGGCCACTATCTGGAAATCACTATGTTTTGACATAGAATGCATTTTAAACATGGCAGTTCTTAATAGTGGTGTTCATAAAATGGGCAGTCGAGAGGATCCAGTGAGACAGCACAGAGCCTGGTGCTTAGCAAATGCTCAAAACATATTTGAAGGAAAGCAGGGACAGATCAGGAATAAGAACACATTATGCAATGAGGTGCAAATAGATGCAAATGAGTAGACTCTAAAGGCTTATCCATCTGTTCTGAGCCTCAGCCTGATTAAGGGCTGCTCAAAAGGGGGACTAAGTTTTTATTTTCTCTGATCAAGCCCCAGGCACTGCTACAAAACCCTCAGCGTGCTGAGAAGCAAAAGCAAGCCTGGCTGGAGTTTCCGCTGTGTCAGCCCCACCTGCTGAGGGTCCCCTGTAAATTGTCTCTCAGTCAGAAGGCTCATTAAATGCAGAAAAGGTGAAAACACTCCCAAGAGAGAACAGTGAAGCTCCCATCAGAGAGAGTCCAACTCGGGCCTAACTCTGCCTAATCTACCCAAATATGTAAGTGTTAGTGATTTTCTTTCTTTCCCTTTTTTAAAAAAAAATTAATTTTAGGAATTAACATCAGAGGTAATTCTCAGAGCCCATTTCTTTCTGGACTTCATAGATGGCTTGAACCTGCTTCTTCTTTGGCTGTGGTTAACTTTCCCTCTGGTGTGAATCTTACCTTTGAAACTGTCTGAATGAGCCAACCTGGTATCCTTAGCAAAGACCTAGAACCATAACACTAAAAGCATACACACACTTCCTAGAACCTAGATCCCAAGTTTTTTAGGAAGCTGGCCAGTGAGTCTTTTCAAATATTTTATTTTTCTCTCTGGAAAAACAAAACCGAGGCATTTGGCAGACACTGTAGTCTACAAGTCCTCCTCCTGCATGTTTCTTTCTGTATTTGGGTTTTTTTCAAAACTATAACTCTGAAGATGGGTGGCTGAGTGCCTTACCTACCAGGAAAGAAACATAGGTTTAAACTTAAATGCCTGCAAGGGGCAAAGCACTGAATTATACTAACACATTGTTTTAATCAGGGGAGTAAAACCTCTGATGTCCCCTCACCCCACTCCTGAGTTACCTTGGCCAGCCACAGTCGCAGAGTTGTGCAGGTACATAGTTTTCCCGCCATCTCCGAGAAGCCTCTGACTTAATACTTGTCATTTCTAACTCTATGGCTCCATTTGCTCTAGGTCCCCGGCCACACCCATACTCAGCCATGTAAACCTGGCTCCCGCACAGGATCCCAGATGAAAGCACTTATGCTCCTAGTGCAGAGAGTGCAGGTATTTCCCCAGGCAGGGTCACCCTGCAAAGTGTCACACCACGCTCCTTGTTCCCTTTTCCCTCTCTCTCTTTTCCTCAGTTATTTCCCTGGAAGGTTAGACAGATTTTTCTATATGTGTGGCCCATAAATTAATTCTTCCCTATCCACCTGCAGCTCATCTCACTCAGAACAATACTCACCTGATCAGAGAACCATACAGATTTGCCCCAAGTGGGAGGAGTACATGTGTCCCTTCCAAACAGAGTTCCTCTCTGGAAGGAACACTGGAGGATTCTGTTTTCTCCTCTCAGCTGAATAGCTATATACTCAGAGGGCCTGGAAAAGCCATTATCTCTGAGGGCAGGGAGCAGGCAGGGTAAAAGCAGTGGCAAAGGAAACCAAACCTCCCCAGCAACCTTAGGAGCCCTCCTCCTCGCCTCTATCTCCTCCACTGCCCCTCTTTCCCCTGAATCCCTTGTCTTCTGTGAGGAACTGTTCCTTCTCTGCATGGGCCTCAGTCCTGTGCCGTAGTATGATGGGTCAGGCCGGCACAGGCTCCCTAGCACCCAGTAGGCGCACCCCATGTGTTTGTGGAGTGGATCAATCAGTAAGAGGAATCATGTGGGGCTTTGGTGTTACTCCAGCACGGGTTCATTCTCAACATGGATCTAGCACCAGTCAGTTCTTAGACCTAAACCAACTTCTTAGATCCAAGATGAAGACCACCACGGTGCTTCCATGGAGACTCACCAAGATGGTGACAAGTATTGGGCTTGGAATGTGGCTTAGTGCTTGCCTAGCACGTTTGAAGGCTGGAAGTGGCGCTGTGCCTCAAGTGGTAGAGTGCTACTAGCCTTGAGCAAAAGGAAACTCAGGGACAGGCCCTGAGTTCAAGTCTAAAAAAAAAAGATAGTGACAAGAACTGCAAAGGAAAATAGAGCAGAAAGACAACAAACCCGGTGTTGGATATTTTGGACAAGACTCTATTCTTTTATTTATTTATTTATTTGTCAGTCATAGGGCTTGAACTCTGGGCCTGAATGCTGTCCCTCAGCTCTTCAGCTCAAGGCTAGTGCTCTACCACTTGAGCCACTGTGCCACTTCTGGTTTTCTGAATGGTTTATTGGAGATAAGAATCTCACAGCCTTTCCTGCCTGGGCTGGCTTTGAACCACAATCCTCAGATCTCAGACTCCTGAGTAGCTAGCCACTGGTACCCGGCTTCTTTTTAATTTTTGTGTATTTATTTTATTGCCTTGCAGTGCTGGGCAGGAAATCTTGCACATAGGAGACCAGCACTCTACCACTGAGCTGCGTCCCCAGCCCCAAGGCTTCACTCTTCATCTCCCATGTCCTTAATTATGAATGAGAAGGTTTAGATCCAGCATTCCGGGTAGAAGAACTAGCAGAACTAGAAGACTCTCCTTCCTGTGTGAAAGCACCTCACAGAGCAGCTAAGGGGAGCCCGCATCTCCACTGTCGGTTGAGATGAAGCATCTCTGATCCACCTCTGAAAAGGCACAGCTGAGCCACCAGCTGCTGCACACATGTGCCTGGCACCTTGGACAATTGTCAGGCAGAAGAGGGGATTGAGGCCCAGCCTCACAAGAGACTTACAGTCAGCCCAGGCCAGCACATCATCAAGCTTCTGCATCAAGCTTTCTAAGGCCCTCAGTCTCCTTGTATGTGAAACAAGACTTTTTGGACTTAAATGTTCCTGCAGGCTTTCCAACCACAGGGTTTGTGGCCAAGTCACTTAGCAACATGGAGCTCATCTTACTGTGGTGGCCCTTAGGCCTTCCTTGATATAATAATCAAATGATATAGGTTTACTAAGCCTCCTGCATCAGGGTCCCTTGGTGTATGGGTCCCTTTGCAAGACTGGGCCTGATTATGACTAGTGGGTGTGGGAAACCCCCAATGCTTCCTACAGTGAAGGGTGCTACCTGCTTAGAAAAACCCTAGTTGATCTCTGGTGGCTTTCTTGGGAGTACAGGCAGAAACAGGGGATGACTCAACTTGACATGCCCACCCAGGTGCCAGAAACAGCCTGCCCAAGACCCTGGTCATCACCCAGATCCTTCCCCCTTGAACCTAAGGACAAGGAACTGAACACAGTCCTGCAACCTGCTCAGGGGCCATGATGGTCCAGACTTTATAACCACCAGTGCCCCCTTCATCTAGGACACAGGCCCACCTTCCATCCATGCATAGTCTATGCCTAGTAAGGAGCAGAGAACTGAATTCTCTGGGGCATCTGTCTGGAGCCACCTGAGCAAAAGCCAAAGCTCTGCAAATGTGGCAGCACCAGTAACAACTGTGATTAACTATGTTTGAAGCAAAATGGGCTTAGCCTGGTTGTTTTCCCCTTCTGTTGAAAAGTATACTAGACCATTAAGATAAAGAGACAATTATAGAGTGTGCAGCTAAAATATAGCAGGTACATCAGGCAGCTATGCACAACTTGACTCATTTTTGTGTTGCTTATCAGTCATTTTATTATTAAGCTTCTCTGGGTTGTGTTATACCTGGGAGAATTGTCTGTTTTCATATTTGCTGTGATATCTGCTCATGGTCTAGATATTCAGTTTCATACCTAACATTAACATTCTCCTTTAAAAGGCCCACCCCTACATCAACCTGCAGCTCTCAGTACCGGAGTCCTTCCTGACTACCAACTGAAACCCTTTCCCAGTAGTCTCAATTCCATCTCAGCAATCCTGAGAAGTCACTCCATTAGCAGTGAAGAAAACGGAGGCTCCGAAAAGCTAAGTCACTAGCCCAACTTAAACCAGCATGAAATGGTGGGACTGGAATCCAGAGCCATTGACCCCTTTTAATGACCCCATGCTTATCCATGGATTCATCATTCACATTTCCATCATGCGTCCTCTCTTTTTGTTGTTCGTGATTATCCAAAGCTAGCCAAACACTAGCCAGGGCCACCAGAAGCCAGGTTTCCCTGGACCATCTGGGAGTCTGACTGGCTCAGCTCCTTTGCCAGCTCAGGCATTTCCTGTGTGCTGATATGGGGTGTCCTCCCTCACATAATTTGTTTACCCCTCATCGTGGTCAGTTTGGTGGCCTTAGCTCGGCTTTTTGGCTAAGACTGAACTTTAGTGAAAGAGAATAGTTGGCTTAAGCTGGCTAAGCACACCCAGTCTTGGCAGAACCCGGGGCCTCCAAGCCCAGTCTTGGCTTTGGGCAGTACAGGAGGTAAGAAGGGACAGTGTCTTATTATCCTAAAAACCTCTTCCAAAGTGTGGTACAGAGAAATGCTCTTCTTCGGAAGAAACAGGCAGGGAAGTCTGTTTCTAGTTATGTTTTTCATTATGAGGGTCAGGGTAAACACAGACGTAGGAAAATGCAAGCCAGGCCTCAGACTAAATACACAGCTAACTGTTGCTCCAGCCATCACACACGGAACAACCTGTTCCCTGAGTTACATCTTGTAGTGCCTGTTCTTGAATCCCTTTCAGGAAATCTAATGCCAAAGCTTTTCCTTGTGGTCTCACCCAGAAGCCACTGTGCAAGGATTTTCTTTTTCCCAAAAAAGACACAAAGCAAGAAACATGGCTAATATTGTGATGTGCTGAGAAGGCTCTGCACGCACCCACAATGCCCAGCTTCAGGCCCCAATGCTGCCCCTTGTTAATTGATCCCTGCAGAGAAAACTCCCCAGCCAGAGCTATGGACCAGTCTGCAGCCCTCTGAGATCCCCAGAGGGAAGCAAAATAAAGTAGGACTTACAGCAAAAGTCCCTGAGCCAGCATCCTAACAGCTTCCACTTCCAGATCCACGGCTGGGGAGAGAAGGCCTTTGTCCCCTTCCAAAACTATTGAGGGAATCTGGAAAGGAGTTTGAGAAGAGCAGGGGTCCTCCCCTGCATGGATCCACTGGACAGCCTCTTGCTGTTGCCAGGGACCCTGGCCTGGCATAAGCAAATCATGTTACCATTTCACATACCTCATTGTTTGCTTCTTTTCCTCCAGAGCGAAACACAGAACAACAGAGTTCTATTGAGCTCTGTTTTTGCAGAAGCAGGCAGGGCTCAGAGGAAGGGAAGGTGCTGAATTCCAGCTCCTGTCAAAAGAATAAACAGCTATTTCAGGAAGAAGGGGGTGGGTGGATAGACAGAGCCCTTGTAGCTGCCGCTAGCTCTGTTCCTGCAACCCCGGGAAATGGGCTGTTTATCAGGTCTGTTGACTCAAAGCTACGTGCCGAGGCTGAATTGGTCCTCTCCAGTCCAGTCCATGGCTGGCTTCTTGCACCAAATGAAACTAACAGGACCAAACTGGAGGGTAGGCTACCACCCTGCAGAGGAACACATGAACCACACAGGTCACCTGCTCCTTAGGAAAACCTGGAACCATTTGGGACCTCTACAACCTCAAGTGACAGCTCTCAGGAACAGCCAATGATGTGTTTTTTTTTTAACACCCCAAACCAGCGGTGGACGGGTTAGGCACTCTTGAGAATACACTCAAGACTTTTCAAAGTCGCTAGAGCCCCTCCTCTACACCCTTGAGGGTTTGGACCTGCTAGGTTTTGCTGGCACATTGTATTTTTAGAGTGCTAAGAGATCTCATAGCAAACCGTCCTGTAAAAACTTTAAAAGGTCACCGTGGCCCACTGTGCTCCTGGCCTGAACAATGCTCAGCCCTTCCCATACCCGCCCGCCCTCAGATCCCAAAATAGAATCGTCCCACTGGAGGAGACCTGGGAGCAGTGGATTTTCAAGCTAGAAATAAAAAGCCAAAACTTTTCCAAATAGCAAATGAAGTCATTCTCAGAAGCCCTACTACACACAACAGTACAAGAGGGCTTTGGCTCAAGACGGGAGGAGGCAATACTCTAAGCTCCTTGCTTCATCCTGCCCAAGTAGACATGGCCGCTAAGTACAGGAACCCCAGACTCAGACGACAAAGCTGGACAGGAAGGAATCAAGGACTGACCCTTGGGTTGCTCCGCTATGAATCTAGTTTCTTCCTCCTGTTCTCAGAAGGAAGTTTCGCAGTTTCCTTTTCTGAAGTCATGAGCCAGTTGATTAAAACAACCCTTAGAGTCTGGAAGCCCTTCCCAAGAGGCTCCCCGAAATCCTACCTACAACCTTCAAAAACATACACATTGTGATACTGTCATTCAACTGCCAGCTCTGTCCCCAAGAAATGGATACCAGGACCATATATACTGGATGACTTAAAGCTCTCTTAGAGTTCAGAAGCAAGCACAATTAAATGTATGGTGTTAGGCATCGGGCAGGTGTTTTCCCTAAGGGTGGTAGTGACTGGAGAAGGGGCTTGGTATGCTCTGCCCTGGGCAGTGGTTACATGGACCTGTCCACTGTGTGAAAATGCCTCACCAACAGACCTTTTCCAGACAGGTGTTAAGGATTAAAAAAAAAACAAAACAAATAAAAAAAAAACCTTTAAACCAGCCAGCAGCTGTGTGTTTTGGAAGTACCCTGTCTCCCCTATGGCTTCAAAAGCCCATAGACCATGGATGGTCTCTGCCTTTTCTTCTCTTGGGTTGCCCATCCCAATCTTATGTGCTGAACCCCTTCGTCTGCTGTCTTAAGAGACTAGGAATCTGGACCTGTGGTCAGCATGGAAGGGAGAGAGAATGGATTGGAATCTGAGGGGCTTGAGATAAACAGGGACTATTGGAGGATGCTGGAGACAGACCCCAGGGTATCCTGCACGCCAAGTATGGAGCCTCTAGCACTGAGTCACGCACCCAGCTCTTCCCAGGGCCTCTCAATGAACAACACTGATCATTTCTATTGATCACACACCCACTTTACAGTTTACAAAATAGTCCCTCTTTCTTTATCTCAGGGGACCCTCAGGGTCTCCCAGAAAGTGGCTCTTCACTCTTTTCACCTTATACAAGGTCACCTGCTGGGACATTTCCCTGGCAGGTCTTGTGCTGCCTTTCTTACCTGGGGCCCTCCAAAATAATAAGGCTCTCCACACTGATTAAGCTCTCTGGCAGACCACTTGCAAACCGGCAAGACAGGAAGTGCAACGTGTGTGTGTGTGCGCGCGTGCGCGTGCGTGTGCGTGTGTGTGTGTGTGTGTGTGTATGTGCGTGTGTGTAAGCATGCATGCACGTGCCAGTCCTAGGGCCTGAACCCTGAGCTTTTTTTTTTTTACACTTTCCCCAAGGCTAGTGCTCTGCCACTTGAACCACAGCTCTAATTCTGGCTCTTTTGGTGCTTACCTCCAGATCAGAGTCTCAGAGACTTTCCTGCTTTTTGAACCACAATCCTCAGATCTCAGCCTCCTGAGTAGCTAGGATCACAAGAGTGAACCACCAGTACCCAGCCAGAAGGTATAACTTCTAGAGACACTAGAATCTAGAGGATTCCTCCATCCCAGACACACACCATTCTGGAACTCTCAAAGGAGTAACATTGTGGTCATTCCTTCATAGAGAGGCAACAAGGCATAACGAGTAGCCCTAGGCTACAGACTTCAGCAGCTGATCAAAGTGCAGACGCTGCCAGGGCTGGAATGGGGAAGCTCATCATGCCAGCCAGAGGAGCCTCTGGATCTATCCAGTGGCAGCCTGCATTCCGTGCATGCCACCTTCCACATTCTGAATACAGTGCCAGGGCCTCTGCGTCAGGGTGAGATCCGCTATAGCACCAGTGTGGCAAAGGCTGCCTTTGCATCCCAGGTCACTCCCATGGGAAACATGAAGGTCAAGAGTGCCACCCTGCTCACTTCTTTGGAAACAGGAGGATTAAGTGTCCTTGGCAAAGAATGCTTGCAAATTATCATCATTTGTTTAATCTCAAATAGGTTTAGGGAGGGCATAAAAGACATGCCTGCCAATGCTTGCCAGTGATAAAGCAACATGCTTGGTTTCCTGAGCTGAGTAATGGGATAATTACAAAGCCCTATCTACCTCTCAGGTTGGCTGAGGGCTGCTAGCTAGGCTGGTAGTAAGCACCGATGCTGGCACATGGCTGTTCCTGCTCTGCCTCTTGGGCAGTTCTGACTGTAGGTACTACTAGGAACTTCTTGAGGCATCTCAATGGCAAAGCAAAGAGGGGAGGGAAGACAACTTCTTGAGACAGACTCTGGCATGGTTCGTGGGGAACCTTTCTCCTACCCCAGAATGCAGCAAGGGTCAGGAAAAGATGTGAACACCTGGGAAGCTGACTAAGGAAAGCAGTCCTGCTGAATTCTCCCACCCACCCAGGGTAGCTGGGAAGTCACTACAGATCCTATAAAGGTAGCTCATTTGTAGGGGGAGAATTTGAGGGAAAAAAAGTTCAGAACAATAGTAGGAATACAACTTGGGCAGAAAAGAGTCCCAACCAAGTACTTACAAGGCCAGTGACAGTTCCACAGACCACAGGGCCTTAAGACAGGTCCTTTTCCCCGTGGGAGCCTTGGCTCCCAGCACCAAGACACCATCATAGTTGAAGCAAAACATTCCCAGGGTGCCCTAGGTCCCTGTGGCTCTTTGATTTGTTGTTTTCTGGGTGGCGAGGGCTTGGCAGAGATGCACAGGTTTGGTGGCTGCAAAGGGCCTGTTCTCACTTGCTCTGCAAACCTGGCTGATAACTGTGCAGCCTTCAAAACTTGCAGACCTACTTTCTGCCTGAGTTGAGTGCTCCCCTGAATTTCCACAAGCCCTGGGAGGTTGTTTGTCTCTCTGGACCTGGAGCTTGGGGTGATGTGCAGGTTTCCATCTTGTCCCCTCTTCCCCTCCCCTGCCAAGATCCTCAAAAAAAGTAGTGATACCAGATCTACCACAAAGTCTCTGGGTAGTAGTGTTTACCCAAGGCCTGGTATAGAGTAGAGATGAGGAATGGTAGACAGGCAGACAGAGGTACCCAAAATGCATACATTCCCTAAATTATTCTAGGTGACTTGACATATATATCACACTGCTGGAGATAATTGGTTTCTTTCTGGTGTGGCAGAGGGAGCATCTGTTCCAAGCTTCTTTTCCTGCATTCTAGTGGTAGCTGGCAATCCTTGGGGGTTTTGGTGGCATCCAAAGTCAAGCTACCTCTGTTGTCACCTGTCACTCTAGGCCATAATGTATCTTCTATGTCTGGCTTCCAATTTCCTTGGGGGAATTGCCACTAGTGACAATTAACCAAATACTCATTGGCTGAGAGCCTGCAACCTCTATGGAACCAACCATGAGGCTGAACCCTAGGTTCAATGACAGAGTTCACAGCCCAGGGAAACAAGGAGGTGTTCCTGAAAAGGAGGAAAGTGGATAGATCCTCATAGCACATCTGTTTGACCAGGATTTTTCTGGAGAGGGATGAAGGAGAAGACAGCTAAGTAGGCAGAAACGAAGCTCCTTCCCAGGGCAGGCTTGGCACCAGCAGCCTGAGCAAGGGCTCCTAGGTGTAGCTGGCACCAAACACTGCACCCAGGAACAAGCATCGGATGAGAAAGTGACATCAGGTAGCTGAAGGACATCTTTTAAGATATTTGTCTGGGAAGGGCTAGAGCAAAAATGTTGGCTAGAGGGGACTGGAAAAAGAAAAAGTAAAGAAAACTACTCCTGCAGAACTCAGTGGCCATGGAAGTCCGTGCAGACACAAAACCAGACTCAAAGGCAGAGGACAGTGCTGAAGGCTCCCAGACAAGCCCCATGTGGGGTCATCCTAGGCACTAAGGGAGGGCAGAAGGTTGATGCTCTTCTGAACAAAGGGGAAGGAGACAAGGATGGATGGGTTGATGATCTCAGGGGACAGAGGGGAACAGAAAGCTGAGGGGTTATAGCCTAGAGCCATGAAGTGGGTGGGAGTGCACAGTAGGGGTTGGGGGGTAGAAGATAAAGAGCCCCTCAGAATCCGATCCTGAGTCTCTTCAAAACTGAGGAGGGTCATTGAATGGTATCCATTTTCAGTTGTCAAGTAAGAGTGAGTAGGAGAGAGAGAAAAAAATCTCTCCATAGAGGCTAGTCAGGAGGTGAAAAACTCCTAAAGCCAATGGCAGGAGCTGGAAAATAAACTAAAGAAGTGGTTGGAGAGAAGTAAGAAGGAAGTGGCACCCTGTGACCCTTGGATTCTGTGAAATAAATTCTCTCACAAACTTTTGCATGAAGGTCCCCTTCTTGGTGAGACATTCACCAATTTAAAGCTTACAGTTTAACTTTCGGCTGCTTATTTATGTGTGTTATACATTTCCTCCTTTGCCACAATGGCAAAACTCTGTGGACAGATGCTTCTGCATTTTGTACTCATGTGAAAGCACCTGGCACTCGTTAAGAATTTGTAGAAGCTTGTCTATTTCAGGGCCTGAGCTTTGAGCATTCAAAACGCAGGAACTCTTTTTAGAAGGGCAGCAACCCTCCCCCAGGGCATAACCCCTGCTTTCACTGTATTTGATGTTGGTATCATTTGTGGAGGGGAAGGGAAAAAACAAATGTTTAACTAGGGATACAGGTGGACTCATTGCAACAATGAGATGTACAAGTCGTTATGTCGAAAACGAACTTTACCACTTTGGTTGAGGGGGAGGAGGAGGATTGGGTGGGAGGGCAGGGGGAGAATGGGAAGGGATGGGAAGGGGAAACAAAGGAGGAGGCTACAATGCTTGGTAAGAAATGTACTCATTATCTTGCTTATGTCATTGTAACCCCTCTGTACAGTATTTCCACAATGAAAAATAAAAAAGAAAGGGCAGCAACTGTGATGTTACTGCGTAAGAAGTGGGCTGAGGGGAGTTCTGGTAAACGTGGACCACGAAAAAGACATAGATCCTTGGGCACCACCCTAGCACCACCGAACCAAGATGTCCTAGCTGGGCCCCAGAACCTCCATGTGAACCAGGTCCCCAGATGGTGTGGGCATCTACTTCAGTCTGCAAAGCTGTCCTCTAAGCTTGCTCCCAGGTTCCTATTGCAGTAGGCAGCAGATGGTGTTGCCCACTGACTGAGAAAAGAGAGTGAAGGTCAGGGGTCGGGGAGTTGGTGAGTTCTGTTCTACATGAGTGGAGTCGGAGGAAGTCATTGGAGAATGGACAGTGAATGTCCCCAGCCAGAGGCCGATTTGGGGATTCCAGTGTGTAGGCAAAGGGGGAGCTGGGGTGGTTCAGACTGAGCAGGTGTGATTTTTTTTTTTTTTACAAAAGAGGAGGGTTGGAGGGGGGAGGGAAATCTAACAACGAAAAGGCAAGAGAATCAGGACCAGGGCAACACAAAGGTCAGAGGATGCCAGGTATTGTCAAAATACCTCAGAAATTGGAGGGCTTTGAGTTAGAGGGTGGTAAGTTACATGGAGTCCAAGTTAGACTCAGCCTGTCTCTGCCCAGTGCTCTCATCTGACTCCTATTTGGCCCCACCTGGCTCTGGGAGGGAGAAGAGAACCACAGCTGTGTGCCTGGGTGGGGAGCTGCGATCAAGCTGGGTGTGAGGGTGACAGGGTAACCTGCGGGGAGCTGTGTGAGGATCTTGAGGAGTGCCATAGTCCTGTGTTGCTTAGAGGAGGGCCTGGGCAGGTGTAGGAACTGAACCCCAGTTCTGTCCCTGCTTGGCTTTAGGCCCCAGGCAGCAGCCTGTCTGTGCCTGTTTCATTCCTACTCCCCAATGCTGTGGGGTGAAAAGGGGAGACTAGTGCTTCTCCTTGTGCACTTGCATCGCAGCACACCCCTCTCCATGCACAGCCAGGTTTAAGAACCCCAGCACTTAAGGCAGTTGATTCCCTAGCACTATAGAATATAGAAGCCAGCCTGGGCCTTTGGGTAGGGGATGGGCACTCTGTGGGGGCACCTGAGTGGCAGGTGACTAGAATCTTAGGCTTTGTGTATCTGACTGCTGTCAGAAATGCAGAGAATTGAGCTTTAAAGAATCCTTCTTCTTCCTCCCTCGGCCAAAGTACATATATATGTGTGTGGTGGGGGGCTGGAGGGGTTCTGTGGGAAAGAAGTGAAAATCTGGCCTTTCCTTGTGTTTTTAGTTATTCTCGCTGAGGCAGATACCAACTCCCAGTCCTGGCCTTGTTGCCCCAGGGCCATTCTACTGGCTGCCAATGGCACAGACTTCTAGGTGCCCCAAGAGGAATAAAGCCGTACTTGGGTTTAAGTCTCTCACTCTCCATCCACTCTCTGAGGGTTCCACTAGCCCAGTTCCCTCCCAAGTTCGAGGAGGGAGCATTACCCTATTTACAGCATTTGTGCCAGACAGCCTTTCTCTGTTTAAAGCCTTTTAGGAACAGGGACCACACCACCTGTGTCACTCCTAGACTATTCTGACTGTATGATAGACATCAGTGCAGTGTGTGGCTGAGCCCTGCCCCTCGGACCACTATTAATAATAACAAAGCCTATCATTTGTTTATATATTGTCATCTTATTGAACCTTTACTACAGTCAGTGGGCACTCTCCCATTTCCCAGACAGGGCAACTGAGGCTCAAAGGTTCAGAAACATGAACAAGATCAGAGTTGTAAGCTCCCCATCTCTAGCCACATGAGTGCTATCAACATAGCAGTTCCCTGGAGATAAGGCTCCATTCCCTGCCACACTTTGGGAGTACCTTGCCCACCAGCACCACTTCCACCCACAGACACTGGGTACATTTATGTCCTCACCACTGGGACCAAGTCTACTTCAGGCCCTGAACTGAGTCCCACCCACTCACTGTCTGCTTCCAATCCTGGAGGCAGGAACACATGCACCCAGCCACCAAATACACCTGCAGGTCCTGTCCAGCGCTGTCCCAGCCCGGCTTGGCCCCAGGTAGAGGGCTCAATGGTATGAGCTGCTGGAAGTCCCTGCCTCTGTCCTCCCTACCCTGCTTCCTAGTGGACTCATCTTTTGTTTTCTTCCTGTCCCTGTTTCTGCCATTGTGTCTCTCCTCTCCTCAGCAGCCTCTCCTGGTAGAAAGTGCTTCTTTCCTCACCTTACAATCATAGCAGTGAAGCTCACTCAGGGCAGCCCCTCAAAAAACAGGGTGACCATAGAACTTTCCCCAGGGTCAGTTAACAGGTTATTTTAGTCCTGCCTTTTCTTCTTGAAAAAGTGCCAGTCTGAAGGACAAATAAATCACAACATCATTTCATATAAAAATGATTTCAGTCAACTCACGCTGAATAAAGTCTTCTTTAAGCATCCTTAAAGCATCCAGCTTAGACCACCTGGAATTGAATTTAAAAGTGTGTGTGGTGTGTGTGTGTGTGTGTGTGTGTGTTGAGTTGTCGTTTGTGTGTGGTGTGTGTGTGTGTGTGTGTGTGTGTGTGTGTGTGTTGAGTTGTCGTTTTGTTGGAGCCCAGACTGGAACTTGAGATCCTCCTACCTCAGTCTCCTGAGTGCTAGGATTACAGGTATAAGCCAGAGTCTGAAAGTCCAAAAGTCCATAGACTTTTGGAAGACTCAGAGACAGTCTTGCAGGCCTCTACCTCTAGCAGGTTACTTCCCTGACTTCTGAGCTTCACCATGTTCAGGCAAAAACAAAACAACCAAACAATAACAAAACTCAGAGGCATAGCAGGAAGGAAATGACTTATCCAGGCAACTCAGCAATGAAATGAAGCCGCTGCCTGGGCCTGGCACCCAGGCTTCCAACATCTATGTGAGACAAGATGCCTCTTACTCATAACACAGGAAATCACTGAGCTGAGGGAAGAGGCTGGGGGTGGGGGTGGAGGAGGGGATCACCAGCCATCTTCTTCCTGAGCCTTCTCAATTATGCTTGCAAAAGCCCTGGCAACCTCTGCCCAGTGTTGGCCACATTGCCATTCCTGAATGGTTTGGGGTCTACTGATGATGGCACAGAAAGCCACCAGGAATAAGTGAGCATCGCCTTCAGTGACACAGGAACAGAGGGTGGAGGAGGGGTTGTGTTCAGAAAGACCACCATCACCCCTGCGGAATATAAAACAGCTCAGTAACAAAGCAAGGCCATCTGAGAGTCGCTCAAGCTCCATCTATTGCTCTGCCCTCCCCCTATGAGTGTATAGCTTCCTTAAGGGGGCTTGAGCTCTGAGCAGGTACTGTGTGTCCCCTTCCTAGTTACCTCCTTCACTGAGCGTTGGCCTTTTGTTCCTCTGAAGATGGCGGCGGACCGCTCTGTGGTGTCTTTCCGTTCCTGTGCTTAGCACTCAGGGCTGAGAAGTGGTTTGGGGTTTTACTTCTCTGTATGGTTTTTAAAGCACCCACAATGGAAAACTTACAGGCTGCTTTGTCTGTGAGACCCAGGCAGGTACCTTGGCTGCCTGAGCTGACGTCAGCAAGCTAGGCACGAAAGGGAACCCAAGGGGTAATTTTTAGTATTGTTCAACCAGATAGTCCCAGCTCTCGTTCATGGTGGGATTCCATTTCCTGGCCCTTTGTGGTTGCTTGGGGAAGGCCATGTGACTATTCTTTTTTTTTTTTTTTTTTTTTGAGAACATACTGTACAGAGGGGTTACAATTACATGGGCAGGATAATGCAAACATTTCTTACCAAGCATTGCAGCCTCCTCCTTTGTTTACCCTTCACCTCCCTTCCCAGCCTCCCCCCTCCCCCCCACCCAATCATACCCCCCTCCCCCCCCACAACGACATTGTAAACTATTCTGACTGAGAAGATGGGAGGGGGTCTAAGCACTAAGTTGCCTGTACAAGACTGTCTATGGCTCTCAATCTTTGTTCCACAGAGCATGATGACTACGGCATCATCCTAGCTCCTTGAGCAGGGAGTGCAGCCCCCAGATGATCCAATGTGGTGGAATTCACTGGAATAATAAACCTAATCCTGGGCGGGAAGCGTGGCTTAGTGGTAGACTGCTTGCCTAGCATGCATGAAGCCCTGGGTTCGATTCCTCAGTACCACATGAACAGAAAGGGCCAGAGATGGTGCTATGGTTCAAATGGTAGAGTGCCAGCATTGAGCAAAAAAAGCTCAAGGACGCTGCCCAGGTCTTGAGTTCAAACCCCAGGACTGGCAAAACAAAACAAAAACAAAAACAAAAAACCTAATCCTTTGTCTTGGGCTCAAAGATCTCAGGACTGTTTGTTACAAAAGCCTAACATAATTCATCCTGACTGCTAAACTGTCCACCTCAGAGAGCAGAGGAGTGTTTACATATTAATTGCTTTCTTTCTAATGAAACTTATCCCCTCCTATTTGATGAGAATTCTCTATCACTAAGAAAAATGGAGTCCAGGACATTTTTCTTTTTCTTTTTTTTTTTTTTTTTGGGGGGGGGTCCAGTCGTTGGGCCTGAACTCTGGGCCTGGGCGCTGTCCCTCAGCTCTTCAGCTCAAGGCTAGCGCTCTACCACTTGAGCCACAGCGCCACTTCTGGCTTTTTTCTTTTTGCTTATGTGGTGCTGAGGAATCGAACCCAGGGCCTTGAGTATGCAAGGCAAGCGCTCTACCACTAAGCTACCTTCCCAGCCCTCCAGGACATTTTTCTAATGTAAAGTATACAGGATGAGAACACTGGGCTAAATAGGAAAGGAGTTCTAATAGTTCAATGTGTTTTCTCTGGCCTCCCTTCCCTAGGAAGTAGGAAGATTAGTCATTTGGCCCCACAGGTGGGGGTATGTTAATTTTGTGTCACTGTTGCAAAATACCTGAGATAACCAACTTGAAGAAAAGAGAAGCTGTGCACTGGTAGCTTACTCCTGTAAGCCTAGCTACTGAACAGGCTGACATCTGAGGATCAATGGTTCAAAGGCAGCCTGGGCTGGAAAGTTCATGACATACTTGTCTCCAATTAACCATCAAAAAGATGGAAGTGAAGCTGTGTCTCAAGTAGTAAAGCACTAGCTTTGAGCAAAAAACTTCAGGGACAGCTCCCAGGCCCTGAGTTCAAGCCCCAGGACCAGGTATGGAGCCCACACACACCATTCCTACAAAGCAGATTCCATTATCCTGTCCTACAAGTCTAAGGAACTTCACAGATGTTATTGTTGACCCTTCTGATAACTCAAAGAATTTGGATTTTAATACAGGTCTCTTTATGTTGCCCAGACTGACCTTGAGGCAGAGAGAAAAAGAGAGAGAGAGAGAGGAGAGAGATGATATTCTATGCCCATGTTCACATGGCTAAAGGTCAAAGCCAGAATGAATTCAAGTCTGGCTAGCATGGCATCTTAATTCTCACACTGTTCTCTTCTAACCAGATGCAACTCCACACTTCCTGAGCTTCTGCTGGCCCTCCTCCCTAGAGCTTCCCTTCTGAATTTTTTTACTCTCCCATTAAGTACTATCATTTTTACATGTCTCACATTCCAAATTATGGGCTAAAGATATGGCTCAGCAGTAGAGTACCTGCCTAACAAACATGAGATCTTGAGTTCAAATCCTGGTGCCACCAAAAAGCAAAAAAAAGAAAACCAACCAGATTTAACTCCTTCTGAGCAAAGATCTGAATCTCATATGATCATCACAATAATAGCAGCAATCCATTGTAATAGCAACAGCTACAGCACATGCAACTCTTTTTTTTTTTTTTTTTTTTTTTTTTGCTGGTCATGGGGCCTAAACTCTGGTCCTGGGCACTGTCCCTCAGCTCTTCAGCTCAAGGCTAGCACTCTACCACTTGAGCCACAGCGCCACTTCTGGATTTTTCTGCTTATGTGGTGCTGAGGAATCGAACCCAGGGCCTCATGCATGCAAGGCAAGCACTCTACTACTGAGCCACCTTCCCAGCCCCACATGCAACTCTTTATTAAGGGTGCACAGCATGCCAGGGTTCCATGTATACAAGGCCCATCGCTGTCTGTATTGACTGAGGCCACCTGTCATGCCTCCTCCCACTCCCAGGCAGTTCTTAGGGCTCCTTCCCCAGAGTGTGTCAACAGTCACCTCAAACTCCTGATCGTCCTGCCTCAGCCTCCCAAGTGCTGGGATTGCAAGTATGCACCTCCAGCTAGCCTGCATTTAACTCTCTAAGTGATTCTAAGGTGCATGTAGTAGGTGTTATGTGTTCAAAATCATGAGTGAATGAATGAATTCAACCTCAGATAAGTCTCTCTCAAGTTATGCACCCTTTCTTCAAAATGAAAGCCTGGTGTTTTTTTAAACTGTGTTTCCAAGACTTCCCCCCAATCTTCCTGACAACTCTCAGAGACCTTGGAGAGAGGAAGTAGGAGGCCCAGGAATCAGGACTCTAATACCATCCATCCTTCACACCATTGTCTTGTTTATCTTGTCTGCTATCATATATCATGTTTCCTTGTGCTATTTTGTTGGCAGTAAGGGTTTCTTGGCTTTAAAAAATAGTTTCAAAATGCTGAATTGGGTGAGTCCCAAGAATTGTCAAGGAGAAATTAAAAGAACTCCTTGAAGTCAATGACTTTCATTTGTTAGGTTTACTTGAACGAGTATGTACAGAGTATGAAGCTATTATCAGAAGCTAATTGTTTATTTCATTGCCATAAGTTAATATATTTTGCTCTGACCCCAAAGTCAACACATAGATTAAAAATATAGCTTAGCAATATAGAATATTGTGTAATCCTTAATACACAGTCGTGTGTGTGTGTGTGTGTGTGTGTGTGTATGTGTGTGTGTGTTTGTGTGTGTGTGTGTGTGTGTGTCTATGCCAATACCAGGGCTTAAACTCAGGGGCTCACACTCTCACTCAACTATCTTGCTTATGGCTAGTGGTCCACTACTCGACCCATGCCTTTAGTCTGGCATTTTGCTAGCTAATTGGAGATGAAATCTCACAGCCCTTCCTGCCCTGTCTGGCTTTGAATCCTGATCCTCAGTCAGATCTCAGTTGCATGAGCCACTGGCACCTAATAATACACAATATTTTTTAAAATAATCTTGTGAAAGAATAAGCAAGGAAGTTATTAAGCAAGATATTAAATTGCACGTAGAACTGATACATAAAAAATACTGGTCAAGTATGATGGTTCCTCAAAAATTTAAACATAAAGTGGGAGGCCCTGAGTTGAATCCTCAGTAATAAATACATAAACATAGACTTGCCATGTGATTCAGCAATTCAGCATTACTTATAAACCCAAAAGAATAGAAGGATAGGATTCAGAGGTATTTGTACACCCATGTTCATAGCAGCAGAAAGGTAAAACCAACTCAAAAATATGCTTGGGATAGACAAATGCATAAACACAATGTGGCATACACATGCAGGGAAATATTCTTAGGAAATTCTGATGCATGCTACAACATGGATAAACCTGAAAGTCATTATATTAAGAGAAATAAGCCAGACATAAGGGCACATTTTGTATGATTCCACTTATATGGGGTGCCTGGAGTCGTCAACGTTATACAGTCAGAAAGCAGAAAAGTGTCTTGTGCCAGGAATAGGGGAGAGAGAAGAACAGGAAGTTACTGCTATATTGACACAGAGTTTCTTTTTGGAATGAGAAGAAAATTCTGGAGATGAATAGTGGTGATGATTGAAACATGATAAGTATACTTAAATACTACTAAATTGTAAACTTCAGGTGGTAAATTCTGAGTTACACAGCTGAGTGCCTATAATCCTAGCTATGCAGGAGGCTGAGATCTGAGGATCCTGATTCAAAGCTAGCCTGGGCACACAACTCTAATACTCTTTTTTTCTTTTTTTGGTCAGTCATGGGTCTTGAACTCTGGGCCTGGTTGCTGTCCCTGAGCTCTTCAGATCAAGGCAAGCGCTCTACCACTTGAGCCACAGTGCCACTTCCAGTTTTCTGGTGGTTAATTAGAGAAAAGAATCTCATGGACATTCCTGCCCTGTCTTGCTTTAAGCATGATCCTCAGATCTCAGCCTTCTGAGTAGCTAGGATTACAGGCATGAGCCTGTCTTGTTTGTTCGTTTGTCCATCTTAGGGAGGGTAAGAGAGGGCACAAAAACTGAGGGACAAAGGATGAATAAATGCAGCAGTGGGACACTCACTATACACTATGTGGAAAACGAACTAGACAACTCATGGATGGGATGGGAGAGAAAAACTGGGAGAGAGCAAGGGAAGGGGTGACACTGTCCAAAAAGAAATGTACTCCTCACCTGATTTATATAACTATAACATCACCTTTATGGAAACAATTAAAAATTATTTTTAAAAAGCTAAAAGTTAGGGTTGGGAACGTGGCTTAGTGGTAGGGTGCTTGCCTAGCATGCCTGAAGTCCTGGGTTCGATTCCTCAGAACCACATAAGCAGAAAAAGCCTCAAGTGGGGCTGGGAAGGTGGCTCAGTGGTAGAGCGCTTGCCTTGCATGCATGAGGCCCTGGGTTCGATTCCCCAGCACCACATAAGCAAAAAGAAAAAAGCCGGAAGTGGCGCTGTGGCTCAAGTGGTAGAGCGCTAGCCTTGAGCTGAAGAGCTGAGGGACAGCGCCCAGGCCCAGAGTTCAGGCCCCTCAACTGGATCAAAAGAAAAAAGAAAAAGAAAAAGCCTCAAGTGGTGCTGTGGCTCACATAGTAGAATACTACACTTGAGCAGAAGCTCAGGGACAGTGCCCAGGCCCTGAGTTCAAGCCCTAAAACTAGGAGGAAAAAAAAAAGCTAGAAGTAGAGGAGCATCTGAAGTGGTAGAGCATCAGCCTTGAGCAAAAAAACTAAGGAGAGGGATGAGGTACTTAGTTCAGACGCTAGTAATAACGTAATTTTTTCATTGTGTTATGTATTTTTTTTGCCATACTTTAAAAATATTTGCCCAAATTGGAGTCACATAATACTTATTAGTGAACACTGTACAAGGAGATGATAGAAAAATGCTCAGTTCATCCTGTCTCCCTCTCTCCAATAAGAGTATCTTTTGTAATGAGGCAGAATTGTCTTTAATTAAATAAATCTGCTCATTCTCTGACACGCTCCAAATCCATTGTTGATCTTACATATAAATGCAGCTAATATTTCTGTTCTTAAGAGAAAAAGCCAAATTCAAGGATGCTCACTAAAATATGCTCTAAGCTGCTCAGTCAAAACAAGTGACAGGCAGAGTGATCTTCTTTTTGAAAGACTTGTCAGCTGGGCGCTGGTAGCTCACTCCTGTAATCCTAGCTACTCAGGAAGCTGAGATCTGAGGATCGCAGTTCAAAGCCAGCCCGGGCAGGAAAGACTGTGAGACTCCTATCTCCAATAAACTACCAGAAAACCGGAAGTGGCGCTGTAGCTCAAGTAGTAGAGCGCTCGTCTTGAGCCCAGGCCCAGAGTTCAAGCCCCACGACCGACAAAAAAAAAAAAAAGACTTGTCATTCTCATCTCTATTTAAATAAACTTTGAATAAAAACAGAACCAAAGAAATCTTCTCATGAGCCATCCCAGAAGCTGTCTGGCCTGGAAAGATTCAACCACAAACCAAAGAGAAAAAGAGAAGTTACAGATGAGTGGGCAATGGCCAGTGTGATGTTTGTTCTTTTCTTTCTCTCTTTCTTCCCTCCGCCCCGCCCCCCAGGACATTAACTCACTGCAGCTGAAAAAGTGACTTTGTCAGTGAATTGCTGACCCTTCTGCTTCCGTGTGGAATTCAGACGCCAGAAGAGTCTCACCATTTGTATTCATTGTAAAGTTTCCTCCAACACCTTCAACTCAAGGTAAATGTTGAATCAACATTTAAAGAATATTGATTTAAAGGACAGCCAGAGGGTCTGTCTGCCAGGGTGCCCTCCGTTCCACCGTGCTGGCCGCTGGCTGCCTGCTCTGTTCTCAGCTGGCTCAAGGACAGACAGCAGAATTCTCTGGGAAGGTTTGGGGGAGCTGAAACAAATCTCCTAAATCTCCCACTCCATATATCACAGTGTCCTTAGACTCTGTCCTTCAGGGTTCTGATGTCTCTAACCAGTGGGAAAAGGGCCAGTTTGTAGGATTACTGGGACAGGGGTACCTGTGGTCATGTAAGTAAAATACCATATTCTTCTGAAATATATGCCTTCATAGGGTGATTAGAGAGAGAGGAAGTTGCCCAAATGTAGTCCATGCTGGGTGTTTCTAAAGACACTAAAACAAAGGGAGTGGGGATAAGATCTCCCCCCTACCTGGCTCAAGGATTGGAGCCCTATGATTCCCTACCCTATCCTATGTCCAGCTCCACCATTAGCCATATAGCCCCCTCCATAGAGGCCGTGTTGAAATTAGGAGGACAGGACATGGGTTCCAATTCCCAGATAAACATATTTATCAAAGTTCAAGAACATTATGAGCAGTCTTGTTCAAGGTCATAGTTAAGAGATAGCCAGTTTGAAGGTTTTCTGGAGTTCCTTTGGTGTAAGGGAAAAGGGTTGTATAGTTTTAGTTAGTCAATTATCTCCTGCCTCTTTCCTTTAAAAAAAAAAAAAAAAAAGTCAGGCACCTATATTCCTAGCTACTCAGGATGCTGAGATCTGAGGATCATAGTTCAAACCAGCCCAAGCCAGAAAGTCCATGAGACTCTGATCTCCAATTAACCACCCAAAGCTGGAAGTAGAGTGGCTCAAGTCACACACACACACACACACACACACACACACACACACACACACACACACACACACACACACACACACACACACACACACACACACACACACACACACACACACACACACACACACACACACACACACACACACACACACACACACACACACACACGGAGGAAAAAAAGAGTTTAAAGGGGAGAGGCATGAGTCTTTGGGCATTTTGGTTATATAGTCTTCAGTGTTCTCACCAGTAAAGTGGGTGGATGGCTTCACCCTTCTTTGGACATGAATGATCATCTTACTGACTTAGATTATTTGATTGACATACACCCCCACAGCACCCACACTAGGCACCCCCACAGCACCCACACTAGGCATAAACTCCTCAGTCAGCAGTCAGCAGAGAGGGGCCATGCTGTATGTTCTATGTTGTATGTTGATTGTGTTGTTATCAGGGCTCTGCCCACAGTCAGTGCTGTGATCATAAGGAAACCCAACCTGCTCTGCATCCATGGCTGCTTCCTGCCTCAGTTTCCCTCCTGTGCAACATGGAGAGATAAACTAGGGAATGTTTAACTTTCTGCCATTTCCTACATTCTATGACTTTATAATCGTGAGTTAAAAAAAAAAAGTGAGTAAAGCTGGAAGCTGGTGGCTCACACCTGTAATCCTAGCTACTCAGGAGGTTTAGATCTGCGGATCAAGGTTCAAAGTCAGCCCTAGCAAGAAAAGCCATGAAACTCTTATCTCCAATAAGCTACCAGAAAACCAGAAGTGGCGCTGGGGCTCAAGTGGTAGAGCACTAGCCTAGAGCTGAAGAGCTGAGGAACAGTGCCTGGGCCCAGAGTTCAAGCTCCACAATTGACCCCCCCCAAAAAAGTGAAAGAAATAGCATTTATGATTCCAGTAAGTTCTGTAACTAAGGCTATGAAAACGTTCTCTGGACTTGTTTCCCCAACCACAAAAGGAAAGTTGAGGTGCAATATTCTAGGCTCTTTCTATGGCCAATCAGTGTGGTTCTGGTAAGGAAGGTTCCCCCTCTCCTCCCCCCTCACCCAAAGCTCCCTTTGGGTCCCAGCACACAAACAGGAAATGTGACCTGGGCAGCCAGCGGATGAGCAGAGCTTGCCGCTCTATGCCTGGCATGGACAGCCTCCAAGGGAACAATGTGTTTCTTACTTCATTTTTCTAGCTAGAGCTTGGTCATCAGCCCCCGGGGCCTTTGTTCACCTCTGCTGGGTCTCCTGGGTCACCACACCCCCTCTGGTGATAGGTGGCCCACAGCATAGAATGGGCCATTGGACAGACTCAGGTTTTGCAGTGATTGAAGGAGATGGCAAGGCGCTTTAGGGAGGGGGAGGGGCGGTCAGGACTCCTGGCTCTAGCCTGGCTCAGTATGAGCTTGGGAAGCTTCTGCCTCTCTCTGGGCTGGCTTTTCCCCTTCTCCTTGATGGCTTAGAGATTTTCTTTCTGCAGGGTACTGTGGTGAGGGGATCACTTCATTGCCAGTATCCCAGCCCCCATTTTTCTCCTTACCTGGCCCCCTGGGACCATTTCTTAACCTCCTGAGAATTCAGTTTTCCCATTTGTAAAATGTATTCATCCTTACACCTGGTTTTCTGGTTAGTGAGACAAGGCCCTTCAAAATGCCCAGCATAAGCCTGGTGACACACACCCGTAATCCTAACTACTCAGAAGGCTGAGATCTAAGGATTGAAGTTCAAAGGCAGCCCAGGCCAAAAAGTCCCCATGAGACCCTTAGCTCCAATTAACCACTCGAAAACCAGAAGTGGTACTGTGGCTCAAAGTGGTAGGGCACTAGCCTTGAGCGAAAGAGCTTAGGACCTGTGTTCAAGCCCCACAATCAACACCACCACCAAAAAAGTACCTGACATAGTATCTTTCTTGTCTTTTCTTTCATGTTTGTGTATGATGCGCGCACGTACGTGTGTACTTGGACTCAGGGGACTTTTGCTCAGCTTTTTCCATTGGTTGCTATGGCTCTACCATTTGAGCCACATCTCCAATCTGGCCTTTTTACTGGTTATGTGGAATTACAGTCCCAAGAAGTTTTCTTCCTAGGCTAGCTTCGAACTTCTATCCTCAGGACCTTAGCATCCTGAGTGGCTAGGATTACAAGTGTGAGCCACAGCAAACCAGCCCAGCATAGTATCTTCAAGTGAGCAAAAAAGTATCCAGTAAGCATGAGCTATTATTGCTTTATGATTTGCTTAATCTGGCCTTCAAATACTTCCCTTTTCCTGTTTGCCCATCTGTGTAGGGGGCACAACAGAACCCAGACAGCCCTGTTGGCCCAGCGGAACATATCCCAACCCCAGCCCTCTGAGAAAACAAATCTGAACACCAGGCTGAGCCAAGCAGAGCAGGAAAAGGAAACTGGAGGGGGGAAGGCAGGAAATCCCCTGATGCTGCCCAAAGCACATGGATTAGGGGATTGGCTGCTGCCCCAGTTTCTGGGCACCAAAGAAAGCCACCAGCTGCTCCCCAATTCATCAGTGGAGGAGTGTCTGGCCCATTTTGTGTGGGGGCCTGCAGAGATGAGCAATCAGAGGCTGCAGAAGTTGATGGCTCTTGGTTTGTCTCTGATCCTACTTCTGCTCCAAGCTTCCAGAAAAAGGGACAGTGCACAGATATTTCCACGAACCCTGCTGGCTTCCGCATTCTCACTTGCAAAGTTGCTGACTCTCCACTTAGAATAGTTGGATTCAAGATTTTTCAACCTTTTTGTTTACGTATGCCAGTAGTGGGGCTTGAACTCAGGGCCTGGGCATTGTCCCTTAGCTTTTTCACTCAAGGCCAGCACTCTACCACTTAAGCCACACCTATCTGCTGGTTAATTGGAGATAAGAGTCTCAAGGGTTTATGTGCTTGAGCTGGTGAACCACTATCCTCAGATCTCAGCCTCCTGAATAGCTAAGATTACAGGCATAAGCTAGATTTTTCAACCTAATAATGGTACAGAAATCATTTGATGCATGCCATAAAAACTGTTCTTTAAAGCTCCAATTTTGATCATTTTTCTGGGCTAACCATACCCGGTATGGATCTGTCATGTGCATGTGATGCTGGGCAGCAATAGCCCTGCAGTCCTGAGAGGACACAGTGGGCTACGCTGCTACCCCAGGATGCTCCATGGCTTAGGAGCATCCGATGCATTTTCCATGTGTGATGTTTTCAACTTACAATTGGCCGACCTGGGTGCAGCCCCATCAGAAGTGGGGAACCATCCATGTCTGCTTTGTCAGCAGCTGGGAGAATGAAAGCTAAAGGCTATCAGTGATATCTCTCAGGGCAGTACTTCCGGGGGGGGGGGGCGGAGAGGGCCTACAGACAGATGATTGTTGGTTCCTCCATGAGGAAGCACAGAAATGGAGTCATGCAATTTTGCTGCATTTGACCAAAATACCAATGCCTGGAGTATTAAAAATAAAGGAAGAAATGTGTTATGTAAACCAGGCCAGGTGCCGGTGGCTCACATGTGTAATCCTAGCTGCTTAGGAGGCTAAGATCTGAGGATATCAGTTCAAAGCCAGTCCAGGCAGACAAATCAGAGTGATTCTTATCTATAATTTGCAAAAAAGCTGGTGTGTCTAAAATGGTAGAGTGCCCAGCCTTGAGTGAGCAAGCTAAGGAAGAATGTGAGGTTCTAAGTTCTATCTGCAATAGCAGCGTGCGTACGCGCATGCACACACACACCATACACCACACACACACACACACACACACACACACACACATACACACACAGCACACACAACACACATAACAGATTTAAAGTGGGATACAAGGGAGAAGTGGAACCATGTTCTGCCTCCTGGGGCTATGTTCAAGTTGGAATTGTGAGTCTACTTTGCTAGAGCCCTGTGCCTTAGCCAAACGTTCTCCTAGAACCTCATCTACCTTACCCAGAGGCCAAGGAAATGGGCCACAAACCATCTGGGGGTGCTGAAAAATGGAGTCTTTGCAATTTTTAGAGGGCCAGCCCCCTAGTCTAAGCACAACCCTGAAGAGAGGGCCAGGACCAACCACAGAGACCAGAGGGAAGTCATTTAGACCTCAGTATGAAATAGCCGCCTAGAGAGGAAAAGAAGAAAACTCACAGCTTAAGAGCCAGTGTCCCAGCTCCCAGCCTCCAAGCTGCTGTGGATCTCTGTAACCCAGGCAATATGGAAATGATGTCTTCATCAGGTAGAGACTTTTTATAGCTGAAAGGGCTCTCTGTTTAAATCCTTGTCATTTACACATAAAGAATCAAGGCTCAAGGAAAGATGTAGCTGGTAGCAGAGTTGGGCTGAGAACCTTTGAAGGTTCCTTGCCCTATCTCCATTCATCCATTCAATCGATCAACCTATGCTTGTTGAGGACCTACTATGTGCAGGCCAGTACTGGAGTGAGCACTGGAGATAGCCATAAGTGAATGAATAAATTTAAGGTTGTAAAGCAATAGATCTGATGGACTTGTGGAAAATGACTTGGGATGGAGAGAGCAGAGGACTCTGCCCACCTGTCTTTGCAAGCTCATACTGTGCTGGCATTGGTTGATGCTTACTTGCATGGGCCAATTATATATTTTTAATTTTTTTCCTCAATTGACACATATGATTGTAAATGCTCATAAAGTACAGTGTGATGTTTTGACAACATCAAACTTTATACAGTGGCAATCACATCATAACCATGTGTACAATGTGCAATGATCCAACTGTAAAATGCTCAGGAATTTGGCAAACCCAGTTGTTAAACCCAGTTGTTAAAAATCCAATGTGATGATTTTTACGATTCAATGAGCTATACTTGGAAACAAAGCTAGTAAAAGCTCATTATTTCCTAACCAGCATGTTATATCCTCCTGAGGTTACTGTTAATCTGTTGTATCTAGGCAGTGTAGAAAATATCATATGAGGGTACTAGCCTGCCCAGCTTTTCCCAACTCCTCAGGAACTGGGTCCCCATGGAAATATTTACACCATAGAAATTGGCTTTTGATGAAGAGCTAGCCACCAAAACCTCTGTTAACACAAAGAAATAGGAGAGGAGGGAGGTGGCTGAACTCTCCTGGGGGCCCGAACAGTCACGTGGTCGTAGGCTTTTCCTCCTCTGCTGTTAAGTTTCTGCCCCAGGACTGCAAAACCAGAATGCCTAAGTAGATCTGTATGTCTGTCTGCCAAGGAAGTGCTCTCTTCAACAGAATATAGCAAAGATGAGGACTCCCTTGATTATCTGTGTACTTTTGGCAAATTAAATCCTATTTTGAAGTATCTTGGGGAAGTAAAAATGAAAAAGAACCTTGCTGAGAATCTCTTTGCACATAGCACATATGGCTGCTCTTTGGATTCCTCTAGGTTGTGTGATCTTGGGTTTCCTTCCTCTGAGGGTATAACTAGGGAGTGATAACATAACTAATCTACTAGCAGTAACAATGGCAGCAACCACCACTTGCCAGCACCGCGTGCCAAGTACTTGACAGTCATCTCTCAGTCCACAGGAGCATGCTAAGGCCCAGTGTTTTGGTGACTTGCTCCAGGGCAGTCTTACTTCTGAAAGTTCGCCAGAAGATGTATTCCCACTCTGTGACCTTCTTTAGACCTACAGAACTCAGTAGTGCTATAAGGTCCCCATGTCAGGCAACATTTATGGACTTGGTGGCTGCCCAATTGGTGTCCTGAGATCTCCATTCCCCACCAGAACAAAGCAAGACAAGTGCTCCCCTGTTTATCTGTGCACACCTGGAATGCAGAGAGAGACCCAGGCATCGGCCACTTAGTGGCTCTGCAGGCTAAGGAAGCTATGGGAAGGCAGACACTGGTCAAGGGTTACTCACAGCAGCCCTCGTGGCAGCAAAGTGTCAGAATTAGTTCCTGTGTAAGACCATCATAGTGTTCTGCTTAGTTTACACTGGTTCTAGCTGTCTAGCTTTTCCAGCCTATCCAGAGACACTGTGAGCAAGGATCAAATCTCCTCTGAAGGCATGCCCTTTTTGCCTCTGGGAGCTAGAGTCTCCCCCAATTGCTTATAACTGATTCATCATCTCCTGGTGTATTCACTGTGTGGACCCTGAGCACCTCCATGGCAGATTTCCATACAGGTCACAGAGAAGATTCTTAAGCATTCCATTCAATTGGCCCTAAGAAATAGTCATTCTTGTCAGAGCATGATGGTACATGCCTGTAATCCCAGCACTGGGAAAACAGAGGCAAGAGGATCAAAACCAGATCTGCATTACAAGCCAACTAGTTAGATCCTTTTTCTTGCCTTTGGGTAATAGCAAAGGGCCCCTCAAAAGGAACCCAACCCCTCATTTTGGAAGCTTGGCTTTTCCCACAGGCAAGTTCCTCCTAGGGACAGCTAGCCTAATCACTGGAGGACTTGTGGTCTCCAGGAGGCGAGAGGAAGACAAGCAGCTGCTCCTCTGACACGACTTACTCCAGGGCGGCTGCCCTTTGCCCCAAGTTTGTTCCTTCCTTTGTGTTCCTCTGTGCCACCATGCAGCCATAGTGGGTGGGTGGTTCTCATGACTTCTTCCTCAGCCTGGGAATGTTCTTTGTCCTCAGGGTAAAGGTCAAGACTGCAGCCTTCCCTGCCCCCACCCCAGTCCCAATACACACACCAACCCCCAAACTTTTTGGTGGTTCTCACCAACAATTAGCCATTTTCTTGCTGTCTACCAAGCTAGATTCTCCCCGCTCCCCCCCCCCCCCCCCACCGCACTGTTCTTGGCTAGATATGTAGTCCAGTGCTTAGGAGGGTCTCTATTGATCCTGGATGAATGAATGAATCCATTTAGGAATGGCACCATGAATGTTCTTAATTCACATGACTGCCTTAATTCACAGCTCAATTTTCCAGAGAAGGTACATCTTCTAGAACCTCAATTCCTGGTGCCCAAATTATCAGCAGGGAGCTGGAAATAACAGCTGCTTCTTCTATGTTTTTGGTTTGAAAAACCATTACCTGTGCATTTGGACATCTGCATGTCTTTCTGCTTAACTGTTAGGTGTTGCTCAAAGTTGGTTCCGTTTGTGTGCTGTACCATTTGACTGACAGGGAAATTGAGTCTCCCACAACACCTCAGCTGGCAGCCCCAGAACTAGGTGCTAGCTACATGGTTACTTCAGTTCTACCCCAGATTTCTTTCTAGTGTCCCACCCACAAGGACAGCCTAGTTCAGGACCTTTAAAGCAAGGCTGCTAAGGGGGAGTGCACTCAGTCTTAAATGGAATGAAAACTCATTAAGAACTAAAGAGCAGCCCTCCCCTCTCCCCAGCCTCTTTTGGTGACAGCTTTACTCTCTTCTCAGGTTGATCTCCATCTGTATGGCATCAAGCAAGAAAGCTTTCCCTGACCTCCGACCCCCAATGAAAGTCACTGTAGCTACCTTCCCTTCTTGAAGCCACCAGGAGATCCAAGCCACCCTGCTGAGAGTCCAGATATGACCTTATTCCCAGTAGGCACTGGCCTATAGCCAGCCCATAGCACTCTCAGTCTCAGTTTCCCCATGTGTAAAATAAGGAAATAAGTCCTTCTTTACAGATCTCATGGGGCTTTTGATTCTCAGATGAGGTCAGTATCTGATCTCACTTCTCAAACTGCCAACTAATGTAGAAAATTGTAGTTCTAACAGTTCTGTATTTGTCTGCTTTCCCCAAGACCTCTCTATCAATCCACAGTCAGCAGACCCCTCCCAGGGGCCCTTCTCTCTGTCCCTTACCACACTTCCCAGAAGCCTTTTCTTTCTTCTGGCTTACTTCACTTAATATAAATTTTTCCAAGTCTTTCCATTTCCTAACAAATGGAATGGTGTCATTCTTTCTGATGGAGGCATAGAATTCTATTGTATATATGTCACATTTTCTTGACCCATTCATCTACTGAGGGGCATCTGGGTTGATTCCATATCTTAGCTATGGTGAATAATGCTTCAATGAACATAGTTGTGCTGGTAGCTTTAGAATGGCCTTGTTTCTCAGCTAGGTTTTGCTCTAAGTGTTCTTCTCCAAGGCTTTGCTCCATGCATTTTCCTGCCATCCACATCTTCTAATCACACATGGCTTTGGAAAGGAACCATGAGAAATGCATGCCTGCCACCCAAGTCCCCTGCGACTGTTGCATGGTGATTCCCCAGGTCATTGAAATACAAGCATGAGGCACTGGGTTTCCACCCCTGCCTCCCTTGCCTCTACTTTATAAGGTTGTCTTTGGCAATAAAAGGTAGCATAAAGGTCTCTAGAACACAGGTCTAGGAAACTCCCCAGCCATCTGCTCTGTATGTCACTGAGCTTTGTGGTACCACACTGATTTGGGGACAGCTTTTAGCCAGAGACTGAAAAAAAAATCTATTTTTGTTTCCTCTTTTTAGAACTGTAAGGCCTTTCAGATGTAATTCTGGATTGGATATGTTCATGGATGATCACTTTACCTACACAATCCATGGACTAAATCACATTACTCTGGACTTTCCAAATGACCCCAACCAACTTCCCTCACAGGAGCAAAACCAGTGCTCCCAGCAGCCAATCTTGGGCACAGGCAGCGCAGTGAGGTGCCTGCCTTAGGTCTGACCGTCATCAAGGACTCATCAATGGCCCTCTGAGGCCAAAGTGGCCATCAGAGTATGTCAGGTAAAGAGCCTCTGAGGTCACGTGAACAGTTATCCTCGGGATCTAGCAGCACACAGCCGAGGAAGGAAGATAAATGTGGCAGAAATGTAGCTGGGCTGTGAGCTACAAGAGGCTTATTGTGCTGGTGGCACCGCAGGGAATGGCTAACTGGTGCAGTACAAGATGAAGAGTCTGCCTTCACTGAGACAGTGACCCCTAAACTGGGTCTTAAAGGATCACTAAGAGTCTGCAGGTGAATTTGAATATCCCAAGCAGAAGGAGCAGCATGGGACAAAGAGTTCCAGAAACTGGAAGCAGAAGTTTGAAGGGGCAGAGTGAAGAGGGCAGGGGGAAACTTCAGGGTACCTGGACACAAGCTGATACCTGAGGTTGGTGGCAGCCTTGATAAAATCAAAACACCCAACCAACTTGTCTGCCAAGAAGACTTCAGATGCAGTGACAGAATAATTGGAGAAGACAAGACTGGGGAGAAGACAGTAGCTGGGGTCCATTTGGAAAGGGGTATCCCTGAACCAGCAGCAAGGGGAGAGGGGGGAACTGAGTCTAAAAGGACTATCTAGAGAGCTGCTGGAGATAGAGGAGTGAATATACTAGGCCATAGATTTGATAGTGGGGAGAGAGGGTGCTGCAGTTTGGATAAGTGTTCCTCAAAGGCCCATCTGTTACAGACTTGGTCTTGAACCCCTGGTGCTGTTGGGAAGGGGTACAACCTTTCGGAGGTGCGGCCTAGCTTCCTAGGAGGAAGTTAGGTCATTGGGAGCAGGGCCTAAAAAAGGGTATTGGGATCTTGGACTAAGGAACTCTTTTATGCTTCTTAGCACTATGAGGTGAACAGCTTTGCTCTACCGCATACCCCTGCTGTGACATTCGGCTAACTACAGGCCACAAATCAATGGAGACAATCTACCAGCCATGGAGTGACACCTCTAAAAACATGAACTAAAAAGATCTTTCCAGCTGGGTGCTAGTGGCTCACACCTGTAATCCTAGCTACTCAGGAGGCTAAGAACTGAGGTTCACAGTTCAAAGCCAACCTGGGCAAGGAAAATCTGTGAGACTCAACTCCAATTAAGCACTAGAAAACCAAAAGTGGCACTGTGGCTCAAGTGGTAGAGTGCTCGCCTTGAGCTGAAGAGCTCAGGGACAGTGCCCAGGCCCAGAAGTCAAGCCCCACAACCGACAAAAAAACAATCTTTTCTCTCAAGCTGATTATCTAAGGTATTTTTATCTCAGTAATGGAAAAGTAACTTGACACAAGTGGGGGGAAAGGGGGGAAATAGGAGATGATTCCCAGAGGGATATATTTGTAAAGATATAGACACCTGAAAGAACATTACCATGTTTGAACAATTATCCCAGAAAGTAGGCTGTGTGATGGGGATTGAGTTGGAAAGACATGTCTCAGGGGGTCATAGTAGTGTCACCTTATCTGTGATTCTGCCTTTTGAACTTTCAATTACCCCATATCAGCTGTAGTATGAAAATATTAAATGGAAATTTCCACAAGTCCTAGGTTGTCAGTTGGGCGCCACTTTAAACAGTGTGATGGAATCCCACCCCATGCCACTCTGTCCAAGCCCATGACTTGAACCCTTCTCTGTCTAGTGCCTCCCCACTGTATATGTTACCTACCCTTAGTCAACGAGTAACAAGAGGGACCAAAATAAAATAAAATGAGAACACAGTACTATCTGAGGTTTCAGAGAATTCACTAGGAGTCTCACAGGTATCTCCCACAGAGAAGGGACTCCTGAACTAACAAACATATCTGGTCAATTGGATTGTTGTTTCCAAAAATTCATTTCCTGCAAATAAGCAAAGTAGATGTCTCTTCCTAGTTGACTCTGAACTTAGTCATATGACTGGTAGTGACAATGGAAAGTAGGAAAAAGTGACAATATGCCAGTACAGAATGAAAGATTTTAAATATATCAGGCCATCACTTGGTGCTCTAGCTTTTACCTTGCTGATATACATGTTGATATATATTTAATATGTGTATATATGAGATACACACATATACATATATATACAAATATACATATATATATATACATAAACACACACACCACACACACACACATACACACACACACATATATTTCAGAAACACAGCCCTTAACCTGGATCCCATAATAAGAAGACACTTGGGGCAAAACTTCTGCCTAGCTTCGCCTAGGTAGAGCCACAAAACCATGAGTCACATGATATTAGCTTTGTAGGTAATACATTATGTGAACAATACATAAGTAGCTTAAAAGCCAAACATGTATTTTTTGCTGTGCAGCAAGACCACAGCAGAAGCTAACTGAAGCTGCACTCATGAGATGAGAAGTTGAGATTGTGAAGACCCACACGTGCCATGATAAGGAGATGAGAGCAATGGGGAGAATCAACAAAGAATGGTTTCACTGATGAGTCTTTTCACCTTCTTTCACTCATATCCAATCTCATCTCCAGTCTATCTCTTCAGATGTCTTGAGCTAGCATCTAACTCAATCCTCAGGTATCAGACTCCTGAGTAGTTAGGATTATAAGCATGAGTTACAGGCACCTAAACTAAGTCAACTTTTTTAAAATATTTTTTTTAGGGGGGTACCAGTCTTAGGGCTTGAAGTCAAGGCCTGGGTGCTGTCTCTGAGGTAGGTGTGTGTGTGTGTGTGTGTGAGTTTTCCCTAAAGCTCTACCACATAAGCCACAGCTTCACTATGTGTGTGTGTGTGTGCTGTCTCTGAGGTAGGTGTGTGTTTTCCCTAAAGCTCTACCACATAAGCCACAGCTTCACTCTGTGTGTGTGTGTGTGTGTGTGTGTGTGTGTGTGTGTGTGTGTGTGTTTGTGTGTGTGTGTGTGTTCCCTAAAGCTCTACCACACAAGCCACATATTCACTTCCAAGTTTTTAGTGGTTTATTAGAATCTCTAAAACTTTCCTGCCTGGTCTAGCGTCAAACCATGATCCTTGATCCCAGCCTCCTGAAGCTAGAATTACAAACTTGAGCCACTAGTGCCCAGCTTTAAATCAATTTCTTTCTTTCTTTTTTTTTTTTTTTTTGGGGGGGGGGGAGTCCGGTCGTGGGGCCTGAACTCTGGGCCTGGGCACTGTCCCTCAGCTCTTCAGCTCAAGGCTAGTGCTCTACCACTTGAGCCACAGCACCACTTTCGCTTTTTTTCTTTTTGCTAATGTGGTGCTAGGGAATTGAACCTGGGGCCTCATGCATGCAAGGCAAGCATCTACCACTGAGCCACCTTCCCAGCCCCATAAGTCAATTTCTTAAAAGCCAGCTATGCTCATTGTCTCCACTGCTTTCCTTCTCACCCCTCAGCAATCTTGCAGGCTTGTCCTCATCGCCACCAAAACTACTTGCAGTGCATTTCCAGTGATCTAATCTCCCAATGCAACTTCCAAGTTGGTGCCAAGTTGCACTTGGTTCCTTCCCTCCTAAATCATGGTCCACTGTGGCTGCACACTGCCATCTTATTTCATAGTCTGTCCCTGTTCATGTTGTCGTCCCCATAAACCAAAAGAAAATCATTAAAAACATAAGGTCAAAGCCACAATAAGCTACCACACACGTCACTAAAATTACTAAAATTAATCAACAGCATCTCTTGTCTAGCATATGGACAGCCCTAATACATTGCTATAGGCCTACATGATGGTATATACTGAATGACCCAGTAATTTCACTCCTGGCTCAAGGCAAATGGTCAAAAAGAACAAGACTGTTCACATAATAGCCTTGAACTGGTAACAATCAAAATGTTTATTAACAGAAGAGATAAACTGTGCCATAGCCATGCAATGGAATACAACTCAGCAATAACAAGGAACAATTCATATGCACACACAATACACATAATTCTCTAAGCATCATGTTAACATAATCCCAATACTTGAGAGGCTAAGACAAATTCAGAGCCTACCTGGGCTACATAATGAGACTTGACTCAAACCACCACTCCAAAATAATAATAATTTCATTCAGTGAAATAAGCTAGGCATGTAAGAATACGTACATACCATAGGACTTCATGTACCTGAAGTTCAACAACAGGGAAAATTAATCAGTGGGTGATAAAATGAGAAATTCATTAACTGGATGGATAGAAGGAAAACTAATTAGATATAAGAAATTTTAGGCTGACGCAAACATTTACTGTCTATTTTGTTAGTGGTGGTGGTGGTGGTCATGGGGCTTCAACTGTGCGCCTGGGCACTGTCCCTCAGCCCTTTAGCTCAAGGCCAGTGCTCTACCACTTGAGCCACAGCGCCACTTCTGGTTTTCTGGTGGCTAATTGGAGATAAGAGTCTCATAGACTGGCTGGCTTTGAACTGCAATCCTCAGATCTCAGCCTCCTGAGTAGCTAGAATGACAGGTGTGAGCCACTGGCACCCAGCTTACTGTCTCATTTTTTATGGTAGTTACACTGGAATAAATATTTGTCAGATCTCATTGAGCCAAGTACTTAAGAGTTGTGGATTTTAGTGTATATAGACTATACTTTAAAAATCAAAAGGGCCTGTATGTTGGCTCACATCTATAATCCTAGCTACTTGGGAGGCAGAGATAGGAAGATCAAAATCCAAGGCCAAACTATAAGACTGTATGTAAAAACAAAAACAAAAAAGGTAGAGTCCTAGCCTAGCAAGCTCAAGCTCAAGCCCTATTAATGTCTAAAATAAAATTAGAAAAAATAAATTGTCAGTATCTATAAAATAAACTGCAAAGCAAACAGAAATCACTGGACAGAAAGTACATTCATTTCAAACAAAATAATGCTTATAGTACAAATGCACACGTACAGCCTCCCAACTTAATACGTCCTCCGTTCAACCAATCCCTTTCAGTCTTGCTGCACCTGATGACATCTATCCATTAGCCATTTTCTAACCTTGAGGAGCGATGCTGACTGGAAAGAACACAAACCTCAGAGCCAGTCAGAAATGCATACAAGTCCTGTCTGCAGTGTACACGCTGAGTGCCCAAGAGTGAGTTATGTAGTCTCTGTGAAACTTCATTTCCTCATCAATAAGACAGGTCAGTGACATCTCTTCTTACCCTGCTAGGCTGGGGAACATGCAAAATCAACCTACACTTAAAAGTCCCACCATGGGGCTGAGAAGGTGGCTCAGTGGTGCAGTGCTTGCCTTGCATGCATGAGGCCCTGGGTTCCATTCCGTAGCACCACATAAGCAGAAAAAGCCGGAAGTGGCGCTGTGGCTCAAGTAGCAGCCTGCTACCCTTGAGCTGAAGAGCTCAGGGACCCGGCCCAGGCCCAGAGTTCAATCCCCATGACTACCACCAACAACAATAACAATAGCCAGGGGCCAGGGGCTCCGGCCTATAATCCGAGTTACTCTGGAGGCTGAGATAGATCATGGTCCAAAGTCAGCCCAAAGCAGCTAAGGTCAGATTCTCATGTAATAAGCCACCTAAAAGCTAGAAGTAGAGAGGTATGGCTCAAGAGTACCTGACTAGGTAGGCTGATGGTAAAACCTGGAAATGGCTGCTCAGGGCCACCATGGCCAGGAAAAGGCCTGGAACAGTGGCCATGGGGTTCGGCCACCGGAGGACCTGAGTCTAATCACCTAGCATACTTCTTGACCTCAGTCACTCTAGGGAAAATGACCAGATTAGAATAGATAAGAGGAAAGTCCAAAACATCCTCTGTGCTTTCCCCAAGCAGAAAGGCAGAAGTGACTCCGTCTACAACAAGTACCAGAGCCCTGCCTTCTAAGTATTCCTGGCAATAGGGCCCTTTAGCAAGGCCTCCAGGACCTGGAATCTTCTAGGGATTCTTTCAGCCCTGCCTCACTCAGTGATTGAGCACCTGTTACTAGTAAGAGAGATAACTTGGGCCTGTATCCTGCCTCCATCTGGACAGGAGGCAAAGCGCTCCCAGAAATAACTAAAGAAAGTAGAAAGTGCTCTATGGTAGCCAAGCAGGGACAGTAACTACGCCCCTACCCCTTAAGGCCCTTGACCCTCCTAGTATTTGCTTACTCAGAGCCTGGGGGCAAGGGACTCTCCAGCACTAGCCTTTATCACTCAGTCCAGGAACCTGACAAGACAGCCGAGAGGTGTCTCTCCTTCCAACTGGGAGAGGCCAGCCCGGTGCTCCAGCTTGCATCAGAGCCTCTGGAAGTAAACCTATTTATTCCCAGGTAAATAAAAGAGACAACCAGGCCTGCTGGGGATCCAGGAGCACAGAAGACGGAGCAACGCCACACACACACACACACACACACACACACACACACACACACACACACACACACACACACACACACACACACACACACACACACACACACACACACACACACACACACACACACACACACACACACACACACACACCAACAAAAAAACAACTCTCACACACAAAAACCAGCCTCTTGGGGAGGTGGGTATAGGTTCCTTTTTTGGGGGGGATGGGGGAGGAGAGCATTGAAACCCCTCGGGGCCTGTATTCCTCCCCACATCCTTCCGATCAGCCCTCCCCCAGCGCCCACTCCACCCTCAGGAGGGAAGAGGAGGGAATCTTGAGACCCTCGACTCCCTCACCCCACCCCCTGCCATTTTTTAACCCCTTTTTTATTGTTTCCTGGGGGTGTTTTTGGTGTTTGGGGGTTTTTTTCCCCATGAGTTTGGGCGACCATTCCATTCCGTTTGGCTTGGTTTTCTGCCATTTTCAAAGGCGCAGTGAATGGCCGTCCCCTTTGGACTACGGGGTGGTTTGCCAAACTGCCGGGACCCGGTGCGTCCTGCACTTCCCCCCTGCAGCCAGCACGGTGGCTACCGAAGTTCTAGTGTCTGCACCCCCTGTTGGCTTTGGTCCTCAGCTTTGGTGAGCTCTCGCGGGTCTGTCTGCGTCTCTCGGTCTCTCCTCCCCACCCCACCCCCTCCACCCCCAGCTCCCCTTTTCCCAGAAGCCCTCTCCCCTCCCACCTCGTCCGGGACCGGAGCCGCGGTGCACGGTGGCAGACCGCTCCAGCCTCCCCGGGCACGGCAGCGCCGACTCCGAGCGCTCCACCCGCCCGCCCCGCCCCGGCCCGGCAGGAGTCTCCGGGCGGGGGAAATGGGTCCGGCCGGGGTGACCTGGGCCCGCAGATCCCGCAGTCTAGATGGCTCGACCGGAGGCAGTGACCAGCCCAGGATGGGGGATGGAGGCCGAGTCGGAGCTGGACCTCCAGGAAATGGCCAGAACAAAAGCAGGGACCATGAAGACAGGGCAGACCCAGGGCGGGGGCGGTGACCCGCCCTGCTCTCCACGCTACCCACTCGCGGGACATGGGGGTGCCCTGCACCCCGCATCCCAGCCCCCTCACGCGTGGCCCACGGCCAGGACTCCTTCCCTGCCCCCCCCACCCCCAGCACCCACCTGATCCGCAGGACCCAGGCTCCAGGGCCGGCGCGGTCAGCGGCTCCGGGGACCCAAGGCAGTCAACGAGCTGTCTCCGCGGGAGCCAGGCCGGGCGTGGCGGGCGGGATGCGCTCCTCCCTCCCGCCCGGGGACCGGGGCGGGGGCCCGGGCTGCAGCCGGGGCGGAGGGTCGGGACCGCCTCCTCCAGGCAGCGCGCGGCGGGGCCGCGGCGGGCGAGCGGGCGAGCAGCGTGCGCGCTGGACGGCAGGCTGCGAGCTCTCCAGCCCGCCGCCGAGCGGGGCTGTCCCCGCCCCGGACACAGACGGCAGCTAGGGGAGGCCGGCCCCGCGGGTGCGTGAGCGAGCTCGGTGCATGTGCGTCTGGCCGGTGCGCAGGGATGCTGTTTGTTTCATTTTCACTCAAGCAGAAAAAAACCTGAAACAAGCAAAAAGAAAAAAAAAAAAAACCACGCTCCCTGGGGCGCGCCCCAGGGGCCTCCTGCCCGCTGTGGTCTGCACACGGCCATAGTGGGAGGGAGGGGACGGGCATCAGTCACCCTGGACTACAAGCCAGGTACCCGGGAGCCCTGGCGCACAGCCAGATGCGGGGGGGGGGGGTGCCAGAGACTTTGCTCACCATTTCTTTCCCCCAGAAAGGAATCGCCGCAGGCTGGAAAACCACTGCTGTGACTCTTGTTGGGGTGATGAGGTGGAAGCCCCCCCCAAAAAAAATCCTGGTTACCAGGCCCCTAGCAAAGGACCTGCAGGTGCTGGTTCACAGAATTCGTGGTCTTGGAACTCACTGTGGCTGAGATCAGGTGCCCCAGAACCCCTGAGGTCCTGTTCTGGGATTGTTTATGAGAGAACCAAATTGAGTTGTGTTTCGGAGGTTTGTGTTTCTGTGCCCTGGGTGAAAGTGATTCACTTCTAGGCCCCTCAGGCTCTACTCATTTATTTGATTTGTCCTCCCCCCCCACACACACACCTGCTTTGGGCTCAGGTAGATCTGTTTTTACCAAAAAAAAAAAAAAAAAAAAGTCCTTTGCCAAGGCTCATGCTAGTGGTGCACCCCTACAATCCTAGCTACTCAGGAGGCTGACATCTGACAGTTGCAGTTCCAAGCCAGCTGGCCAAGGACTCTTTTTTTTTCTCCAGTCAACCAGCAAAAACTGGAGCTGTGGCTCAAGTGGTGGAGCGATAATCTTGAGCGAAAAAGGGACAGCACACCTAGGCTCTGCGTTCAAGCTGCAGTACCAGCATCATTTGGCATTGAATGTCATTTCCATGGACTGAGAAATTCGCTTCTGAAATAGAGGAATGCATTGGAATGGAATACACTGGGGTTGGATGGACATCATGAATGCAGCCAACAGCTCAGGCATGATGTGTAATGTTCATTGTCTCCTACTAATGAGGAAGGAACAGAGGACTGGGTGAATACTTGAAGGGCATACAGAGCCTACAAGCAGGTAAAGTCTCCCGTGGAAGTTAGGAGAATGGCGTTTCCTGGTGGGTGGTAGAGTGAGATATTGGGAGAAGCCAATCAGTGAGGTGTTGGGAGAGGCCATGAGCTCAATGCAGCCGGCACAATGGGCCCTTTACTAGATGATAAATTGTGCCATTATTGTCTTCTAGGAACACACTTGTCATAGTTCATTGGCAGTGAGCTCCACAGTAAATACACAGTGAATGAGGAGGCTGCAGGGATTATTTCCTGCTTTCCATTATTGTACTGGAGAGTACATTGTTCAGCCCATTAAGTTGAATTATAAATTTTTTTTTTAAAGAAAACAATGGGGCTGGGAATGTGGCCCAGTGGTAGAGTGCTTGCCTATCGGTAGAGTGCTTGCCTAGCATGCATGAAGCCCAGGTTTCAATTCTTCAGTACCACATACACAGCTCAAGTGTACAGTGCTAAGTGTAGCTCAAGTGGTAGAGCACTAACCTTGAGCTAAAGAGCTCAGGAACAAAAAAAAAAAAAAAAAGAACAAAAAAAAAAAAAAAGAGCTCAGGAACAGCTCCCAGGCCGAGTTCAAGCTCTAGGACCGACCAAAAAAAAAAAAAAAAATAGAAACAATGATAGTGAATATGATGGCCTATAGTGATTAAGATCAAAAGATGACAGAAATACTATGCTGTTACTCTGTCACACCCAGGTTAATCAGTTAATCTAATACTGATTTCAATTTTTAAATTTGTTTAGAACCTCTCTCTCTCTCTCTCTCTCTCTCTCTCTCTCTCTCTCTGTATGTGTATGTCTGTGCTAGGTCTTGAACTCAGGACCTCCCACTCTTCCTTAGCTTTTTCACTCAAGGCTGATGCTCTACCACTTGAGCCATGCCTCTACTTCCAGCTTGTTACTGGTTAGATGAAAGTAAGAGTCTTTCAGATCTATCTGGCTGGCTGGCTTTGAATCATGGTCCTCACATCTCAGCCTCCTGAGAATCTAGGATTACAGGTGTGAGCCACTACTAATGCCTGCCTGATTCTGTCTCTTTTGCTTGAAAATTTAGCGTTAGTTTTATGGTTGGTTCAAAGAACCATGGACACGAGAATTCCATGCATAAGTTTTAGACTTACACCTACTTTAGTGTTACTCACCACTGTAGGTTAGATTTTTTTTTTTTGATTCCCCATATAGTTCTCAAAGTCAGACTATCAATTCTACTGAATGAATGTCTCAGTTGAAAAATAACCTTGAAGATTATATATCAGGTTATATACCAAACTATATATATATATATATATATATATATATATATATATATATATATATATATATATATATCAGGAGTTCTAGATGCGAGGCCTTAAATGAGTCATTCTGGTCTTCTGAGACACCTTTTCCCTCTATGCAAACTGGAGGAAAAAGAACTAGCTCAAGGGAGAAGTGAAATAAAAATGAATTCACATTAAGGAAAGGCCCAAGCATCGCAGGCAGGAGATGAGAGGAAGGTAGACCAGGCAAACATTGAGGTATTTCTGACCATTGGATAGCCATCACTCCAAGTACTTCACAAAGGAGGTAACCACACAGGCCTTTTCCCTGGGAAGAGGGAAAGGCATGCTGAGGTCAGCTTTTTTCATTTGCCATTTCTTAGGTATATCCAAATGCCTGAGGAAAAAGACCTTCTTATATTGCCATCATTCTTTCAGCACGTTAATAGTGAAGCCCTACAGCTGTGGAAGCTGAAGAGACCTGAAGAACAAGCTAGATAGTGTCAGTAAAGGCTGTTGCTGTCAGGAATTGCTCCCGGTCTAGGGATCTGACAGCACAGCCAGAAGGAGAGTTGGGGGACAATAGCCCTAGCCAATTGCTAAGTTTGGGGGTATTCTAGAAAATTCAAATGTAAGGAAGATAACCATTTTGCTCAAAGCAACCATAAATTCAAAACTAATCCCAGTGGAGTTGGGGGGGGGGGACGGGATTTAATGAGCTGCTAAATATTCATAAGGAAGAGCAAATGTCCAAATGTACCCAATATAGTTTTGACAATGCAGTTTTGACAGGGGCATTTGCTCAACCAGTTATCAAGCAAGACGTGCCACAAAGCTGTCGAGGAGAGTAAGTTTCAAGACCTCTAGTGGATGCTGGAAACAGAGTCTCCAAATTACCATGGTTCAACATTCAGTCTTTTGACTTTACATTGGTGTGAAAACATGTCTGCACAACCATTCTGATGTTCACCTGTGTTCACAAGTTACATACCATATTCAACAGTATGCTAAAAATATTTTCAGCCAGGCACTGAAGATAGAAGTTCAAAGTCAACATGGACAGAAAAGTACAATTGGTCTGTCGCTTCTGACTGTTACCTCCAATTACCCAGCCACCAAAAGCCAGACATGGAGGTGTGATTCAAGTGGTTGAATGGTCACCTTGGGCAAAAGAGCTTCAGTAAGAGCCTGGGGCCTTGAGTTCAAACCTTGGTACTGGCCCCAAATTAGATTAAAAATACTTTGTGTTGCAGGATTTTGCCCACCTATTGGCTAATGTAAGTGTAGTAAATGCATTTAAGTTAGGTTAGGCTACATCATGATGTTCAACAGGTATGATGTACAAAAACATTTCACCTTAGAATATTAACCACTGAAGATGAGGCATAGTCTGATCATAAGACAATAGCCCTCTGTATATGGTTTTAACTATACATATAGACCCACGCTATGATGAAATTCAATTTATAAATTAGGCAGTAAGAGATTAGTAACAATAAGAGATCAATAACAACTGATAATACAACAGTTATAACAACGTGTTGTGATAAAATTATTAAAAGCCAATTGTGGCTATACATATCTGTAATCTCAGCTCTCAGAAAGTAGAGGCAAAAGAATCACAAGTTAAGACCTGTCTTTAACACACACACACACACACACACACACACACACAAGCACAGGCCTCAAGCTCATAACCCCAAAATGCCCAAAACAAATCAACAAACAAATGAAACATGCTGCTGGGCATAGTGGTGCACACCTATAATCCTAGCATTTGAGAGGCAGAGGTATGACTGCAAGTTCAGGAGCAGCTAACGATACATAGCACATTCCAGGGCAAGCCTGGGCTACCTAATAAGACAATGACACACACACACACACACACACACACACACACACACACACACACACACACACACACACACACACACACACACACACACACACACACACACACACACACACACACACACACACACACACACACACACAACTTGTGACTTATTTAGTTTTTCCATGTAATATATTTAGTCTGAGGTTGACCAGGGATAATTAAAACCTCAGGAAATGAAACCAGGGATAAGCAGGGACTATTGTACAGCACTGGTGTCAGGAGGGATTATTAGACCAAGGGATCAGATTAACGAGCCTAGAAAGAACCACACACATGTGGTGACTCAGGGTGAGACAGAGGTGGGGGGAAGATCAGATCATTCAGAAAGCATTCTTGGCATCAAAAACAATCAGAAACAGATGTGCAGACAAAAACTGGTACAGGAATGTGCATGGTGTCACTCTTCACAATGGCTCAAAAAGGGAATCAACCCAGCTGTCTATCACCTGAGGAACAGATCAACAAAATGTGACCCAGCTCTCACTAGAATATTACTCAGCATTGAGACGAATGGCGCACACCTTAGGTGAACTTTGACAGCATTCCGCTAAGTGAATGGTTAGGCAAATTCTTAGAGCTACAAGGCAGATAAATGGTTGCCAGGGGCTAAGGTTGGGAAGGGAGAGAGACTGCTTAATGGGCACAGTGTCCGTTTTGAGAGGGTGGACAATGATCTGGAACTAGATAGTGGTGACCCTACACCACATTGAGATTGTATAAATGTCATTCAACTGCACCCTTTAGAATGACTTAACCATTTGGTGGAGGGAGGGGAGAGAGGGTTGGAGGTATGGCTCAGTGGTAGAATATTTGCCTATATATATACAAGGCTCTGAGTTCAACCCCCAGCATGGCTAATAAAAAAAGAAAGCATTCAAGTTATAAATGATTTCAGTGGAGCTACCGAAGCCTACTTAGCCTCAGCCTATGTTTAGAAAAAAATTAAACCATGTGCTGGATGTGATAGTGAATACCTGTAATCCCAGCACTTGAGAGGTTGATCAGGAGAAATGTTCAAGGCCAGCCTGGCTACAAACTGACCTCAAGGTCAGCCTGGACTATGTAACAAAACTTTGTGGGGGGGGGGGGTTCTTTTGGTTGTTTTTTTTTTAATTTAAATAAAATGATTGTTCTTTTACATGTAATTTGTGTTATGATGTATAGTACAACTTTTTAAAATTGTTACTGGGCAATTAGCTATCTACACAAAAAATATAAAACAAGACCAGCTCCAATCCCCAGGCATATACTCCATGCAACAAGCAGGTAAAAGATTTAAACAAAAAGAGCTTTGAACATTTTAAAAGAATGCCAAGATATCAGTGATTTAGGCTTATAATCCTAGCTACTCAAGAACCTGAAATCTAGGGGATTGAGGTCCAAAGCTAGTCCAGGAAGGAAGTCTGTACAATTCCATGTCCAATTAACCATCCAAAAGCAAGGCTGAAGGCATGACTCGGCTTGTAGAATCCCAGCCAAAAAAGCCAAGTAAGATCAAGGCCCTGAGTTCAATCACAATAATGCCCCCTCACCCCCACCAAAAGAAGTTTTAGAAGCTATTGCTTTTGTACCTCCGAATAGTTCAGAGTCTACTTAAATGCAAGCAAAGTCCCACCACTCAGTGGCCACCTCTTACCAGGCACACACTATGCCCCTATGACATAAACACGAAAGTGCTGAATAGAGAGACAGCATTTGAACAAGCACAAAGCACACAGTGAGATTTTTATACACTTACCTCATCTAGATGGTGAGCTGCTTGAAGGCAGGTTTGCTTCTGGTTTTTTTCTATGAACCCCATTGACTTGGTAGCCATCTTGTCCATTTCCTGTATGTCCACTTTGAAGGACCTGCCTCTCCCCTTAAGTGGACCCTGAGATGGGGCCCAAGCTGGTAGGATTCCATTTTGAGCTTTGCCTTTGTTTTTCGTTCCCAGAATGAAAAAAATGCATCTAGTCCACCTCCCCTTAACAACCTAACCCACCCTTGATGGCTCAGTTAAAGATTGACCCAGAAAACAGATAGGTGGTAATCTGGCTCAAAGTGGTGACACCTCGTGCTTCTGGTAAGCTCCGCCTTTTGTCCACCAAAAAGTAAATCCAGCCTTACACCTCCAAATTTATGTGCCATTTTAAACCAAGGTGATAGGCTGGTTTAAACAGCCATTGCAGACAAACTGTAACCTCATTGGCCACCTGCATGTGGTCTGGTATGACTGTACAATCCTTTGTGTGTGTTACGATCCCATTGGCCACCTGCGCATGGATTTTTGCCTTTAAAAACCAAAGTATGTGGGCTGCTAGGGGTTGCGGTACCAGCTCCCAAGCCTGTGCTGCGGCCCTGACCAGTGATCATGGGAACCTTAATAAAGTTGCTTCTTTGTTAACAACTTTGTTGCGGTGGGCTCTGTCACTCCGGAAGACTAGGTGGGCT